>NC_046372.1:43713130-44034193 GCF_011125445.2 Fundulus heteroclitus | reverse complement strand
GTCCAGTTTTAGCATCAGCAGTTCAACAGTCTGATGGCAGTAGGGGAAAAGCTTTTACAGAGCCTGGAGGACCTACAGCGAATGCTGCGGAACCTCTTCCCAGAGGGCAGCAGGGAGAACAGTCCATGGTGGGGGTGTGTGGGGTCTCTGATGATGTTACGGGCTCGGGACACACAGCCCTGTGATGAAAGGTCCTTAATGGAGGGAAGAGGAGCCCCAATGATCCCTTCTGCTGTCCTCACCACTCTCCTCACGTTCTTCCAGTCGGCGGCACTGCAGCCTCCACACCACATAGTGAGACAGCTGGTCAGAATGCTCTCTATGGTGCTTCTGTAGAAGGTCTTGAGGATGGGCGGGGGCAGGTGGGCTCTCCTCATCCTCCGCAGGAAGTACAGTCGTTTCTGTGCATTCTTCACCAGTGACGTGGTGTTCACAGACCAGGTGAGGTTGTCCGTGATGTGCACCCCCAGGAACTTGGTGCTGCTGACCACCTCCACAGCTGAGCTGTTGATGAGCAGTGGAGCGTGGTGGGGCCGGTTCTTCCTGAAGTCGACGATGATCTCCTTCGTCTTCTCCACGTTCAGGATCAGGCTGTTGTCTCTGCACCAGCCCACCAGTTACTCCACCTCTTCTCTGTAGTCCCAGTCGTTGTCGTCTCTGATCAGGCCCACCACCGTTGTGTCGTCAGCAAACCTCACAATGTGATTGGTGGTGAACCTGGGGACACAGTCATGTGTCATCAGAGTGAACAGCAGGGGGCTCAGGATGCAGCCCTGAGGGGAGCCCGTGCTGAGGGTGATGACATCAGAGGTGCTCTGACCGACCCGGACCGACTGGGGTCTGTTGGTGAGGAAGTCTAGCAGCCAGTTGCGAAGTTGTGTGCTGAAGCCCAGATGTTCTAGTTTTCCTACCAGGTGCTGTGGGATGATGGAGTTAAACGCTGAACTGAAGTCCAGGAACAGCATCCGCATGTGTGTGTTCTTCTCCTCTAGGTGTGCTAGGCTCAGGTGAAGAGCGGAGGAGATGGCGTCCTCAGTGGAGCGGTTCCTCTGGTAGGCAAACTGGAACGGGTCGAGTGTTGGGGGGACACTAGAGACGATGTATTCTTTCATTAACCTTTCAAAGCACTTCATCATGATGGGAGTCAGTGCAACAGGCCTGTAGTTGTTGAAACAGGTGACTTGAGGTTTCTTCGGCACCGGAATGATAGAGGCAGACTTAAAGCATGCTGGCACTGTGGCTTGGTCCAGCGAGGTGTTAAGAATATCTGTCAGGACACCAGCCAGCTGACCTGCACACTCCTTGAGCACCCGCCCAGGTATGTTGTCGGGACCTGGGGCCTTCCGCGGGTTGACTCTTCGCAGGGTCTTCCACACGTCAGCAGTGTCAAGGCAGAGTACCTCCTCTTCCTGATGGGGAACAGTTTTCACTGCTGGAGTGCCGTTTAGTGCCTCAAACCTCCCAAAGAAGTTATTTAGTCCGTTTAGGAAGTCAGCATCAACTTCACCCACCGGGGGGAGGGCGTGATGTATTCGGTGATCGCCCGTATGCCTTTCCACATGCTTCTGGTGTTGCTGGCATCGTGGAAAAGCTCCTGGATTTTTTCAGTGTAGTTCCGCTTCGCTAGCTTGATGGCACGGTTCAAGTTGACTCTCGCTGTCCTCAGAGCCTCCTTGTCGCCCGACTTGAAGGCTGAGTTTCCTGCTTTTAGCGCCTTACGGACCTCCACAGTAACCCAGGGTCGTTGATTCGCTCGGGTGATGATGGTCTTTGTGGTGCTGACGTCCTCAATGCATTTGTTTATGTAGGCTGACACAGTCATGGCGTATTTATCAATGTCGATCTTGTCTTCATAACTTGCTGCATCTTTAAACATGTCCCAGTCAGAGCATTCAAAACAGTCCTGCAGCCCCTCCATTGCTTTAGGAGGATCCTTTGGAAGCACTTCATGATGATGGGGGTCAGAGAAACAGGGCGATAATCATTGAGGCAGGAGATGTTTTTTTTTCTTTTACTTCAGGCAGGCAGGGACCATTGACAGCAGCAGGGAGAGGTTGAAGATGTCCAGAAATACCTCTGCTAGTTGGTCAGCACATGATTTTAGTATCTGACCTGACACCATGTCTGGACCTGCAGCCTTGTTGGTGTTGACCTTCTCTAAAGAGGAGGTCACTAGGTGCATCTGCAGGACAAGGGGCTGATGCTGCAGCTCAGGCTGGGGAAGAGGTGGCCACCTGCTCATTAATATTCCACAGTCAGTAGCTTTACAATAAAATGGAAGCAACTGGGAACGACAGCAATTCAGCCATGAAGTGGTGGGCCATGTAAGGTGACAGAGAGGGCAGCGGATGCTGAGGCGCCCCATGAGCCAAATTTTCTGTAAAGTCCATTGTTACAGAGCTCCAAACCTCATGTGGCCTTCAGATTAGCTGAAGAACATGTGCAGAGAGCTTCATGGAATGGCTTTCTATGGCCGAGCTGCTGCATCCGAGCCATACATCACCAAGAGCAAAGCGTTGGCTGCAGTGGTGTAGAGCACACTGACGCTGTACGGTTGAGGCGTATTCTCTGGAGTGACGAATCATGCTTCTACATCTGGGAATCTGATAGGAGTCTGGGTTTGGTGGTTGATAGGAGAACGGTCCTTCTCTGACTGTAGCTCCATTTACATTTAGCCTGTTAAACTGATCCATGCCGAGTTCGGACCGAGATTGGATCAGTTAACCGTGCCGAGCTGGGTTCTTACAACCATTTACACATCACGCTAGCAGGGTTCCTCACCTCCTATTGAGATGGATTGAAGGAGGGAATCAAGCAAATAGAAATGCCGGCGCCCATAACATTCAGGAAGATATGTTTTCTTATAATGGTGATATTTTGTTGTTTGCGGAGAATCAGGTGAAGAAGGCAACCTTTGGTAAATTTACTTGACAGAGTCGGCTTTTGGGAAGTGGATAAGACAAACAAACGTCTAATCAGGGCTTACAGACGCAGGAAACGATGACAGACGTTGAGGTTCATCACACCGCTAAGCAGAATCATCACTGGAAATCGTGTGTCACAGTAGAGAAGCTAGTATTTTTCTGAATGTCTGAAATTTCATGATTACCGAGGCTTATCAACTGTTGCTTTCATCAGTTGTTCACGTTTTATTATATATTTTTCGGTTTTATTTAAGTGTCCCTTATTTTTGTTGTGGTTACAGAACTGTTTCATCAGCTGATTGTATGGAGATGACGCGGTCTGCTCATGCGCTCTTTGTTATCAGAGAACCGAGCCATGGTTTCAGAAGGGCAGTGTAAATTGGGCTTGTATTGTGCCTAGTGTAAACTTTGAATGGAACTCTGAACGCTTCAGCATAACAAGAAATTTTGGACCATTTCTTGCTCCCAACTTTGTGAGAGCAGCTTGGAGATGACCCCTTCTTCTTCCAACATGACCGTACTGAGCACTAAGCAAGGTCCATAAAGACATGAGGAGAATTTGGTGCTGATGATCTTGACTGGCCTGTACCGAGTCCTGACCTAAACCGGATAGAACACCTTGAAGATAAATCAGAGCAAAGACTGAGAGCCAGGCAGTCTTGTCCAACATCAGTGTCTAATAGCAAAATATACCACTCATTACACATTTACGTAATTTTCATGTCTGTTTTCAAAGTGTCTAAGTGTTTACTGCTTTGCTCCATATGTATTTATTTCATAGTTAGAGTGGCTCGTGTTAACCTGAGCTACCTCTATAGTTATCCTGCTATAGGTTTAGGCTACCGGAGGACATCAGGGCCTATTTTTCTCACTCTACTGAGTTCTACTGTCCTCCAGTTTTGCATTGCATTGCATTGTCATTTCAGCTTTTAACTCTTTGCTCTCTCTCTTTTTTCTTCATAGTAGGTACACCTGGTCTGACGTTCTGTTAACATCCAGGGAAGACAGATCACCCACTATTAACATCTAATGTAGAACAGATTACTGGATTAATGTGTGCTTCTGTGCTTTTTTGTCTGTCTTGTTGTGTCTCTGCTCTGTCTTCTGTAACTCCAGTCGGTCGAGGCAGATGACCGTTCATACTGAGCCCGGTTCTGCTGGAGGTTTTCCTTCCAGTTAATGGTGAGTTTTTCTTTCCACTGTCGCTTCATGCTTGCTCAGTATGAGGGATTGCTGAAAATCCATGGACAATGCAGACGACTCTCCCTGTGGCTCTACGCTTCTCCAGGAGTGAATGCTGCTTGTCAAGACTTGATGCAATCAACTGGGTTCCCTTTTAAAGGACATTTTTGACCAATCTGTATAATCTGATTGAATTTGACTTTATAAAGTGCCTTGAGATTACATGTTTCATGAATTGGCGCTATATAAATATAATTGAATTGAATTATACACATTTGTAAGCAAACATTTAAAGAATAGCTACATTTACTTTTTGTTGGCATATAAAAAGACAAATGTTTTTTTCTCATGCCATTTACTTCACTAAAAGGACAAAAGCTTCTGAACTCAATTTATTACAAAGTTGTTATAAACACCTGAATACGTCAGGATTTTAGACACTGACAGCTCTTGACAGTTTATTTCCCGCCTATTCTGCAGGATTACTGATATTTCTACATCTTTATGTGCTGCTAAAAAGCCCCCTTTGTGCATTAAGGGCGACGCTTTATAACAACTGACCACTGGGTGGCGCTGGTGTCCCTTTCACAAGTCTGCGTCCTCTCGCATAAACTGGAAACTACTTTTGTGTGCACGTTTCCTGGAGCAGAGTAAACACATAAAACCATGGCTGAGTCCACATTCAGGGACTGCATCTGAATGTAAACCTGCTTCTCCAGTTTACACAGTCATCAGTGGAGTCAGAGGAAACTGATATAATGGAGCTCATCGTGGAGAACCACCAGCTGCAGAGGCTGATCCGCTGCATCATGGGTAGGGAAGCCTCTGCCACTAAAAAAAAGTCAGTATCCATCCACATCCCACCCTGACACCAGCTTCTAGAAATGACAAGTCGCTGAGAATTGCTCAAAAAAAAAAAAAAAAAAAGGACCATGGAGGAGAACCTTGATACAAAAAAAATGGAGGATTTATTGAAATTGAAAATAGCATTAAATTCCACTTCAACATTCATTAAAAGTAAATGCCTACAACGATACACTGAAATTATCACCAACCACATTTAAAAAACAACCCACTGATGCACAGGATCAGTTCAAAGGAAAAAGCAGCGAGTATTTAACAGAAGTCTTCCAACTAAACAAAAAGGAAAGTCCATGCAGAAAAAGGATTTATTATTATTATTATTATTATTTTTAAATCTTGGGTTCACAAATTTTCTTCTGAAAAAAATTTGACCCGATTCCATGCGCCAATTTATCGGACGTGACGAAAATCACTTTAGAGGCCTGCTATTCTAAATCGATAGAAGTTAAATCAAAGAAACACCACGTGCAAGCGAGTGTGGACTCACGTCAGTGGAAGACGGGTACTAGCACCGCTAGGCCCAGAGCCCGGGGATGGGGGGTGGGGGGTGGGGACGTCTCTCGTCTTTCTGACTTACTTAAAAGGAACAGTGTGGAATATCTGAAGCGAGGTTCTGCATCTTACCGGAAGGTTCTTGGCATCTTCCGTCTGAACTAAACAGCAGACGTCTTAGGACTCCCCCGGTCTTAGAAACAGGGTAGCGGTTTATTCTATAAACCCTTAGACCGTCTTCACATCTGTACCGGGCATGCATCTTTACTCAAGAGTCCATTATTTACACAGAAACTAGTGGGTTGGAGGTCGCGCGCCACAAGCGTTCTTGTGTGAAACGCGCACTGAGAACGGAACATGGAAAGCGTCTCTGCGTATTTACCGTTTCTTGACGGTAAATTGTGACATTTGGATTTTAGCACCAGAGAAGCTTTCCGTGTTCGGCTCTCAGCACTTGCGTCGCACCTGGACATCCCTGGCGGTTCCCAGGTGCCGAGAGACATCAGCTGCTTAGAACCGCTAAACTAAAAACTAAAAATAAAAAAAATCTGGCTGGTGGCAATCTCAAAAGTGGGGAAGGCGGATGGTTCTAGCATTTGCAGCTGAGAACAGAACATAAAGTAATCAGCACAATGTCACTTTCAAGTGTAGGCACTCGTGGCTCTTCAACAGTGCACAGCGAACAGCAGTCGGGTTGGTGGACAACAGCGACGGGAATAAATCGCACCTGGAGCCAGAGCCAGGTGGCTCTTCTTAAGGTCTGCTGGCTCTTACAGCTTTACAAAACAAAAACAAAAAAAGGATGACAGACAGATATGCTGGGAACAATGGAAGAGGACTGCATTAAATGCTTCACTTAGAAACAGAGAGCGATGTGGGAATGTCTTTGGTGCTCCGCGTTGAATCCAGCTGAACAGAGCCGGGTCATCCAGAGAACTGTTGGCGTCGTTTCCCCCACAGACCGCCTACTGAGGGCGTTACAACGGAAACGGACATCCCAGGAGGAGTGTTGCAGTACAACAGGAGCCCAGAAGGTACAACACACACCTTGGAGTGTACTGGATGGCTGGAAGTCCTTCACATCAGCTAAGGCTCGGCTGCCTTTCAGAACCACGTCCAGAAAGGAACCAGTCAGCCTCCAGGGGCCCGGTGGGGCCGGGCCTAATCCCTCCTTACACGTTAGATCAGTAAATCCTGGCTATTATTAACACAACTCCATTAGTCTTAAACCTATAGATGATGCTCAAATTCAAATATTCCTATGTACCTTGTAATATTTCCTTTATTTTGTAGAAGAAAAAAGAAAATGAATCACAGCATAGATGCAGTTTCTGCCTGAATATATTCTGGAAAAGGATATTTTCATGAAAACTGCACAGTAATCTGGGTCTCTCCTGGCTTGCATATACAGGTAAATTGGCATGCTGTGGTGCAGATGATGAGATCAAAGCCTTTTCTGAAGAGGTTTAGTGTTCCCTACAAGGAACGTGTCTGAAGGGAGGGAGGGGTGGAGAGGCGGAGGCAGAATGCGCTGACCGTTAAGTCTCAGCGTGGAGACTCAGGCAGGCGGAGGTCTGGTCCCTCGCTGCGGCCTCCAGGCGCTCCCTTTTCTCTGAAGGGCCTGGCTGAGAGAAACCCGAGAGGCTCTTTTTTTTTTTTTTTGTTGCTTTTATTTGTACTTTGATGGGCACGCTGGCGCGAGAGATGAGTGGAGATCCACAGACGTTAGAGAGGATCTGCCTTAGAGGAGCGCCAGCAGGCCTACCTGTGGGGGTCGGCTTTCCTGTGGTGCGATTCGGGCGAAGTCCAAGAAGGCAGATGACATAGAAACATTGTCCTCGGAGCAGTTCCAGTTGTCTTTGACAAACAGAAGCTCTAATAGGAAACTTTTTCTCTGGACTTATTGAATGATGAAGCCAGGTTGCGGGGCCAAGCGAGGCGAGGGCCTCTGAGGCAGGGCGGGGGGGTACTGAGAGAGGTAGTGGCTAGGGTATCCAGAGGAGACGTTGGGGAAGGGCTGCCCTGTTCTGGGAGGGATTGGTGGGTACTGTGACGGCTGGCAGTAGAAAGGGGGCTGGGGGGACGCAGTTGGAGCCGGGTTAAAAACGGGAGCGGGCTGCGATGGAGGGGCCGGGGGTTTCCTCCTGGCCGGGGCCACTGGAGAAGGGCTGCTGCTGTTGCTGTCGGCGAGGAGGGAGGACACGGCTGGCACATCCTGATGGCGGGAGGAGGGGACGGGGGTCGCCTGGGGCAGATGCAGGCCCTTCTGCACCATCTCCTGCAGCTTCTCGATCTTCACCCGCCTTAAGTGGGCCAGCTTCCTCTTGTTCTGGTAGGAGTCGATGAAGGCATCCAGGGGCATGTCGCCGTCCAGGAAAGAGTCAGCCATGTTCTGTTGACAGAGGTAAAAGGAGTCTTAGGAGACCAGTTTGACACCGAGCTGAGAGTCAACGCTATGGAAATGGCACAGAGGTACACCGATATGGACTGGGTCATTAAACAGATTCACCCAGCAATCGTACGCCTTAATATGGCCATTCATAGATCACCAGTTTTACTTGGAGATGGAGAAATGTAAAAGGCTTGCAGGCCATGAATCATCTACTTTAACTGGCGAAAATCCCAGTAAAATAGATTTGTTAGTGGATTTAATGTGACAACATGGATAAAGGTTCCATAGATGTTAACTCTTTTGTGAGTCACTGTACAGATAATGTGGGAACAGAGAAAATGATAAGCAAATCAAAATGTTCCAGCAGCCTGTAGGAGCAGTTTTCAGCTAGAACTGAGCCTAATAATCCACGGAGGTCGGTGCTACATTTTACATTGTGGTCTACAACAATCATGCCCTATCCACAGTTTGTTGCTAAACGATTCACAGACAGAGAGGCAATTTTCTGTAGCACTTGTTGTGATGCTCTCAAACACTGCCAACATCCAGAATTCACCCTTTTTCCAAAGAGATCCCTGTTTGCTAACAACAACAGCATACTTTAGGAATAAGGGACAGATTCTGTTGAATAATACTAAATACCAGAAATGTTTGATTAAACAAAGAAGCCCGATTCCATAAGTGGCAGAGCTTTAGGCAGAGAAATAGTTCTAAAGAATAAAAATACACAGTTGTATCCTGTCATTGTATTTATGTGTCTGTTAAAAATGCACAATTGAGGTATAACAGCTAATCTACAGTTGCATTCCTCTACCACCAGGGGGCCTTTTGCTCTTCTTTCTCCACAAACTGTCCCAACCTTTAGAAAGATACAACATAATGACCAAGCATACGTTCTGAAGGCTTTGTATCGGCAAGGTAATGACACGCAGCCGCCCGAGTTGGTCAAGGTCTTCCGCTGCCAATCAAGGCTCTTACGTCTCAAACAACGAAGACGTTGGAGTCTGGGAGAAGACACAACCTCCTGGAGAGGGAGCTACATGAATCACTGACTCGTCATCCATAGAGGAAGAGCAGCATGTTTACCTCTGTCTCTTCTTCTATTTTGGCTCCCTCTGTCTGCAACAGGGCCAGCAGAGTGTCTAGGGAGGTGCTTCCTGACTTGTGGTCTGTGAAACAAGAGAGACAAAAAACAAGTGTTAGGATGCTGCTGCTCCTGGACAAGGAGAGGGGAGGGGAGGGTTTTATCTGTCCAATTTAGGAGGGTTCCACATCCAGACTGTGAGTACAGCCTAAGGGACATGGCTCAGAGCAAATAACTACAGGCAGGTTGGACTAATGGAACATTTAGCTTTAAAAAGACATCATCATGGAACAAAAACGGATTTCATATCTTAACGGTTTTGATGGTAACGTTTAAGGAAGCTCAATGGGTTTTCATGAGAACACCCAGTTAATTTATTAACTGGGTGTTAATTATATGCATATTTAGCAGACGTGGAACCAAGTCACAAGTTGGTCTGAAGTCTCAAGTCAAGTCCCAAGCTGAGTCTAAGGTTCTACACTTTTAATTTCTGGGATGAAACTACTTAATTGACCAAACATGTAATTTAATGAAAACTTATTTAACAATTAGAAATTTAAATATTCTTTAAAAAAAAAAATTATAATAATATTTTTTTTTTTTTAAATAAATAACAGTGAGAGGAACTGAATTTAAAAATCAAACTGAGAAAAGACTGAGCGGATTGATGATTTCATGATTTTATCAAGTCACATGACCAAGGTCCAAGCCTGAAGTCCAACAATACATCCCTTATTTCAGAGAACCCACAACACTTGAGTCACCGTTCTCATAGAGACACTCCCTTGGTGTTTGCACTCTGAAACGGCGCTGAAAGCCATCGCCGGCTCTGGCACGAACAGTGCAACTCACGTAACAGACGGATGACACAGCGATAATTAGCGAGCTCGACGACAGAACAGGAAACTCAGACATTCCAGCCAGCCTCCACTGAGCCACTGTGCAGAGAGCTCCAATTACACGGCAGGCTCCAGTCAAACGTGATGTGCTGGTCTAGCTGTTGGAGCCAAGCCAGCGAACATACGTGTGGACCGGTCCACAAGATCCTGAGCAAACTCACGGCAAAGCTTGCCTTCACCAATGACGCTGAATAGCTTCAACAAGAGCTGCACAGTACAACAAACCTTAACATAACTTAAAAACGCACACATGTGGTTGGCAGAAAGGTAACATCACCCTAAAGACACCCCATGCCGCCGTAAAACACGGCGGTGGCAGCATTATTCTACGGGGTTCCTTTTCTTCAACAGTCGGCCAAAGTGAATGGGAAGGTGGAGGAAGCGAAACACAGGGCAAGCTGGAGGACAACCTCTCAGAGGCGGCAAAACACTGGATCACAGGTTACCTAGCAACACATCAAGCTATAGCAGACAGTCAGAGCCACAGTGGAAGGGCTTAACTCAGGGATGCACCCATATGAAAATGTAGTCTGATATCGATATCCCATAATATTGCTGTTATGTCCGATGACCGATATTTACCGACATACACACGTTTACGTTTCTGGGATGATAAAATTTTATACGATTTTCTGCCGACTAAAACTATGGTAACTGAATGTTTTAATGTGTGTTATAGTCTGGAACTTGCACGCTGCTTTTCCTTTGTCTTCTTTTAACATCGCTGCAATGCATTACCATCACTGTCTCATGGCTAAAAAAACAAAACAATCACATGGCCAACCCCATCCGCTCCCTCTCCTGAAACACTGGCACAAAGGGAAAATAGATGGAAATAAACAATGTTTGTTAATAATTGGCCCAGTTTTGCTTATTGGATATGTAAAACAAAATACTACCAACATTGGCCGATACCGATGTTAATTGCGATATATTGTTCATCCTAGTTTAAATCAAAGAGTGCAAGTGTTTCATGGGACCAGTTAAAGTCCAGACCTACAAATCTATGGCGAGACTTGAAAACCAATGTTCACAGATATCATCCACTTGGTAAAGACATAACCAAGAAGGCCTGCAGCTTTACACTTTGTGTTGATCCATCAAACCAACGTCCCTGGAGTCTGTGGCTGCAACCTGAGGAACGGTGAGGAAGCTGTTGCAGGGTACTCCATTAACGCAGGTTAGAAGATCAAAAGGTGTCAAAGGAAATTTCTTCAAATGTTAACTTACTGACGATGTAACAAAAATCTTTTAGTTTTGATAAATTAAAAGATTTATTAAAAGATCCCTTAAATGTTGTGCTGCAGTTGCAGCTACAGTTTCTAATGAATCGTCCGTTCTTTTAATCACAACTTTAACCCCCAAAATGTATGAACTACATCTCTAAACATCAAGTCAAAAGTGGCCTCCGACATGGAGACTAACCGTGTCACTCCAGCCTTTTCTGCCATTTCTGGATTCTGAACTGGCTCCTATTAGTTCAACCAAGAGATGCCTCTGACTGCTAGTGGAACCCCAATAACGCCAGTCTCATCCCGCGGCAATGTTAGCTTTCGTAAACAAAGCCAGCACCGTGGAACCAAAGGAAGCACAGCTTGACGTTCCTGCATATCCATTTGTGTAAAACATGTGCCCGATATTTCCCCATATTGTTCTTTTCAAAACAACAACAACGCAGATGGCAGTTTTTCCCTTTGCAGAATCGAGTTGTCTTCTTCCTTTTTTCCTCACAAACGATCAGTTTTGTTTGGCTTTACGACTCGCAGCAGAGCTAGCCAACCATCACAGCCTCCCCTGGTAGGTCAGAGGTGTGTCACTGGAGCGCAGACTTTGACCCAGGGACTGTTTGCAGAGCAATCAGTGTTGGCTAATATATTCCAAGTGTCATGAAGTTTCCATTGTCCATGCTAATGGAATATTTAGCCAGTTAGAGTCCCTTTCTCATCCGGGCTTCCATCACTCTGTGACCGCATTTCTGACAAGGTGAGAGGAAAAAAGAAAGTAGACATAGATTGCAAGTGACATTGGCTTTGCAACATTATTGCCATATAGTGTAGACCCATCTCTTTGACACTGGTGACCATCCAGGGAACTGATGTTGAGGTAGTGGACTCTTCTAAGTGCCTGGGTGTTCACCTGAACAATAAACTGGACTGGAGTCACAACTCTGATGCTCTTTACAGGAAGGGTCAGAGCAGACTCTACTTGTTGAAGAGGATGAGGTCTTTTAGAGTCCAAGGGGCGCACCTGAAGACCTTTATTTACTCTGTGGTGGCATCTGCCATCTTTTATGGTGTGGTCTGTTGGAGCCGAGGGGAATTGGCTGGATAAGCTCATTAGGAGGGCCAGCTCTGTCCTGGGACGTCCCCTGGACCCAGTGCAGGTGGTGATCATTGATCTACAATGTTTTCCACCCCATGCATGGAGTAGTTGCAGAGCTGGAGAGCTCCCTTAGTGCGTCCCAGATGCTCTATGGAGCGTTTCCGCAAGTCCTTCCTGCCAGTTGCTGTTAGATTGTATAATCTCTGCTGCTCACAACAGACTCAATAAGTGTTTACGTCATGCTAATGGTTGCACAAGTTCTGATCTGATCAAGAATCTCCGCTCTTTCAGATGTCCCTCAGATACAACTGTACATTTGCACATGTTTTAGTTTCTCAGGTAGCATGTTTGTGCGGTCATGCATCTTGTGGAGGTTTCTTACATTGTTCTGGAAATCGGCTGCTTTCTTTCCTCCATTTTAACCTGAACATTGCATTTTTACCTGAATATGCCGTATTATGAATTAATAATTGCGCTGTATTTTACCCCTCTTTCTGATACACTCTTTCCCTTCTGCTTTGCAGCTTAACTTAAATGAGTTTTTTTATTCAGATTATTCAGTGTAGTGTATAGGTCTGGTGTCTTCTGTCTAGGTGTTTTTGCCCATACCCAAATTTTCCGATTGTGGGACAACAACGGTAATTCTATTCTATTCAGTGCCAGCACACAGGTTGTTTTTAAATTGCTTCGTACATCTGTTTTCTGTGACATGTCAGGACACGTGACGTACTCTGGCTGCTACAGAGACCAAGGCTTTCAACAGATACCAGGAAGGCTTATTGTATAACCGCAAATTTTTCCTGTGTCTTTCGTGACACATACTGGACTTGTACCTCTCGTCGGCGTTTTGTGAATAATCAGGTAGAGCGCTAGAAAATAAACACTAAAAAGGGCAGTTTTTGGTCATTTTAGCTGTAACCCTTGCTAACTGTTAGTGTAACATGCTAAAGACTGTTTAAAATGTCTACGCTGTAAAAACTTAGTTGGTAATAAAAGGTTAAATGCCAATTTTGCAGTGACTGCTCTCTGTTTGGGATAAATAATAAAGGCTTTTATATCTTCCTGTATTAAAGTTCTCACAAAGAAATCAGCCTTGCATTGTCAAAGTTTTATAAAACAGAAGGACCCAAAATTGGCCACAACACTGATTGGTGCATCTCTTGTGCAGACAAGCGGAATAAAAGTACAAATCACATACAGGGTTCCAGGCCAAATGTGTCAAATCCTACTGGTCTGAACTCCGTTTAGTTCTAAATATAGACATAACATAATGTTCCTTCTGCATGAAGCAAACAATGAAGTAGCAGCATGCCTGACTGTGACACCCACTTGTTAACAAGCCTGCAGAACGGGCTTGCAGTGACTTAGCTTGTCACAAGATCAGCAATGGAAACCAGTCACAGTATCCTGCAGAGAACCCGAGCTTTACTCATTAACCCCGTGTAACAAGCAGGAGCACAGCCACGTGTTGCGAGCACAGAAAACACCTTGTTTACCGGTCGCCCCTCAAATATGAGGAAAGGAAATGGTCTTGACAGGAATCCAGAAGCAACTAAGGCTTTATTCGAATTCTACACATATCTATGAACTGTCAGCATCGGATGCCCGACGCCTACTGTGGTTGTCCTGAAACAGGCTGGAGCCCTGATGAGGAAAATATCCATCTTTGATCATCTAGAGCCCAATGCCACAACAACACCGTCCGGTCGCTCAAAGCCACGGTCGTGTGAACGCAGGTCTGGCCTGGAGACATTTTAGAAACAAAGTGGCTTTTGGTTCAACTAAAAAGTCCCCCCCCTCCCACAACCACACACAGAGTCTGCCTGGGAGCACAATGGTCCACTGAGGGCAGCAGTACGCAGAAGCTGGGGAAGCATTCAGTGCCCTGAAGGGTTAAAACAGGATAAAAAGAGCCAGACTGTATGCAAACAACAACAACACAACCAGCTACTGTATCCTCAACCTTTTCTGGGTCAAACAGCTACTTTCCTTCAGCCCTATCCACAGCTGCTCAACAGCAAATCCACAACAGGGACGGCTATTGCTGGGGAGGCAGGGAGGAGGGGGTTAACCTACATTTCATAAAAGCCATCACTTGCTGTCATCAGGCATAAAGCGCTGCATTCGTCTATAAAAAAAAAAAAAAAAGACCAGCAGCTTTGACAGATTAAAAGATGCTAAAGATTTAGACATGCAGACTACACATCACACCCTGCAGCCGGCCTTCCTATCACCAGGGGATCTTGCTGTGACCTCGGCTAGCTTTTAAAGACGGCAGGGCTTGAAGGGATGGAGACCCAACCCAACTTTTCTCAGAGAAACAGGGGAGTGGATAACAGGGATGCTATTTAAAGAGGGCTGCCTGGCAACTGGTCTATAAACACGGTCACCAGCACCGTCACTGCGTCCTCTCCGTGTACCGGGAGGTGCTGTGGAGGATAAAAGCTCAGTGACGGATGGTGGAGTCGCTGGAGCCGGTTCTGAAAGCGCGGTGGATCTCTAAATCAGATCAACAGATCAGATCGACCAGAGGGAGAGCTCACTTAGTAACGCGGCAGCGGGAAGCCTTTAGCGGGGAAATGAGGGAACTGGTTGGACAGGTCTTTTCTGAACATGGTGATGTCAACAGAATAAATACAGAGAGGGAAGAAAAAGAAGTAAAGATCACGTGAGGTTCCTGTGGTTCCACCTGCTGTTTGGGAAAGGTTCCCTTTTAAAACAACAACCACCTGAGGATGAGGTCCCGCCTCAAGAGCTGAAAACAAGCAGCGTCTTTAGACTAAAAAGAATCAGAGAGCACAGAAACTAAAAAACACACACAGCTTAGGGCTTATTTAAATGAGCTAATTTTTCTCATCATGTGGTACACCAATTATTAGATGAGAAATTAGATAATAGTGCAGCAGTGGGCAAGCTTACAGCGCCCGGGGAGGAACCTGGACCCATAGACGCAGTCCGTGGGGTCCGGACCGGGTACCTGCAGCCTCCTCAGAACACAAGCGCACTGCTCTAATCACTACGCCACCACTCGCCCCTGCAACATAGATCCGAGAAACCTGCGGTCGGCCGGAAACAGCTGGTTTTTCCACCTGAACGTGACCGGTGGCCTAGAAGGGGAAATAAACTCTTCCTTGTTGAGTTAAAGCACGGTAAGTGAACACCACATGGCCAGGTAACATCCTGGTGCTGAAGCTGCAGCAACACAGACGAAGGTAAGAAGCTATCAAAAAGGACACCGACATGTTGAGACATGTCTGCGATTCCCTGATGCTAGCAGGGAGCACCAGACACTAGAAGAGAGAAGAGGAACGCTGAATGGAGGCCAGCAGCGTCTCTCTGAGCTTCCAGCACTTCTCTGTTTGGGACCTCCTGCAGGTGGAAACGTTGCCAGTTAAGGCACGGAGCTACCGTCACTAGCAAATACACACAGACTGATGTTTAGCCATGCTAGCAGCGCTAACTAACAGTATACGATGCTAAAGCTAGATTAAAACGTCAACTCCAATCATTTTGTCCATCATTTTGTCAGCTAAAATGGACTATCAGCAGGTCAAAGTTTTACTCGGAACAGAAATCGGCGACAGCGTGATGATCAGGGCATTCCTAAAAACCAGAACTAAGCCTTTTGTACTCCTTCAGACGTACGTCATCAGAAAATAGATTCCTATCTGGATTAAACACCTATGACGGTTTCATGGATCGATCTTTGATAATTTCGACATCTGAATAACATGTTGGCATATTTGAAGATAAGCACACTAGGACCAGTTTTCAAAGGTTGCAGAAGAAGTTCAAGCTGTAGCCTTAAGGACAGACAATCCCTTTTCACCCAGGACAAGCCTCGCGTGTTAGCGCTTCCTGATCAGAAGATCCAGCTAGTAGCCACAGGACAATCTGGGTCCTCAGCCCATAGATGGTGCTCTGGGATGAAGGAATAAGAGTTGGATAAACCACCTTAACTTTACTTCAGACAAAAGATAACTCTGTTAAAGTCTATAAGCTTCTGAAAAGTGCCCTGTTCTAATAGTGCAATTAAACCCTGAGGGCTAGAATAGCTAGACTGGATTGGGTTTCTATCAGAACCCAATATACTAAACGCCTCGGGAAGGTGAGAATTAAAGTAAAGCCATGAATGTTTTAATGCATTGTCCACGGATCCGTTTTCTACCACTTCATTGTGTTCAAATTTCTAAAGAACATTCAAAATTCAAGTCCCTGGTCTAAACCGAGCAACGGTTCCGAGCAGCTTGTGTGCGCACAGCTCCAATACCCAGTCTGGACTTGCGAAGCTGATAGGACTCGTAGCTCTCCTGGAGACAGCCGTAGCTCTTGGTGAGCTGCTCCTTCTTGTGCTCCAGCTGGGGCTGCAGGGTGAGGTTCTGTTCGGCCAGGGTTCGGTTGTTGGCCAGCGTCTTCTCCTTGGTCTGCTGGACCCCCTGCATCTGCAACAGACATGACACACGGCATGAAAGTTCACTGGAACAAAGGGGCTTTGTGTCTACATCAATGTGTGAAGGTTTAGTCGCGGGCTGTGTCCTATTTCATATATAACCATCCCATATCAGTGTGTGCCATGCTCATATGGCAAAGGACTGACTGGAGGGCCATAGTCGTTGGCTAATATATTTTAAGTGTAACAGCAGCAGATGCTCCCAGAGGACACAAGCGTCACAGTCCAAAAGGCTAAAAGGTCACAGAGTGATGGAATTATGGAAGAGAAACGAAGAAAATAGACAAATATCACCTGAGACTGTCATCGTAACATTTACCAAAAATATCGCCATCACAAGGGCTTCTAAAATCATGCAGACCCTGTGCAGGGGAGTAAAGCTGTCTTGTGAAAAATAAAAATAAACTCAAATCAGAATTCCCATTAGAGCTAAAGATCTGTACAACTCAGCAGAAGCACTTATTGAGAAGTCAAATTATCCAACTTCCTCTATGCGGTACAACGGCCTCCCACGTGTAGAAACACCAAGAGAAGTGTGAATAAGGCGGACTGGTTGTTGTCATGTCTGCTTACTGCGGGCGCTAAAACCAGAGGTTGCCTGCCAGAAGCAAACAGGAAGCATTTCTTATCAAACACTTCTGCAACAACTCATCCTGCCTTCATTCAGTTCCCAAGGCTCTCCAAAAATGATGACTGATTGATACCAAAAAAAAAACAAGTTAATCAGATAAACAACTATAAACAAGAGCTAGGTGTAAACTTCTACTGGTCTTATAGTTTTTCCCCTTCCTGTGCGTTTTTAGCTTTGCATTTTAGGAAATGTGACTCATCTTTTAGTTAAAAAGGTGCATTGCGCAAGTTTGAACTTAAATATTTATTTTATTTCCCATTGGCACCCTTACTATTGCCTGACTTGTAAAATGTATCCTCCAGTCACCTCAGTTGCCTATAGGCCTCATTAGTCAGTTTATGAGAGAGTGATTCGGGTCGGATCCGCTGGGCGTGCGCTCTCGTTCAAACTATTGTTCAACTGAGGTTGAGTCTCTGCGGCCGCTGAGGCATTAGCCAGACAACACGGCGACTGTTTTAAAAGATGGACGACAAAACACCAGCAACAGGCGCAGGAAACATTACGGCTCTAAAAACAGACGTTTTACGTCTCCCATGCGCACAAAACTGGTGTCATTCTAAGTTTTCGCCAGAGGGGGCAGACGTGAGTAAAACTCCTGGAACTTGCGCAATGCACCTTTAAAAAGGTTCTGCAATCATGCGTTAATTTTGGATTCATGCTGGATGTGTAATGTTTATTAAAATGCATGAAATATGGCACTAATGCCTTATTTCTTCTACATTATTTATTGTACCATCTGATACCATTTATCCCGTAGATGGTCTACATAACGGTGAGACCTTCTGTTGATTGAATGATTAACTTGACGAACATCAAAGGGTTGCCAGTACAAAAAAAATAATAAAAGAAGAGTTTTCCTCTTCACCTTCATGTAAATGAAGTGTAGCAGGCAGGAGATGTGACTAAAAACAAAAGACGGGGAACTGCAGCGGTTTAATCCGCTTCATCTGGGCAACCAGAAAACGTCACTTGGAGATTTAAAACTCGAAGACCCTGAAGGGAGATTCTTCATTTGCGACGACGTCGTTGGTGGTGCTGAAAACCCAGTCCTTGCCTCTACTGACAGCCAACGCACTCTGCAATCCCTCCTCTTCCTTTCTAACCATCCCTCATGAGAACCTCCAGATAGAGACCTGACGGTGGAGAAGCGGCTTTGCATGATCATGGACGGAGATGCTGAGGGTCCCAGCTGTTATAAGCAACAAACTTGCTTTCAGAACAACATGACAACAGATCCGTTTCCTGTACGGAGCAGAGCGAGCCCAGAAAGTGTAACACTTTAAAGTCTTGGGTGTCAAGGATAAGAAGAACCGTGGAGAATGTTTTGTTTTTTCTCTCCAAATGTTAACGTGAGTCATATTCCATGTTCCCTCTAACGCTGATTTGAACTCAAACTATCAGGACAAGCTGGCAAAGCAACGAACGGCGTGGACAGATTAAAAAAGGAAACATCCCGCTTCCTGCCAAATGACTCATTTCACACGTCCACTCAGCGCGTCAGCTGGGCAAATATAACCAGGACTGGCTGAGAAAGACACCTCGGCGTTGGTAGGCTTTACGGAGCAGCTGAACTTCACGTCGCGCAGAAAGAAGCGGGCCAAAATGATTTCTAGAGCGTTGCCCCACCACATCCTGAGGAAGCTCATTCTTCTCTCTCTATTCAGAGTCCCAATTAAAAACAAGCTGATCTTCTGTTCTCCCATTTGCATTGTTTGTCGTCATTTCAGCTTTTAACTTTTTGTTCCCTCTCTCTTTTATTTTTCATAGTAGGTGCACCTGGTCTGGCGTTCTGTTAACTGTGACATCATCCAGGGAAGACAGATCACCTGCTACTACCATCTAATGTAGAACAGATTACTGGATCAATGTGTGCTTCTGTGCTTTTTTGTCTCTCTTGTTGTGTCTCTGTTCTGTCTTCTGTAACCCCCAGTCGGTCGAGGCAGATGACCGTTCACACTGAGCCCGGTTCTGCCGGAGGTTTTTCCTTCCCGTTAATGGGGAGTTTTTCTTCCCACTGTCGCTTCATGCTTGCTCAGTATGAGGGATTGCTGCAAAGCCATGGACAATGCAGACGACTCTCCCTGTGGCTCTACGCTTCCCCAGGAGTGAATGCTGCTTGTCAAGACTTTGATGCAATCAACTGGTTTCCTTAGAGATGAAACTTTTTGACCAATCTGTATAATTGTTTTTTTTTTTTGTTTTTTTTTTTTTTCCCCCTTCAAGATAGCGCTGCGCAGACAGCAGCCAGTCACCTCGGCTACGTCTTCTATTTTCCTACTTTCTCTTCTTTGCTATTTAAACAAGGTGCTATAACCCGTGCAATAAGCCTGTGCAATAATCATGTATAATGAGTATAATAACATATGTGCAATAACCTATTTATACATAGTAGTGTATAGAATTGTATATAGCTGTATAACTGCATGTAACTGACTCTACTTAGGCACCTTCTTCTGACTTTTGACTATTGAGCCGATGGGACAGGTGAATTTCTCCATTGTGAGATCAATAAAGCTTATCTTATCTTAATTTGAGTGAATTTGACTTTGGAAAGTGCCTCGAGATGACATGTATCATGAATTGATGCTATATGAATAAAATTGAATTGAATCTTCGGGCCATCAGAATTAACGTGGCGTTGTTTGCAGGGGAAGCTTCCTACTGTCTGTAAAGGCTGAAATCATCACAGAGAACAAGTATTTCCAGGCCGTTTCCTGCGTTGACACAAAGCTCCACCTCTGGGCGGTTGGATAAGAGCGTGTGGTTGACGAGGACCGCCAGGGGAGCTGGAAGCTGATCCTGGACGGCCTCTGTCCAGGATCAGCTTGCGAGGCGCCGCAGGAACTGGCTGTTGATTATTGTCAGACACCCTCCACACCGTTCCTGTTAAGCAAACGGTGCCACAACATCAAAAGCACAACCGCCACACTGCTGCACGGCGTCGGGACTTCAAGGAGATAAAAGTGCTGACTCTCAGCCACAGGTAGGATAACGTGCTCCACGTTCTTACGCTTAATCCGATTGGATTTTTAGTTTATTGTGAGAAAAGAAGGCCCGGGCCCAGGTTCCCAGAACCTTCTGGATGCACGTTTTTGCATTTGTGATTCTTTTGCTCACATTTTCACGTTTCCTTCTGCCTTCTGCAAAGCCACACACAGCCAAACAAAAACGCTTCAGAACAAATCCAAGTTGTTATGCAAGTAAGAAACAAAATGATGAAGCGCCAAGCCCAAACAGTTCAAGCTGTTTCCCATCACAGTCCCCGTCCAGAACCCAGCAGCTGTCCTGCAGTGTTGTCCCACACGGAGCAAACGTAGAGCTCATCATCTGCAAGGTCCTGGAGCTAAACTAGAGCCTGGGATCATGTGAGACCAGGTAGAGTTTACCCAGAGAGCCCCCCGACGTGGCAACAGCAGACTCACACAGACCGTCTGCTAACCTGCATTTCAAAGGCAGGTATGCCTCTAATCTGACTTTCTCTACCTTCTAAACTTCTGCTTAGATTACATCAGACACGAGTTATACATTTTTTTTATCTTCATGTTAAAACTTCAGGATAAAAACAGGCTGGTTGATGATTATAAATCTGCCATCCTGAGGTTAGGATTACACCGGCTTCACGTCGTAAGTGGACAGGTTGCGTGTTTTACAGCTTTAACTGTGTCAGCCAGTCAAAGTTCAGCGACAGAACGAGACGCACACTGTGGATCCACGTCATGCAGTGATAGAAGACGCACACATCCATGTTTAAAGCGCGTAGTGAGGACCGTGCCTCGTCTTCCATAGACTTCCGTTCATCTTCAAGCCGTTCTATGGCCTAACCCTGACCTTTACAGGTTAGCACTCCACCCTTATTCAGTCTTCTAAACCTAACCCAGAATAAAAACTAGGACCGACTAAAGGTCCTCAGTTTACATCAAAATGCAAAATGTGTTCTGCTGCAAGTACAAGAATCCACGGCACACTGAAACGGCGCGGCTGATACAGCAGATGACCATTTGCATTATTCAAAGAGAGCGAAGGCTGGAGTGGGTGTTCCCCGCAGAGCGCAGGTCTGAGGTGAAGGTTTGTGTTCGCGCAGCTGACGGCCGCTGAGCTCGCCGCTCTACTTCCCACCAGTCTCGGGTTTCTCTCACTGCCTTCTGACACCCGGCCCCTTTGTTCCGACCCGGATCACCGGTAAGAATCCCTCCTGTTCCCGGACAGCTCCACCTCTGACTCAGGTAATTCTCCCCCGTGCTTGTATAAACTAACCTGACTCAACAGCCGGTGCGTCACCGCGCGCAACCCCCCTCCCCTCGCTACCTGTGGGATGAGGTAAATGAAACTCTGGAGACAAACAACATGTAGGGTGTGGATGTTAAAACAGCAGGAGCTGCGTCTAAAAGAAGACACGGCATGCTCCGTCCGCGCAGACGTACAGTAGCTGCGCCCGACAAGCCGCCCCCATCCCTGCCAAAGCAAGTCCGATCGGAGCGGCAGGGAGAAAACCCCCCGGCACCATGACGACAGACGAGTCAAATTCCTGGTCCCTGGCGACGTGTGTAAGATGGCGTTTGGGGGGGGGGGGAACGGGGGTTGCGGGCCGAGAACGTGTTTGGCCTTCACTGGCAAACCCAACAACAAAAAGAGGCACCGTTGGAACGTTTTCAGAGACATCAGCAGTGGACTCCATGTTGGGCTGATGGTGAAGCCCAACATGGAGTCCACCAGTCTGGAAGCAAGGTTTGGCAGGCGGGGGAGCGTTCAGGTGCAAAAATCCTAAAAAACACGACCAAAAACAAAAGAATTCCACTGATCTGCAATTGGTCTTTTGACCCAACAAATGTCTGGCTGAAGTGAAACCTTTCCAAGGGTCCAGCTGGCAGCTGCTTTGTTTATGGAAACAAGGAGCTCAGAGCATCTGCTTGCATATCAGGGGCCAAAAGGGCCACCATCCAGGAGTTAATAGCACTACATGAACACACTATCATTTAAAATTGACTGCAAATAATAATAACAATTAAAAAAAAGATAGAGAGATAGATAATATACATGTTATTCTACACTTTTGTGTTTGGTACATAATTCTGCATCCGTTCGATGTCTCCACCATGTATCTGCCATGTAGAAAATCATAAAAATAAGGAAAAGCCACAGAATGATGAAGGTGAGGCCAAACGTTTGACGACTAGTGTGTGTGTATATATTAAGTTTAGTTTATTTTGAACATGCATACATATTTAGAAAATTATGCAACTATTTGTACATACAAAAAGAGAAAGAAAAAAATTTAAATAAAATCACAAAGTGCTTCATACACACACACACACACACACACACACACACACACACACACATTATGAGGTATTCAAATATGTAATAATTACATAAGCACGGTAGAAATGAATACTTAAAAACATCAGGGTGTGAACGACTGAATGTAGTGTAAAGCGCTTTGGGGCTGTCGGACTAGTTCAAGTGTTATACAAGCCACACACCATTAGAAATCTGAATTTATGGCAGGTAAATATAAAATTATTTTAACATTGCTTTGTTTCTTTAAGGGAAGAATACCCATATGAAGATATGAATGGGGCGCAAAAGGGCAAGTGATTTTGAAATGCATTGTGGGATCCAGTGCAAAAAAAAAAAAAAAAAAAATTCCAAGAAGGAAAAGAGTGGAATGTCGCTGGGAACACAGTATGACTATTGATGTTCACTGAAGCGGACACTGAAGCTGCCGATTGCTCAGACCGCAGAGTGGATAGACGCGAGTAAACCCTCTATGAGGCTCTTAAAGTTGCAGTAGATGGGTGTACTTAATTATTTAATTAATAACGGTTGGTCTTCAATCACGGTGAGCTGCTGCTTTACAGCAAGGCACTGCAGAGGGTCAGGCTCAGGCGGCATTATTTACAAGTGATTTATTAATTAGCAAACCGACATTATGATAGTTCTGCAATACCACCGGTAGGTCACCCCATGTCTGTTTATATCTGTTAAGTGTGCCTCTTGTGGGGCTATATTTATCCACAAAAAGGGACATTAAAACACTATCAAGGAGGATTAGTGTATATAACTTTATTTTATCCTGATCTAACGGTTTTTGATCGTGTTTTTTTTACAAGCATATAATATAAATATAATATAAAGCTATATAGCTTTAAAATTATTGTAAGCCTGGCATCCATTCTGCACTTACGCTGGAAATATTTAGGAGGGCATCGGTTAATTTATTTATGAAGCAGCAATTTTCACAAAGGATTTCCTTTACTCTCTTTGTTTGCTACCTTCAGCTACTTTTAAAGTCGCTGCAGTTATAATGAAATATCACAGATAACCTCCGAGGAGCGAGGACAATTTATGATGCAATGTCTAAATTCATCTATGCGTGGAGGAAATAGAGGCTCTCCTTTACTCCTTTACTTCTTTTTTTTTTGCCATCCTCAGCTGGCTAGGCTAGCACTAGCAGCCTGCTAATAGCTCAGTGTAAAACAGCACAACAAGCTTTGAGCTTCTTGGCTTTGATTACATGCTGGTAAACTTAAGAACCTTCGTTGGTTTTCCCGCAGCAATCGTGTGAACGAGTGTGACAGTTAACGCCACAGAACGTTTTCCTCACGCTTTTAAACCTTAAATATTGCCACTGTGCCCCTAAATCTGGTCCCAATAAGGATTGCATAATATATAGCACTAATAAATCATCATGATATCAGTGGGTGTAATAATAACTAGGACTGTTTGGAGAGCAATAACTGATGGCCAATATGTGTTAGCTAGTGTTGGGAACTAGCATCTTCTGTGCTAATGTGATGTTTAACCAGCTGGATGAAGTCTCACAGCAACAGATGCTCACAGTGAGCACAAACCACCCTGTCCAAAAGGTTAAAGGTCACACAGAGACAGATGCACGGATGAGAAGGAGAGGAAGGAAGAAAATAGGCAGATAACACCTGATATCATCATCGTCATAGTGATAGTTACAAATATTATCGCCATTCCCAATCTTTCTAATGTCGGCCAGCCCTAGTCACAATTAATTGATAAATCAATCAATAACTAAATCATAACATGAACAGGCTTCTTCAGTGCATCGTTGAACAATTGCAATTTCAAACAAATATACTTAGGCACATAATTTACTCGCTCATATTAATTGCATTAACGCAAGTATTAATACAAATATTTATTCAATTAGTTATGCATTACTGACACGTACAAAATCATACTTATTTCACGATTACATATAATTCAATATTTCATGGGGGAGACTTTAGCACAGTACCTACAACTATGTAAAACATCTTCTATACAAGCATTCATTATGAAACCAAGCCATTGTTGACATCATTTCTCAATAAAGACGGAATTACTTATTCATAAACTCCATGCACCAGTTGCACATTTTGTCAATGAGAGTGATTTAGCTAACGATGCTGGTATATATATATATATATATATATATATATATATATATATATATATATATATATATATATATATATATATATATATATATATATATATATATATAATCGTCTGATGTCAAACTCCTGCTGTGTGACGTGGATTAACATTTACACATCTGTTGTTGTTTTTTTACCTGACAGGAATCACACGGTATACCGGTGTACCTGTCCGAACAGAACCAGCCGCTGATTGGCTGATTTCGGGTCTAAAAGTTAATCATGACGACATGTAGCCGAATCCACGTCGCAGCTATGCTATCGTTATTATGTGTGAAGACGGGTTTGCCCGAGCAGAGCTGAGGGAGAAGCTGATCCCTGCTCACAACTGTTGGCATGGACCGGCGTCTATTGTCCGGGGAAGGGAGAGTTGTGTCGGACAAAAACACAATTGTGTGGCAAAACTGGGAATCTGCTCTGTCAAAACTTAAACAATGCCTCCCTCAGTCCGCCCCAAGGTTAACAATTTCTCTATCCAGATTGTTTTTTAAGACTGTGGACCTTTTTACGATAGAGTTACAGATTTATTTTCAAAGTCGTCGTTTTAAGCCATTCCCGTGACTGTGCCAGCGTATGTTGGGAAAGCACAACAAAGGCTCGACGGGAAGGAGGAAAAAAAACAGTGACCGAGGGAAAAAAATGCATCGCGAGCTAACAGCGACTGGTTTTAAACTTACCTCATCCATCTCCTGGACCATTTTTGACAGCTTTTCGTCGTCCTCTAGCAGTTCATTAAGCTGAGTCATCGTGTAACCGCTGAACTTGGTGGAAAAGCTGGACATTTTGGCTGTGCTTGTGCTTCCCCTCGCCTGCACTCCCTCTTCTCGCGGCTCAGATTGTGACAGCTGACTGCGCTTCCTTAACAGGAAGTACAGAGGATAACAGGCCCCGTGATGCCTTCACGGGCGCTCAGGAAAACAGCAACTCCCGGGGGCCCGAGGGCAAACGGAAATTTCCCGAGCAGTGACGGGTCTGTTATGGCACAGCTACGAGTGTTCTTAGGTAAAAACCTAAAGCAAATATAATAATAGCAGTATGCTTACCGTAACATGTTTAGTTCGTTTGTCACGAATGTCCGGGGTCTTCTTGTTTACGATTTGGTGTTTATTATAGTCAGAGTTGTTCAGTGGAAGAAACCGAGAAACGTCCCTACACACATGAAAAAACCTCATACTAATTTTTAATAATACATATTAAGTCCTTTTAAAGGTGGAAGGATTGTGCAATAAGCAACTTTAATGGGGCTTTACCAAGAATCAGTTAACTTTACCATCATACACTAATCACATTCACACATACAGCCCTAATAATAAATGTAACTAGATCTCCCTCTGCAAGATGCACCGCCACCACCTTTTAGATGACAGCTACAAGCTACTGGCATCAATCTGGCTGGATATTTGATCACCTTTCTTCAAGTCATTCTTCTTAATTGTCGACTGCTTATCCGCAGAGCAATAGTTTTTGATCCGTGACTGACCTGTCAGAACACCCGCTTGTATCCGGGTTTCCATGGTCTTGGTGTTGATTTGAGGTGAAGTAACTTGGAGGTAGTCTTTCTTCCCTTTTATTCCAACCATTTTGTGAAACTCACCATTACCATAAGCAGCGGGGCTTGCTGACCAGCCCATACCGTGATGCTGTGGTCGTTAACACTCACCCTTCCCAAGCAATCTTCTCGCAGTTGTGGCCTATTGTCCCAGTCTTCCCCAGAAGGCATGCGGCATGTCTACGCGGGCAACCGCCGATTTCAGTCAGGCTTAAAAGTGTCTATTTTGGAGCAGGGCTTCTTTCGTAGTCCACAGAGATGTAAAACTAATTTGACTGCACACTATGACGCCAATTTTCCAGCTACTTCCAATTCATGTGAGCCTTGGTGTTTCCCCAAGCTGTTCCTCTATGCCCTAGTCAACTTTCTTTTACCAAGGGTTACAGTTCGGGTCTTCTGTCCAACTTTGGTAAATCTGAAGGATTTCTATTTACATGTTTAAGCAGATTTTTGTGATCTGAATTGGTTTCCCAACTTGTATGAACCTAAAATACACCTTCTGACTCTTTGTCTCAAATGGTTTATCACATTTTGAGAAATGACATTATGCAGCTTGTGTAGCGCAAATAATCAATTTCCTTTAATAGTCATCCTTTATCAATTCCATCTTACAAACCTTTTAATAAATAAAAACAGAATAAAACACCAGTTAGACAGCTTAACAGCAAAACAGTTACAGTGATTTGCAGACGATGAGGTATCATTAACACAAACAGTGCAGTGATAGCAGCATTTCCCTTTTATAAAGCTGATAAAGCCTCTGATGGCCATCCATTCAAGCTTTGTGATGTGTTGAAATATTCTAGCATGAACAGTGCCCTCTCAAAATGTACAGACGCTTGTTAAAAAAGAGGTTCTAAATGTGTATCTGGTCTGACCCAAGTCAGTTAACGGCTGAATTATCTCCTCAGGATGTCATCAAGTTCAACAGAAGCCTAGTAGCAGACAATTCATTTGTATTAAAGATGATTTGAACCAGGGAAGCATCTAAAACATGCAGCACATCAGCTCCTGAGGCCTGGAGACGGCAACTCCTGGCCTAGTTAAAGTACAAAATTTGAGAGGTCACTTGAAGAAGCCTGAAAACCAGTCCCCACAAGCTGACAGATTCTGAGAACCTTTGCAAAGCAGAATGGGCAAACACCAAGTCAAGATGTGGGTGTTGATGTGATATTGCCAGAAGTATTTGCTCCCCTGCCCTGACGTGAACTTTAGTGACCTCTCATTCTTAAACCACAGGGTTCAGTATGATGTTGATCCACCCTCTGCAGCCATAGCAGCCTCAGCTCTTCTGGGAAGGTGGTCCACAAGGTTCTGGAGTGCGTTTATGGGAATTTTTCTTTCAGGGGCGCATTTAAGGTCAGACGCTGATGTTGGACGAGAAGGCTTGGCTCTAAATCGCTGCTCTAATTCACCGCAAAGGTTCCCCAATGTTTGCACACACAGTCTGCGTGCCCAGGCGACTTTATACACCTGTGGCCATGGAAGTGATCAGAACCCCTGATTTTGGTTATTTGGAAGGATGAACACATGCTTTTGAGAATAAAATGGTAAATGGCTTGTACTTGTATAGCGCTTTAACTAGTCTTGATGACCTCCAAAGCGCTTGACACTACAGTTCAGTCATTCACCCATTCACGCACACATTCACACCCTGACGGTGGTGAGCTATGTTAGTAGCTACAGCTGCCCTGGGGCAGACTGACAGAGGCGAATATATTGTATATTCCCACCAAAGAGGACTGAATAAGGTAAACGAATCAATATATGCCTGAAGTTAGATGTTAATGAGAAATACACCACTATAGTCCATGTTTTGTAATTATTTGTTAGTATAAGGTGCGTAGAAATGTGTTTTGTCATTTTCAGTAGCGCGTCTCTGTAAAACCTTTGCCATCGCCGTTCCCTAGCGCCCTAACAGATTGTTTTTTTAGATTAATTGTACGGGATGTGTCACTTCCTATGTGGAAAACGCTCTGAATGGTTTATTGTCCTTTGATTTTTTTTTCATGTCTCAAAAACCTCCCCTTTCAACAGGCGTGGGTACACGTTTGAGAGCCCCTGTAACTGAACTTGTAAGTAGACATGAAGTTTTGTACAGAATTTCTATTTAAATTGCCCCCCCCCCCCCATGGTTTTCAGTGGAGCGCTTTCCCTTTTGATTTTCTCCCTTTCCATGTCCCAGCAGCATAGAAAACCCTGATTATCATTCGCCTGTCGTGTGAATACGTCTTGCACCACGCAGCTGGCCCTCAGTAACGCATACTGAACTCTGACTCGCTCCCGCTGCTGCCGCTGCCTTCTCTTCTCCGCCGCCGTCCTCCGTCAGACTTCCACGGCACGGCCTCCGGCGGATTGAGCACCTCTGCCCCAGTCTCGATGCCCAGGACCTGCCTCTGCACCAGCTTGCAGTAGAGTCCGCCGCTGGCCATCAGCTGAGCGTGGGACCCCTGTTCGGCCACGCAGCCCCTGTCGATCACGATGATGTTGTCTGCCTTTTCCACCGTGCTGAGCCGGTGGGCGATCACCAGCACCGTGTGCTCCTGCATGATGTTGTTCAAAGCCTGCTGAACCTGCAGTCCCAATTGTTCACACACACACACACACTTTCATAAATACAGTATTTACAGTATCTTGCTAAATAATTCACCCTCCTGGCTTTTAACCTACTTTGTTACATTCCAACCTGTCATTTAAATGTTTCTTAATATTATTTTATGTGATGGATCTGCACAAAATAGTCCAAGTCGGTTAATTAAATGGGAAATAAATATATAAAGAATTAAAAAAAAGTTAAAACCTAAATAATGGAATCTGAATCTTTGATGTTATGTCAGAGCATCATCAAATCTATCACCAACAAATAAAAAGCACCATTAATCAGAGACCATAGGTAACCCTGAAGGAGCTGCAGAGCTCCACAGCAGACACTGGAGGATCTCTTCATAGGACCACAATGAGCCATACACTCCATAGAGCTGGGCTTCATGGAAGAGTGGCCAGCAAAAACAAAAAAACATTGCTTAGTCTTAAAAAAAAAAAAGGCAGGCCTGTTTTGCGTTTGCCAAAAGGCACGTTGGCGACTCTCCAGATGTATGGAGGAAGGTGTCCTGGTCAGATGTGACTGCAACTGAACTTTTTGGCCACCAAGGGAACGCTTCAAACCCATCATATCCCACCACCCCAATAACAAAAACATGGTGGTGGCAGCATCATGCTGTGGGGAATGATTTTCAGCAGCAGGGACTAGGGAAGCTGGTCTGAGCTGAGGGAGGGGTGGTATTAAATACAGGGATATTCTTCAGCAGAACTTGTGTCAGTCTGCCTGTGTTTGAGACTGAGATGGAGGCTCGCCTTTCAGCAGGACAATGCTAAAGTAACACGAGTAGTTTAAGGGGAATCATTTAGATGTGTTGGAATGGCCTAGTCAAAGTCCACATACATTTGCAAGCACTGTATACAGGTATTGTGTTTAATGACGCTTCACCTACATTATGTTCACTTTGTGCATCCAGAGCGCTTGTAGCCTCGTCCAGGATGAGGACACGGGGATGCCGGATGAGAGCTCTCGCTATAGCCACCCTCTGTTTTTGTCCCCCAGACAACTGCATGCCCTTCTCCCCAACACCTTTAAAAAAAAACAAAGGGGGAAACTAAATTAGCTCCAACACTTTGTCTGTAGGCACTGCATACTGATGTACTACGCGATACTGAAATCTGTCATCCATGTTCTGCTCATGCTGCTGCAGATTTCTACTGGGTTCTTGTTACTTCACCGATCTACACTTACGTTTCACATCTGCAATTTCAGTGAGTGGCGAAACACATTTAGAAGACATTTAAACGGCTTTATGAATTACTTGTCTCATAGCCTTTGGTGAGGCCGGTGATAAAGTCATGAGCGTTAGCCTTGGTGGCAGCCTGCACCACAGCTTCCATGGGAACATCACTCAGTCCGTAGGTGATGTTCTCCTTAATGCTTCGGGCAAACAGCACAGGTTCCTGGCCCACCAGAGCAACCTGCAGACACAAAATATTGGAGATATAATTTAAACATATTATATGATCAAGCGTTTGCATGTGAAACCTAAAATGTCATATTATTCTGTTCCCCTCTGATCTGATCAACCTTAAGTGTTGAAATAAAAAAAAATAAAAAAACATACGTTAGATTTACTTAAATCGGACTGGTAGATTATTTTCTCAACACAATAATTTCTTAATATTCATGTTTTCCCAAAATTAGCCCAAATTAAAGGTTTGGTACTTCCAAGATGCATTTAACTTAATGCTTTTTACACATTTCTACCAGGCTGCCAACAAATCTGGCAGCACTGTATCTTTCTTACCATTCTTTATAGACATTAAATAATTCACGGAGAATAAAAACCTGTATCAACCCCTGCCTGAGTGGTATTCTAAACCTGGAAACTAGCTTTTATAGCGAAAAATGTCACCATTTGTTGAAAAGTAAAAAAACTCAGCACATAAAAACATGAATCCTATGCTCCTCGCTAGTTCTTGAACATGGAATAAGACAACAGTAGACCAAAAATAAAGCTTGGCATATAAAGCGATTTTCTTGGCAAGGCCAACGTCATTGAAAAACCATGTCTGAGGACCCACAGAGAGTCCAGCCCAGGTCTCATTATTCTTTCCTGATGGATCGTGTTGGGAGCAGAGTCGTGTTGAATGACCCAGATTGGGCCAGGCTTCAGTAGGTGAACAGGTGGCCTCACATTGGACTCTGAAAGGAGCTCGTGGCTCAATGACGGCAAGATGCCCACATCACCACCCCTGCACCACCATGTTGGACAGTTACTAAATGTGAAGTTTTACCGTAAGGGCAAACATCGTACTGTCTGTCCAATGGCCGTTGTTTGAAAGATTTACTGGTTTGAAACTTTAAAATCCAAAGCTGAGCTCTATGTTCTTTTAAAGGGGACTTATCATTCTTATACATGCCTTGCTTTCCACATTTCAATCATTCATTTGTGCTCTATATAAACTGGAACGGCAATGCTTTGGTCTGAAATCATCATTTCCGCTGCCCCACAGCTCCTTTTCTACCTCTGTTCTGAGGTTCATCTGAGAGCAACTCGATGTGGTACTGTCTCTTTAAATCTAAAGGGGCACCCCACCCCCCTCAAGGTCACTCCACCCTGTCCGGTCATTTTTGTAGTATGCTGGTGGATGGTGTAATGATCCAATTACTGAACATTTTCCCATATCCACTTGTACTTTTAGCATCCTTAAGCTTGAACTACAAAATCGCAGTGAGAAATAAAAATGGTGGATTCCAGGACTTGGTAAGACCTAAGTCCATGACCTTGTTTAGCAGCACTGCAGCAAATACTGTGAGGTCATTGTTCAAATTTTTTTTATAGAGAACAGAGAAAGCTGAAAAATATGACCCAAACAGAATATAAAGATAACTTTGCAGCTCCTGGACAGGTCACATTAAAATTTTCAGCACTTAGAGACTCCCATTACACAACAAAATGTATGAAGGGGCAAGAAAATGGGATTTTGCGTAATATGTCCCCAGACTTCTTAATGTACTGCCAGCAACTTCTTCAATGCTGCACTGCGCCTGTATGGTGTTTCTGCATTTTAGCCCACCGGTGCAAATCCTTCATTTTCACCATGGCTGTACACGCCGGCTCACCTTGGAGTGGAGATACTCATGCTGAAACTCGTTGACCGGCTTTCCGTCCAGCAGCACCTGGCCTAGCCGAGGAAGGTAGAAATTTTCGAGCAGACTCACACAGGAGCTCTTTCCACTGCCTGAAGGCCCCACCAAGGCAGTCACCTCTCCGGGCCGCAGGGAGAAGGACACCCCCTGCACAAAGGAACGCATTCCAGTACAAAGAAATTGTGTTTTCAACAAAATCAGAAAGCTATCCGACTGAATTGTACTATCACAGAAGCATAAGATCTCAATGGACAAAGTTTAGCTACATGTGTGGACTTACTGGCCTACACAATACAGCCAATTGACCAGAACTGCCTTGTAAACTTTCTTTGAACGTCTTTGCGTTTTATACGCTCACTAAAACAAACTTCAATCTATTTTTCAGGCTATTGTAATAGAACAAAAAGTCAATAATAGTTGTAAAGTGGAGGGAAAAATGACCCGTGGTTTCCAAAGTCTATAAATCAAACAAGTGTAGCATGCGACCTGACGTCTCAAGGTGTGAATACTTTCAATTACTCAGAGAGGATTCACAGAGCAAACCTTGAGCACGTCGATCTCCGGCCGCGTCGGATAAGCAAAGGTGACGTCTTTGAATTCCACCAGACCGGCGCACGCGTCTGGGGCCTCCGTGCCCTCAGCAGGGTGCTTGGGCTTCCTGTCCAGATACTCGAACAGCTTCTCGGCAGCTCCGACCCCCTGCATGAGGCCCGTGTACACCGACGCGATGCTCTGAAAGGCAGTGCGGGACAGGGATTCACTGCAGTCTGCTGCTCCGTGGCGAATCCAAAGGGTGGGAACAGCTCAGCAAATACCTCAAAACACTCTCCCAGCTCCAGCATGTAAATGAAAAAGGAAATCAGGCCACCGCTGCTCAACTGATTGGTGAGGACGAGGTGGCCTCCGTAGTAGAGGACGGCGACTTCCAGGGCGAGCTCGGATATCTGGAGAAGAAAAAGGGTAACGCTCAGTGGCGCTTGCACACTTTAAAAGCGACAACAGTGCATGCGGCAGCAGCAGGAACGTACACAACTGGACCACATGTAGCAGGCGTAGGCCAGGGCTTGTTTTTTGTTGAGCTGGAACATGACCAACAGCTTGGCGCAGTAGGACTCGGCCTCCCCGCTCTCGTTGGCGAAGCTCCGCACCGTCCTCATGGCGGAGACGGTCTCCTCGGCGACCTTGTTGGCCTCGGCGAGGACCGTTTGCACCTCCTTGGTCAGTTTCTGTAACGAACTGATGCCGGTCATTGCGGGCCCCATCGCGGCACAATAACGCACGTTTCACGCTGAGCCGTGGTTACGTCAGACTTCTTAGCGTGTTGGGGAATCAAAGCGCGCCCCGCGGAGGCCCGGACCACTCTACCTTGTAGTATTCACCGTAAAGCTTAGAGACCAGGCCGATGAACGGGAAACCCATCAAGGTGACCAGCGTGAGCTTCCAGGACATCCTGAACATGAAGACCACGAAGCCGGTGCCCTTGATGGCGCTCCTCAAAAAGACGTTGACATTCTGGGAGATGAGGTCGCTCACCTGGGTGGTGTCTGCTGACAGGCGTGAAAGGATGTCCCCTGTGGGCCAGCAGGGAAAGGTAATAATAAAAAAAAAAAAACATACACAGAGGGAGAAATCAGGATTGACAGAGAGCTGCGACGCGCTTCCACATTACCGGTGTGGTTTTCATCGAAAAAGGCAATTTCCTGCCTCATCAGGGTTCTGAAGAGGCTGCTCCTGAGCCGGAGGTTTAATCTGGCAAATGTCAGGGTGAAGACCCCTCCTCGCACTCCCATGGCCAGCGAACTGAGGAGACAGACAAGACGGGGAGAGGGTGGGAATTAAAGATGCTGCAGACTGTTTAGATGGACGCATGAAAGGACTTCAGCTTCCCATAAGGTGCAATCATGGAAAAATAGAAGTGCCCCCTGATTCAGTTCCTGGATTTTAGGTACAGAATAGGGCTGGACGGTAATTCAATAACAATATATATCGATCACTAGACGTATATCGATAGAAAAAAAAGTGTCAATAAAAATTTCAATAGAAAAACAGTTTTCCTTCCTTTTGCATTCTAGCCTCTAATGTATATATATATATATATATATATATATATATATATATATATATATATATATATATATATATATATATATATATATATATATAATATAATATATATATATATATATATAGTATTATATATTATATATTTATATAATATAATATATATATATATATGTATATATAATAATATATATATATATATATATTATATATATATATATATATATATGTATAATATAATATATATATATATATATATATATATATATATATATATATATATATATATATATATATATAAAACGCAGACCCAGGCCGTCACCAAGCTCCGCCCCCTTTAAAGAGTTCAGAGAGCACGCGTTCTTTTTTTTTCTTTTTTAAAAACTTGCAGATTTGGTAAAAAGTTGTTTGAATACAGAGTTGAGTTTGATTTCAGTGTTTGTGTGTTCTGTATCTAAAAATATGTTGCTATGCAACCGCATAAAATGGCCAAGGCTGCACTTAAAATATATGTTTTGAATTTGTTGATAATTGTCCATCTGCGATAGAATGGCCACCTGTCCAGGGTGTACCCCGCCTTTCGCCCAATGACAGCTGGAGATAGACACCATCAACCCCCGCGACCCCACAAGGGATAGACGTGATAGAACATGGATGGATGAATGGATGGAAGGATTAATAATTATCGATATCGATCAATATGATTTCTATTTTATCAATATGCTTTTTTTCTAGCCCCAGTACAGAAAAAAAAACGCATAGTGGGAAAGTTCTGGTCCTAACCAGATGTAAAACATTAACTCTGACTCCTACACGTTTCCCACCACATTCCCATTGACTTCTAGAGACCAGGCGTTCGCCACAGAACTGATCCGTTTCAGTTCTGCTGCTGCGTTGGGAATCAACGTCCTGTCCCGACCCGTCAGGGTGAAGCTGCAGCTTCCCGTTTGATGCTGGTCGACCATTCCGGATTTTTGAAACGTCCCGCCACCGTGCTAGACAGCTGCTTTAAAGTGTTTGTGCCTGGCGTTATTTAGTCATGCTGACCACGGGACGCGCTTCCCATGCCGCTGATGGGCTCGATGACGCCTGTGATCAGCAGCAGCTCATTAAAGACGCAGACATTCAGACACTCACCTGATCAAAGCCAGCGAAGCCACCGCGACCACAGGTTTAGCAAAGTCCTCCAAGCTGTGGTGAACCACCAGGCTGTCTATAGCCAGCCCGTAGTAGAATGGAATGAAAGCTTCACCTGGAGGGAAGAAAATGCTGTGTGAAAAAATATCAGTTCAACACATACTTACATCGTTCAGGGAAGCAACTGCAATCAGGTAAAAGTAAAATAAGAAGTGTGGTCAGTTGGGATTAGTGAAAAGGGAACAAAAAATAAGTAAACTATTCATGAAGTTAGTGTATTTATCCTTGATTTGAGCAGGCCAGTTTAAGGGATTTGCCAGTGGAAATCTCCTCTCCCATCATCTTATTTGAAGTGCAAAATATTTAACTAACTCATTTAGGGGTCAAAATACTCATTCCATTGGCAGAAAACCTTATTTACCTGCTCAAATTAAGCGCAGTTGCACTCATTTCACGAATCTTTTACTTAATTTCAGTTCCCTTTTTGCAGTGAGGCTTTCAGAAGGACGATCAGTATTTGGTAAAAACAACACAATCCTCAGCTGGAGCAAAGCCTGGAAGTCCCTGAGAACTTTCAGGCATTTGCTTCCCAGATTCACGGCTTTGGATTGGACGAGCTCTCTGCAGCGCGCACCAGCAGCGAACAGACACCTTTCTAAGCACAACGTTCAGGCTCTTTCTCACAGAAACAACCAAAAAAAAGCTCATAATGAGCTAAGATGGGCATTTTTTTGACCAGTACTTACCAGAAGTTATTAGGAATCAAGTCGTACGATGGATCCCGTTTCTGCATGACTATAGGAATGTTTCTGATCATCTACTTTCAGAGCTAAGCTAGAAGAAAACGTCCAAGGAGGTCATGTTCCAGCAGGTTTATCCTATGGGAATCAGAGCCTGAAGGTGAAGCTCACTGGAAGGTCTGGTAAAGATTTGTAAAAAAGCTTCCACATAAATCCAAGTTTCTTCTAAGCTCACGCCGGGACGCTGCATTTGAGTACATATTTTCAGAAAGGGAAACAAATTGATGCATTCTTTTTTAATCTAAATCCCTGGTGGCATCATTTTTAAAATAACCGTAACAGAAGGTGGTTTTTAAATTGTCCTCCACTGTTTTTAGGAACCACACGCTAGTCCATGATTTTCTTTTTCCCCGGGGTAAAGATGCGATGTGACACACGGGCTCTTAGCTTTCAGCCAGGCTGGACGAGGACTGATGTTTCTCCTGACACCACAGCAGAGTGAGCAGGATGGTAGGGGAGGTGGAGAAATAAAAAGAAGCTCACTATTCGGGAACTGCAGCCCCTTCAGGCCACCAGGTCTCCATTCAGACCGTCAGGTGTTAGCTACGAGCCGGCTGGTTATCTGGGAGCCATGCCAGGTAACAGCGCCTTTTAAATCCCACCACCGCAAACTTAGACATCTGGAGTTCGTCGAGCTCCACTGGGAGTTTGTCCCGAAACAAACGCATAGAGCTGCTTGGGCTTAAAACTCAGGAGGAACATCTCCATCCACGGAGGACGATCTGTGATGCTGCGGGCCTCGTCCACGTCCACGGCCCTGGGAGCCTTGTTAAAGTGCATGGCAACACGAACGCCTTTGGAACACCGTGAGATCTTAAATAAATATCTTGTGGACTCTTTCCACAAGATATTTCCCACAAGATATTTTCAATTATTTCCCTTTAGGTAATAATTAAAATAAAAAAAAACAATGTTAATCAGTGGGGTCAGCAACGGGAAGCTTTCTCTTTTAACTTATGCTATCAGTTAACGGGTAAACTGAGAAGAAAAATCCTAATTGGGCCTTTAAAAACTGAAAAAAAAAAAAAAACAGAAATAGAGAGCCTTTTAAGACACTTTAAGAGTCTATTACTGATTTCAAACAGAATAAAAAGATGACATCCGGTCCTTTGCGGCATGTAACGCTCTGACATCGTCTGAAGGATACTCACACACTGCAGAGACGACCAGGAAGAGGACAGCCAAAGAAAGTAGTCCTACATCCTTCCTGCAGTAGCTGAGCAAGCGGCCCAGTGTCGCCCTGGAGCTGACCTTCTCCTTCCCCTCTCCCTCCTCCTCCTCCTCTTCATCAGCTGTCCCCAGCAGCTTTTCCCCGTCCCCAGACACCCTGCCTCCTCCACCACGGCTGCTCCCGGCGGCCGGCCCGCTCGCAGAGCTGGAAACCCTCCCAAGCTGCCTCCAGAGCATCACGACGCCCAGGGAGGAGGCGCAAGTCCAAGCGATCAGGCCCAGGAGCCACGGCTGCCGGCTGAGGGCCTCCAGCTCGGTCAGCATCAGCAGCTTGGCCAAGGCATAGGTGATGGCCACCATGCAGAAGAGGAGGACCACGGTGCTGAGCTGGGCCACTCTGGGTGGACCGTCCTCCCTGTTCCATGCGACCCCTATGGAGGCCCCCAGCAGGAGGGCCGCCCGGAGCAGCGCCGTCCCCCAGAGGTCCAGGACAGAGCTCTGGATGTGAAAGTCCAGGACATCCCGTGTGAAGAGGGAGAGCTGCGTCCCTCTGACGTAGAGGACGGTGGAGAAGACGCAGTCCAGGACGATGTAGAGCAGAGTGCAGATCACAGAGACTCCCATGCTGATCATCTGAGTTATTACAGTTCACCGGAGGGAATAATACCCGCTTTTCACAAACAAAACGGAATATTTAAAGCTAGACCGCATAAAACCGGAGCTGTCAGGGGACTTTCGTTTACAATTTTCGCTAATTTTAAAACATTTCCACAATGACTTTAAAAAAAAAAAAGTTTTGCACAAATAATTTTCCTTCTACATTATTTGTGTCAACTTTTATGTTTGAGCGCACTTTATTTCTGGTGCTCCACAGCGTCTTGTAAAACACTACCGAGAACTAAAGTCGCTGGTGATGTTGAGGAGCGGCGGCGATGACGTCACGCGGAGAAGTCCCACTCTGGCCGTCCAGGGTTAGCTGCTAGCACGCGCTGAGCTACAGCTCCTAGCATGGTGGGGGTTTCCAGCTCGCTGTCCAGCAGCCTGACAGGCTGCATGTCACCGCAGCTCTCTGACAGCTCCTTGTCTCCGCTTGGGTTGAAAACTGGCAAAGGGAAGCGACGCCCGCGCCTCGCCGAAGCAGGTTCGGCTTTAGCAAACAACGAATGTCCGACCTGTCAAGTTGGCACCGGCATCAAAGATCGTCTATGTCCCAGAGCGCTCACAGCAGGAGCCGGCACAGTGAAGCCCTTTGCCCTCAGTTGTTCTGAAGCAATGCAGGGATGAATTAACAGCAGCGTTGGAGTGCTGCTCCTTCACATTCACACAATACGTCCAAACACAATATGTACATAGAAGCTGCTAAACGAAATAAAATTGTAAAATACAAAAAATAAATAAATACATAACTAAAATTAGACAAAAGATAAGATAGGCTTTATTGATCTCACAGTGGAGAAATTCACTTGTCACACATTGGCTTAATAAACAAAGAAGGTGCCAAAAGGAGGAAAAGGTACATAAGGTATATAGAGTGTGTCCACATATATACAGTGTATAAAAAAAGGAAATAAAGCAGAGATTTAGGATGACTTATGTACATTCATGTGACTTATATACAAATGGATTGACGCTGTACATTAACGTGGTACCAGGTAAGAACAACAGTGAGGTAGTGTGATAACTATAACAGCTGAAGTCACTTATTTAACAGGATTATTGTACAGGGTATTAAGTTGAATTACACAGTAGTTATTGCACATTAGTTATTGCAGTTATAGTGCAGCATTGTAAAGTCTGATAGCAGCAGGAATTAATGACCTGTGATAGCGCTCCTTTTTACAAACAGGATGTATAAGTCTGTCACTAAAGGAGCTGCTCAGCTCCTCTACAGTCTGGTGCAGGGGGTGGAAGGTGTTGTCCATGATGGATGTGAGCTTGGACAGCACCCTCCTCTCAGCTACTTCCTCCACTGAGTCCAGAGAGCATCCCAGGACAGAAGTGGCCTTCCTCACCAACTTATTCAGCCTCTTTCTGTCCTGCTCTGTGCTGCCTGGGGTCCAGCAGACGACAGTGTAGAGGAGGGCTGAGGCCACCACAGAGTCATAGAAGGTCTTAAGCAGAGGCCTGCTCACTCCAAAGAACCTCAGCCTCCTCAGGAGGTGGAGGCGGCTCTGGCCCTTCTTGTATAGAGCATCAGTGTAATGAGTCCAGTCCAGTTTATTATTGACGTGAACACCCAGGTATTTGAAACTCCCCACCTCACTCCCCCGTGAGTGAGGTGGGGAGTTTCAAATACCTGGATGTTCACAGGTGAGTGAGGTGGGGGTCTTCTCCTGAAGTCGATCATCATCTCCTTGGTCTTACTGGTGTTTAAGCACAGATGGTTTTCCTCACACCAGTACACAAAGTCCATGATGACCGACCGGTACTCCAGCTCGTTCCCCTCAGACACACAGCCCACAATGGCCGAGTCATCAGAGAACTTCTGAAGGTGGCAGCTGTTCGTGTTGTAGGTGAAGTCCGAGGTGTAAAGGGTGAAAAGAAACAGAGACAGGACGGTGCCCTGGGGGGCCCCGGTGCTGCAGAGTGCCACCTCTGACTGACAGCCGTGCAGCCACATGTGCTGAGGGCGGTCAGTGAGGTAGTCCATGGTCCAGGCAGCAAGATGTTTGTCCACTCCAGCATCCTCCTACAAATAAGTCTACATTATAGACTTATTTCCAGTAAATGTGCATTTACTGCTACAATGGCTCTGTTAAATAGCCGACCTGTTCTCAGTCACCCCAGGTTCTTTTATCTGATAATGTGGTGTTTCTATTGTATACTTCTGTAGTAATGAAAAGACTCTTCAAACCATAACTATATTTTTCCATATTTAATCTAAAAGGCAGAGGGATGTTTACAGCTTCAGTACTGGATTCTCATAACAACACAACGCAACCGAACCGGGGCCTAAGAACCCGGTTTGTTCTCCCACACAGACGTTAAGTAGCAAACATTGTGTCCACCTATTCAAACCTCCAGAGTCCGTTTATCTGTAATTTCCATGGCAACCAATTTTGCAGTCCAGTCTCTGTATCTCATAATCTCTTACAGCTCTAGAAAATAGATCTGTTCCTGGATCTGGGTGTGTGGGCTCTATGTGAGCTGATGGTAGGCCTACCTCCTGATGGGAGGAGCTAAACTGGCAGTGGCCAGTGTGTGTGCAGTCCTTTAGAAAGGTCTGAGCTCTGCTAAGGTACCATGACGATGCAGCATTGTCGAGATTAGAACCACACAGACAAGCAGTGCATCAAGATCCTCTCTGCTGCAGTGATAGTGAACACCATCTTTTTCGGGTTGTTTCCTTTTAGCGAGCTTATAAAATACAGGAAGTGCTGGACAGGCCTTGTCAATGACTACAGTGGTGTTAGTAGACCAGTAGACAGAGCCGGAAACCAATTTTAATTTGTTTATGAAGTAAATTAGAAAGTTTTTTGTAAAATTACTTAAAAATATAGCCTTTAATCCATCATAAGTTGGCAAATGCTCTGCCCTGATGTTTCCCTGGACACCAAAGCAAACACGCTCCTTTTAGTTTGTCTCAGGAGTTGGGGTTCTCCTTATTTTACCACTCAGTTGACACACATTCTGGCTTCAAGAGAGAAATCAGTGGGATTTCAAATGGTAATACACACATATTGGTATATAAACAGGGGGCATCTTCTCATATGACAGTCACATTTAGGGACCAGCCTCAAAGTAATTTGTTTACATATTTTTTTTTGTTTTTTGTTGATTATTTTTGGTTTTTTAGGTGTATGTACAATAGCTGTATGTGATCCGAAAAAAGAAGGCCTGTCTCGCATACATGCCCTCAGCTTGCTGTGGCTAGCCAGTAGAGCTAATTTACCTGCTTTATATGTTTAAACGTAACATGTACATTAACATTTACACAACAAAGTTTTCACTGTACCATGACTGCCACAGAATTAAAAAAAACCTTTAGAAGTACAAATAAATAGTTTAAACTTGTGACTTCCACTACATTTTATAAGCACGGCAGCCATATTGAATGTTGAACTTGAGGCGGCTTTGATACCTTCGACTTTTTAAAATGGAAATCCAACTTCAAGAGGCATTTTTGTTGTGGCTGAGATTCCACAACAAAAACTAGAACCCAACTTCTAATTCTCTGTTCAGTCGGAAGATTTCAAACTGAAGTGTGAATTCCAACTGGGAAGCAGCCTGTTGTTTTACTGAGGTTTAGGGGGTATAATATAGTTTGTTGTGCACTGATGAGATCGTGTTGATGTCTAAATTAAATACCAAAGCACCTGCTCTTGGGCAGTCAGCTTTGCTAATTGGCTTAAAAACAACAAAAAAACGGTCAGATTTGAAACGGGTTGTTTCTACGCAATTCATATTCTCCAATCAGAGCTTTGGGATTTCCAAATATGGTTGTAGCCAGTCAGAGTGAAGTCAACTAGATAGACCTGCATATGATTACCGCAAGCCACTGTTTTACTGAAGAGGGACATTTGGTCTGATAAAGCATGTTCTTTTTTTATTAAACACTTTGGATAACTCACATATGCAACAATATCAACTACATGGTTTATACAGTGATGTCATGGCACCTTTAATATCCCATATGACAACCGCGCAGTTAAAACATGTTTTTAACTGCAGCTCTAAACTATTTATTGCCGCCCCTAATTGGTTGTACTTCATTAAAGCAGAGGCACACAAAAGCCTTTTTTTGAGCTCCCACTCCCGAGATAACGTGAACACAGCGTTACTCTACATGTTTCCTTTACTAGAGGTGTGGCACATCTTGTATATATAGGATCTCTGAAATGCCATGGCTTGGAGCCACAATGTGGCTCCTCCCAACAGATTATTCAACTATATCATGGTGAAACAATTTCCCGTCTTTAAAATGACGCCTTAGAATAGAATTTGTGTATTATTCATTTGTAAAGTTGACTTAATTCCAAATGTCTTCAAATCAAATAATCACAAGTACATTTAGATGAAATAGAAATTAGTTATAATATACATGTTTTTCCTCCAAGTATGAAATAACTATATAGGTAAGATTTCCCTGTTTATATTCCTGTTTTAAGGATAAATCAACAGTAAAGCAAGCAAAAAGGTCCTTTGGTCCTTTATTGTAGGTAAAATGTGTCTGAATAACAACCTATGTACGGTCAAGGTAAAAATCTGTGTGGGGAAATAGAAGAGAAAAAGTCAAACAGACAAATCCTTATTGCAGTCTGTTTAGTTACAGATTCCGATTTCTAACAAAATCAGCCGCACCATAAACAACGATCCTCTACACCACAGGTGTCAAACTCAAGGCCCGTGGGCCAAATCTGGCCCTTCAAGGTAAATTATCCGGCCCTCGAGAGCCAAAAAAGAAGGCATATATCCTTTTATAGTGTATAAAGTGGCTAAAATTGTGCCTCCTATAAGTGTAACTCACCCCAATATCAACTTTTTTTGCAGATAAACTGTATAAACTGGGCCTAAGAGTGCTACTTTTATGTTACTGTGCATTTCTTATACTACTGTGTGAACTGGAATGAAATTATGAAATGAAAAGTATCGTCTCTACACATGCAAGCGGCCCTTTTAATGACTTCATGATGCCAAAGTGGCCCCATATAGAAATTAGTTTGACACCTCTGCTCTACACCATCAGCTGATGAGATGCTGCAGTAACTAACTAGAATTTTGTTCTTGACATTGAATGCGATAACACAAAGTAGTGCATATTATGCAAATAATCCTCTAAACAGTGTGATATGCATTTGTTAACGTGTGTCTTTGCGTCATTTAGTGGCAGAGGGTTAGAACATTAGTGAACAAGCATCATCATGGTGGCCAAGGAGCACAGCAGACAAGACGGGGAGAAAGTTGCAGAGTCGTTTCTAGCAAAGTTAGGTAAAAAAAAAGAAAAAATAAAGAAAAATATCCCAAACTTTGACAATCACAGAGCTCCATTTAATGAATCATCTGAATATTAAGAGTATGTGACAGCTGTAAACCTGTCAAGGAATACCTAAACTGACAGGGCGGGGGCAAGGCGAGCATCCTTCCTCGGGAAGTGGCCATGAGGCAACCAGGGTGTATAAATAGAACTTTTTTGCCTACATGCAAAATTCAACATGTGGAAATCTAACAGGGCACATCACCCTAAGGTTAACACATGGAGGTAACAGCATAATGTCATGGGGATGCTTTCTTAGGGGAGCTGGTCAGGGTTAATGGGAAGATAGATGGAGATAAAAAGAGGGCATTCCTGGTAGAAAGTTAAGAGGCTACAAAGGTTCACGTTCCAGCCGGACATGCAGTCCAAGCTAAAAGGATATGGTTTAGATCAAAGCATATTTATGAGTTGAAATGGCCCAGTCAGACTTAAATCCAGTTGAAAATCTGTAAAAAGACCTGAAGATTTGCTCCTATCTAAGGTCCCAGGCAGCCTCACGTTAACGCGCAGCCTTACGCTGCTGAGCGTCCTGTCCTCCCTTGTGGACGTTGTGCAATTACACACTGTTTAAAGATATTTAATGTTTAATAAATAACTCTTCCTGTTAGGTATTGTCCGGGAGCTGATGTCAGGACAATAGTTGAAAGGGATGATACGAGCACTAGCGATCTTTAAACAGCAAACTCTGCACACATATAGAATAAATGAATGACAACTTCTCCTTAAGTTCAATAATTTATTAACAGAAATAAAATGAACATCCAGAGAACATCACTATATAATGCTGTTTATCTGAATCAAAACAATATTTCAATCAACAAATCCTATCTACTAGGTTAGTGAAACTTAACTAAAACTACTGAGCAAAATGAAGATAAAAAGAAGCTACGCTAAGGAACTATGTACATGCAAAAGAAACAAAAGACAAAATAAAAGCGGTGACCATCATCAGAGTAATTCAGTGAATCCTGGCTCACTGCAGATCTGACCTAAAGAACCAAAGTTCAACTTAAAGAACATGGAATGGAGTTAAATTAGCTTAACTAATTTAGAACAACATTTGATATGTGTTTCAACCCATTCACAATGCAAATCCTGAGATAAACAAAACATTATTTAACAAAATAAAATTTTAAAGAAAGATTTTCTCAGTAAAATCATTAACTTTAGGGAAGCTTGATTTTACCAATGCGATTATACCTCCAGGAGGTAGGGGTCGCTGTAGCGATCGGTCGCTAAGATCGGCTAATCCTAAAGTTAAAAGGCCTTTAAAAATCGACATTAATATTCCATATTAATGCGGCAATAACGCTCACAGCACTATTGAACGATGGTGGAGCGAATCGAACAAACCTTATGCTTGAAACGAGCTGTAGTTGAATATCTGGAGACCGGATGTTACCGGAGGCTAATAGCATTTAGGCTAGCGGACCTTCAGCGCTAACTTTAAGATGCTTCAGCTTATTTTAGTTGTAATGAGTAGACCGGATAACGCAAACATCAATATCCCATCAGTGTATAAAACCCTTGTGGAGATAATGTTTGTTATAACCATAAAAACACAGTCGAATTACATCAGCAATGGCGTGGTATCAAAATGCTAACGGAAGCTATGTCGGTCAGCTCAATGTGTTCTAAAAACACAATGTAACCAAAAACTTCCAAATAAACCATTTAACTTTCCCTGTTTGGTTCTCTGCCAAACCTGTCGGTGCCTCGGTGTGAGTTTGGTTCACTTTGGCCATCCAAGGAAGAGCAGTGGTGCAGGAAACGGTTATTTCAGCTGCGGGTTAGCGGCTATGAGCTAGCTGAAACGTGGTCGGGGTGCAGGGTAGGGCGGTTCGACATCCTCCATGCAGTCTCTGAGCTCTCAGCTTGTCTGGTGAGGGAAGCGACCGATCCGCGTCGTCTCGAATCAGCTTTTCCTGTGACAGCTGATTGAGAAGCTGTCACAGGAAAGAATGCCGAAACAAAGCTGTTTCGGCATTCTTTACTTCAGCGGCTGGATGCGCAGAAGTGAGACTGCAACTTAGCTTCTTTCTAGCAGTTTCTCCGATTCCAGTCAGGTCCTACGCTCCACAGGGGATGTGAATTTCCCCATTGCTGTACCAATGAAACAGCAGGAACTGAGTTTCAGAAAGGCACATTTTTACTCCGCTTGTGGGTCTTTCAGGCCCCGTGAGGCCCCATGTGTCTGAGTCCCATGTGGCTCGCAGGGGTGGCTGGCTAGCCACCCTCTACGAGAGCCCCAGGAAGAAGTAGAACTGACCGATTGTCTGTTGGAGCAAAGCTTTTGCAGCACTGATGGAACCCTGCTGAGGGGGCGGATCCTTGGTGCCTGTAAAACTTATTTAGCTTCCAATTCAATCTGAATTTTGTCCATGGCTCTGATGGCATAACACTCCGTTTAGTCATCATCCTCAGTGGACGTCAGGCTCAGCCAAGCGGTATGGCAGCTCAGTCTTTGCGTCCTCAGAACTGTTAGCCTCGGTGGCCAGCACCGTCTCCACAGGAAACGACAAATACAAGCTCTCTTTGACTTTTTTGGCAGAGGGAGTGTCCACTGCAGCAAACAGCGGCTCCGTGATACTTAAAGTAGCAGGCGACGTGTTCTGCGTCCTGCGTTTGGCGTTCTTCTTCTTCTCTTGCTTGTAGGCTGCGTTCATGTTGGCTATTACCTGGAAGTAGAGTTGAAAAACACACAGACAACAACAAAGACACAAAAACAGAGAGAAAAAAGGTTTTGTTCACCAAGCAATCACATATAAGGAATATCATAAACATGTATAAGGCACTAAACGGTGATGGGGTCTGAATACATATCAGTAACTTGCATGATACTCAGATCCCTCGGGTCGCAATTACCACAGGTCACCAGGGACCCGTTTACGTTTCCTCACAGCACCAGAACAAAACGAGGTACCATTAGGTGTCTGTGCTCCAAAACGCCTGAATAAACATTCTAAAAATCTGAGTAATGCAGAACCCGATGGCGTCAATGAGTCAGAAATGAAATCATTAATTCTCCTGTAGACATATGCATGCATTTACAGGGAAAATATTTATCTGTGTATTTGTAGTAAAATGTCTTCATTTAGAGCAACCAAAACTGGATTTCTTGTATGAACCAGGATGGAGATTAAAGCTCGCTCTGAACTGCAGCTTTTTCATAAAGAAGGTTAAAAAAAACATTTCAGTTAGTTAATTTTTTTTCTGTCTTAGCTGCCAGTTTGCTTTAAATCAACACTTGACTGCTTTTTGTCTTTATATATTGTGCCTTGATTTTGAGGTAACCATTAAAATGCAGTTTTTGTCTCCTAATTTGATTTTCTCACAATATTTTGTTATTTTTGTCCTGCCTTGCCTCGTTAGGTTGCTCACGAGGGGAAAACGGCTTCAAATAAACCAACTTGATCAAATGAATGATTAATTTGATTCACCACTCCGTATTTCGCTTCACAGAAAGTTGGTCCCTTTCTGTAATAAGTTAGAAACAAATTCTGTTAGTTTTATTTTTACGCACTTTTTAGACGATGAATGTCACAATCGCTCGAACAAATGATGTTTGAAGCAGATTATGTGGTAATGGTTTCTAACAGAACTGATATTAAACTGACACACGGGAAACATTAGAAGGAGCTGATGAAGCAGCAAAGTTATAAAGACTGGTTCACCTACTTTCAGGGTCTGTTGCTGCCCCCAAGTGGCCAAAAAGAGTATTTTACACAATTTAGGCATTTCCCAGGGCTGTTTTTAAGACTTTAGTGCGCTAAACTGGAGGACTCTGAGGACCTCATTAAAGCCAGAAATATCCCGTGCATCAATATATGACTTTGCAAATAAAAAAAGGACTTTTTAAAAGAAGTACTATTAGACATATAGAGAATAAAGCATCTTACCAGCTGCTTAACAGCATTCTGTTGCTCGTGCATTATGTCCATATACGTAGACGCTTTCTCTTTACAGCCATCCTGCTCTGGGTCGTCGTAATGCAGCAGGGTCAGCGTGGGCTACACGAGATGAGACGAGTCAGAAAAAAAACACACAAGCCACAAACGTCGTTACAACCGGGTCACCTTCTGCAGGCTCACCTCGCTGGGTAAACTGGCCTCCCTGCTGAACATGAGCGAATAGGGAGTGAACTTGGTCGTCGGGTTGACGGAGGTCCGGAAGAGGAAGAGCACCGGGTCCAGAAAGTCGTCCCAGTCCGCCTGCTTCTCCACCACCATCTGCGCCACCGCCTCCTTCAGCAGGGGGCCCGTGCTGTCGTGCAGGGGGTTGAGCTGAGGCTGATCCAGAGGAGACACCCTCTGCGCCAAGCTCCACCTCTCACACAGCACCCTGGACACCTAAAAAACAAAAAAAAACAAAAACATGAAACCACGTCCTCAGAGCCGGTGCATCTGACCTAGAGTCTCAGAAGGCGTCCACAGTCTCACCTCCTCACAGAACTCAGGATTCTGTGCGCACACTATTGTTTTAGGGGCTCCGAACCTGATTAAAAAAAAAAAAAAGGACTGAAAGTTAGAAAGAAACTGACCAACTTCTCACAAATGACAGAAATCTACTTAAGTATCCACAACTCAAATCAGTTTATACTTTCATGTGTCCTTCAGCGTTAAAAAGTTTCTCACAAAAAGCGACTGAAAGAACTATTTCATGTCTCTTGGTGTGACGTCACCTGTTTTACAGTTACCAGCTAACGTTTAAGCCAGCGCAATAATTCACAACAATCAAGCTAAATAAGGTAAATAAGATGATCTGCCAATGGAATAAGTAGTTTACCCCTCCAATAACATCATTACATACACTGCACTTGAAATAAGATGGAGATGAGATGCTCCATTAGCATATAATCTTACTTACCTGCTCAAATCAAGGACAAATACGCTCATTTCAAGAACATTTAAATTACTTTTTTTAGTTGCCTTTTTGAAGCGTGAGACCTGCTTCCACTGATGTCCCACGCATTTTTAAGGGCCACCTCCCACGCTTTTTGCACCCTCAGATTTCCAGCGATTCCAGCGTTTTTATTGTCCGTGCTTAAAGTATAAATACTAAATGGTTGCTGGTTATGACTTTGTGTTGTATGTTTTTACGCTGGACAAGGTCCGAACGGAGAAACTAGAATTAGAGGACGGAAGGACAGACCAGTGAACAGCAGGATGACGGACGGCTGGATATTAGACCTTCTAGATGGTGGAATACATGATAAAAATACAATACATGCCACGTTTTATAACATTATTTAATAAAAAAAAAAAAAACAACAACTTAAAATCCATGTATCGATTAGGGGTGTATCAATACATCGATCCACATTAATATATGGATTAAATGACTAGCGATTCAATTATATCAATGCAAAATGAGAATATCGATCCACATCGTCCTTTTTAAGATGCACCTTTATTTTGAAATTTACTAAAGTGAACAGGTGATCTATTATTATTATTATTATTTTAAAATTAGAACATTGATTAGACATTTATTTAAATGCCTGATACCTATAATAGCTTAGATATAGAATGGCTAGAAATCATACTTGTTTGTTTTTTGTGAGTATATATCAATTTAAATAAATAGTGTTAGGTGGGCAGAACATATCGCATCATGTCGATCGGAAATCGGAAAAGACTTTGTGATATCGGCGAATATCGTATCGTCATCCAATCAAATGGATAGAACATCTTATCGTGATATAGTAGGTGATTTACACCCCCGGTACCCACTACCTGGTTTTCATCAAAAGAATAAAAACCTCCTAAAATACTATGAAGTTCGTTTGCATTGTGAAAAAAAAAAAAAAAAAGTCCACTGCACTTTTGCAGGGCGCTGCAGACGGACCCGACCCCGCTCACCTGTAGATGCACGTAGAGACACACCTGGCCACGGACAGGGGGTCTGCGGCTGGCACGGGGAAAGCCTCCGGCCATTTGCTGAAGTAGTCGATGAACAGGACCACGCTTGTGTTGCCGTGCTGGGTTTCTGTGAAAGGCCCTGTTGAAGAGAGGAGGCGGACGGTCAGCGCGTCACCCCGCAGAGAAGACGGTGGGTGGTGCCAAGATTCCCAAAACAGACCTAGGAAATCAATCCCGACGATATCCCAGGGGGCGTCCACCTTAATGGGCCGAACAGTCCTGGCCAGGTTCTTGCTCCTCTCGGTTTGCTGACAGGTCTCACACAGCTTGATCTGGAACAGGGGCAGCTGTGCGTTAACTGACGCAGGAGGAGACAGTGGCGGCAAGGCAGTAGCAGGAAATGAGGCAGACCTCCTTACCCAGTCCACCACGTCCCTGATGATGCCCAGCCAGTAGTACCGGCTCTGGATCCGGTGCACCGTCTTCTTCTGGCCCAGGTGGTGGCCGATGTCATTGAAGTGGCAGTCGAGGAAGATCTGCCTCTTCCTCCCCGCCTCGATCACCACCTCCCTTTTCTCGTCCTTCTTGGGTCCCACGTAGTACAGCTTTCCCTCTTGGACACAGACAGGAAGAGGCAACAGGTCAAGGCCAGGATAAGACGCAAGGGGCGTCCAGCTCCGTCCCTGGACCGGTTATCCCAGGAACAGCCCACGTTCATCTGACAACATCTGGGAAAGGAGGTGGGCGAGGTCTACGAACTCTCTTACCGTCAAAGATGAATTTCTGAGCGTATCTTTTGAAGTTCTTCTTCTGCAAAGGAGTCATCGTCTGAGGGAGGCTGCCTTTGGCCACGAAGGTGTAAATGTCGGACAGTTTGTTGGAGCTGGACTCCACCACCTCCTCCTCAGCCACCTGCAACGAGTCCACGCTCAGCATGTCACACGGCGACGGCGCACCTCGGTGAGCAGAAATGGGCCAGCCGGCATGCTCAGCAGCTGCAGAGAGCTCCACTCCGGGGGACGGACTGCGCGACCATAGACGCTGTGAAGAGACCACCACAGCTGCAGCAGAACAACACGGAGCCCGTGGTTGTCCGGGTGCGCTCCCTATCAGCCCGCCGGAGGATCGGCAGGCTAAAAGCGACGACGAGCGATGTGGTCAGAGACAGAACGGCCCGATTTTATCCAGGAGAATATGTAGATTTTTTTCATTATATTTTATATTTATTTTGGTGGAAAAATGGTGTGTTTATGCTTGTTTTAAATTAGGTGTTGGAGAGCGCGTGCTGCTTTGATTCTGAACGGGGGGTCTCTACTGATGCGCCGAGTGGCGCCTACCCGCCGTATTATGTCTCCCCGGATGAGGAATGGTGCGCACCCTCTGCTTCACCTTCTTCTTCATTTGTTGAAGCTGTTGTTTACGACTCTTGCTTTCTCGTTAGTACCCCCTTTTAGTGGAAAGTGTAGTACACGATTCCAACCTCTCGGGACCTTTTTATATATATATATATATATATATATATATATATATATATATATATATATATATATATATATATAATATATATATATATATATATATATATATATATTATATATTATTTATTATTATTATTATTATTATTATTATTATTATTATTATTATTATTATTATATGGACAGAGGAAATAGGACCAGTAAGAACAATACTCAAGTTAGTTCAGCAGTATACAACACAGTCACTCAAAAAGGAGACCCGGCACTTTGTTAGAAATATGGCAAAATTTATTTATGATACAGGTGATGGGATCAATAGTTACATTTCTATGGGTTCCAGCAAAAATTGAGGGTTGAGGGAAATGGAACAGATGACAGGGCGGGAAAAAGGTCAGTATAAGACAACTAAATGTATAGTAAAACAAAAAATGAAGGAAAAGAGGCAGAAAAAAATACAATAAAGAAAGCACAGGAAGATGGTCGTATAGGACAAACTGAGTTGGAGAGAAGACAAATTATTGGCAATATTATTTGGACTCACTGGACTCAACAGTACTCTATGTGTTGGGTGAGAGTGAAACTAGTAAGTTGGAAATCAGAGAGAGAAAGAAGGTATAATATGAAACGATTTTGAAAAACTAAAGAAACATTAAATGTAACAAATCCACTACAAAAAGAATAAATAATAATATTAATTCAAGTACTATCAAATACTAATTATAATAGTTTTATGGAAATACACAGAATAAACATATTCGTTTCGCACTCCATACAAATTAGTGGCGGTAATGCACACCTTAAAGTTTTTCTGACAACTGACTCCACACACAAGAAGAAGAACGAGACGTACCGGAAGTAGGAAACAAAACAGTTGGACGTGGGTTTGTCTTCTGACAGCTGCGGCGAGAGAAACATGACCAACGAGACAGACAGAAGGTCCAGGTTTTATACATGCAGCTGCTTCACAACCGATAACATCTTCCTGGAGGACTACAAGCTGCATGTCCGCTTTGTGTCCGAGCAGCAGTTCAGACTGGACTACCAGTCAGTGAGTCAGCGGCTACAAACACATATGCGGCATTTAAAGGGACCTGCGCGCGGTTTTGCTCCGGTCTGAGAGTAATGTGTGCCGTTTTGTTTCCACCCACAGCTGCTACAGAGCCGTGGCTGCGTCACCGAGCAGCAGTTTGCAGACGCGCTCACAAAGGTACGGAGGCGTCAGAGCGCGCGCTGGTGACGCGCCTGCTTCTAAAATCAGGTCATTTAGCCCCAGGGTGGTGCTAAAGTTACTCAGCGTGTCGGCCCATTTAATGTAAAAAAAAAATAAAATAAATAAATGAGAAATACAGCGACAGTTGCTTTAATAGACATTTGTTTGCTTGTTTAATCAATGTTTACTTTTTTATTGTTCTATTTTTTTCTAGGATTTTAACATAACAAACGTATAAAATGGCTCCTTATTCAGGTTTTTACTTGTATAACAAAATAGCTTTTTTCCCCTCACTTATAGTGATTTAATTTTGCCAAGTCAAAAAAAGTAGTCCTGTCTCTCCCACCTCCACCCGAACTGGATTTAGCACCGGGTTAGACGGGTCAGTTTTGTAGCCTCACCAACACAAGACCTTTATCACAGTCCAAAATACAGCCCATATCTTAGGTTTGAGCGTTTGTGCACAAGGTTCTTAGTTCTGTGCATCATTTTTTTTTTGTCCTTCATATTTACTGACAACCTGTCCAGGGTGTATGTGCCCAGTGCCAGCTGAACACAGGCCCCAGCCCTGCCTGTGACCCTGCAACAATAAGCAGGTATACAGAATTAATGCATTAATTCCATGGTTTCTAGGTGTTGTGCATATGGTATTGTTTTTCCCAAAACAATAGATTTTTGTTTTTCTAGAAAGGTCCTCATAAATATGGTCTCAGTCTATCCAGAAACCTGAAACATAGTAACTACGCCAGGTTTTTACGTGGCAACGGAGCACAGTCATCACAGAGCTGGTAACATAAGGGGCAAATAAAGCTTGTTGCGATAAATGTGCTTCCAGGGTTACGTGAGAGTTGAGGTTAGGATGTTTGTTTTTTTTTTGCATTCTGATATTTGCACATGGATTTTATTCATAAAAATCCAAGAAAAGAAAGTACCTTACAGCGATGTGGGCTTGCGTTTGTTTGGAAACTCAAAATGCCGATTTTGCAAAGCATCCGTCAATTCTGCAGTTGCTAGCCTTGAAAGCCCTCATTAAAGTCAAACTCGGGTTCTACCGCCTTTCCCACCTGGTCTGACAAACCTTTGAAGCAAATATGGTGAAAGTTCCTTAAAAAAATCAAGTGGGTCTCCTGGATGTGTTCTTTGTTTAAATATTTTGTCACTTCTCCAAGGAGGTGAAAGTTGATCAGTAAACAAAGGCGGCATGGACCGGTGGGAGAGTGCCTCAAAGATGGTGCTCAATTTAGAGTACACAGTATTACAGTATTTGTAGCGATTTGATGAAGCTTTACAGAAAAAAAAACCCAGTACATTGTAGGTCAAGTCAAGTTTAATCCAGACTCCCAATTTCAGATTTCCCAGGAGGTGGACAGAAGGCGGCGCATATGTGAGACGTCAGCTGAAAGAACTGCTGCCATTAAGCAAACGTACCGGCCTCTTCACCCTCATGTCTACCGTCTGCAGGTACTTAATGTGTCAGCCTCCAGCTCAGTGCCTGGTTGTTGTTGCGCTTCGCCGAGACTTCACTCCTGAACTCCACCTCTCCCCAGGAGTCCTACCTCGCTCCAAAGCTCCAGCAGATTGTTGAGTACTGCAGAAGCAGCGGCGCCTGTAAAGAAGGTCTTGTGGAGTTGCTGGAGGACGTGGGGGGTGAGCTTCAGACAGCTGTCAGTGCCTAGAAGAAGCATCAGCAGAGGCACCTTTTCCTGAAGTGCCCAACAGATCCCTAAGATTAATTTAGCCCCGCTCTTTGTGCTTTATTCCTGTGGTTACCTCGTGTTTCGTATCTGTGGCCAGTCTAGAGAACGAAAAAAATCTGCCTTTTTCCCCCCATCAGTGAAAGGGCCATAAGGCTGGCAGGTTGTCCTGGCAGCACCAACTTTTGGTGTGGATGTTGATACAGAGCGAAGCTGTTTAAAGTCCAGGGATATTTAAAAAATAAACTATTTCCTAGAACACATCTAATAATGTCTATGGTACATTTAGGCTGAGAGAGGGAGAGAGAGAGAGCAGTACTGTCAGTTGAAAACAGGAAGGCAGAAGGTTGTAAGGCAATGTTATGTTTTAGCCTCTGTCAAGGAAAGTTCTAGTTCTGAAAATGTTGCCAGTCTTTCGGAAATCTCTATTTTCTTGGAAAGTAGTTGTTTATTGTGCTAGCTGCACAAACTGTGCGTATCACTCAAGTAAAAGGCTTAAGCCAGTTTGAAATGTGAACATTATAACCTTTGTGACTTTGTCTTAAACTGTCAGCAAAGCCCTGTTTTACAGGGAGGGCTCTCTCACACAGTGGCGTGACGTGTCCTCTTCCTGGTAGAAACAACCGATGGCTGCGCTCGGCAGGAAGGCTAGAAAAGCGACCATCTGAGCAGTCGTTATATCAGCTCGATTACTTAAAGAGAAACCAGGATCTGTTAAAGCTGTCCAAAAGACTGAGATCAGAAATCAGCCCTAAAAGCTGTGGTCAGAGGATTTCTTGTAATGGCCTTACATTAAAATCCTCCTTAGAATTACTTTATTAAGTAATAAAATAAGTCAACAGTATTGTGTTTTTCCCATTATGTCTAAAATGTGTTCAGAAAGCTGTACTAACTGTCCACCGTTCTCTCATTTAAAGCTCTGAGAGTGTATCGTCTCCCAGTGTTTGAGAAACGCTTCTGTGAGGAGCTGGTGGAGGAGCTGGAGCACTTTGAGCGGTCGTCGGCCCCTAAAGGAAGACCCAATACCATGAACAACTACGGGGTAGTACATCCTTCTTTTTGCCCGCTCCACCGCTTTAAAACACAGGATAATATGGCTCCATTGGTTTGAGTGGCACCAATCTGCTGCGCCGCAGGAAGCATTTACTGCTGTGGTGGCGCTCATCAGTAGTATGCAGGAGTGCATTTCCGTATAATACAGGGCTAAGGAGGACCAAACCTGCTCTAATCATGAATAAATGCAGAAATGATAAGACGACGGGTTAAGATCATTTTTCATTTGTAAAATCAGGCAGAAATGGATGTTTTATTTCCAAAGAGTAAAGATTTACCATGTTGCAATTTATGTAATTTGCCTTTTCGTTTTGGATCATATTTATTCCCATGTAGATTTTCTTTCCCCACTGATTTATTAGTTTATATTTTCACTGTATTATGGTCCAATTATTATATTAAATGGATTTATGGTAAATGTGCATACATCTCCGCCAGAAGGAGCTCAGCTTTGGCATCAACATCATTCTCTGTATTTATTCTAGATTGTGAAAGAGCGGTCCTGCCATAATCAATAAAAAGCATGGGAAGAAATAAAAGACATTGGGGCACATGGGAAGACATGTTCGCAGATCTTGTTCAGGTTATTCTGACGGCCCTTAAAACAAATGGAGCCGACGGTTCTGAGAGTGAAGCGCTGCCTCATGGGGACGTTGCCTTATCCGGATTGTTCTCGTCTCCTCAGATTCTTCTCAATGAGCTGGGCTTTGACGAGGGCTTCATCACTCCTCTCCGTGAGCGCTACCTGCAGCCACTCACCTCCCTGCTCTACCCGGACTGCGGGGGGCGCTGTCTAGACAGCCACAAAGCTTTTGTCGTCAAATATGACCTAAACGAAGACCTGGAGTTGAGCTATCACTATGACAACGCCGAGGTCACTCTTAATGTTTCCCTGGGCAAAAGCTTCACAGACGGAAACCTTTTCTTTGGTGACATGAGACAGGTGAAAGCACAGCGGGATGCTGCAAACTCGATGTTGGCGTGTAGTGCTGTGAAGATATGAGCATGGGTTTCAGGAGGTGTTTGATTCTTGCGGTCCTGTCGCTTCCTGCAGGTGCCTGTAAGCGAGACCGAGTGCACAGAGGTGGAACACAGGGTTACCGAGGGGCTCCTGCACCGGGGCCAGCACATGCACGGGGCCCTACCCATCTCCTGCGGCCAGCGTTGGAACCTCATCATCTGGATGAGGGCCTCCCAAGAGCGCAACAACCTGTGCCCTATGTGCAACAGAAGGCCCTCGCTGGTGGAGGGGGACGGCTTCGCAGACGGATTTACAGATTACACCTGTCCTCACCAGAATGGCTCATGCGCTTTAACATGACAGTATCCAGCTGCTCTCCAGACTTTAGGAACCCACATCTTCTATACCTGGTCAGCCCTGGTCAGGATCTCCAGTTGTCCGTCAGCTGTAGGTGGAGTACTTCAGGAAACCTTTTTACACAATGTATAGAAACTAATTATAGTAGATACTATTTTAGAATCTTTATGTAATGTATAATTGTTGAATAATTATGCCTGGTTGAGGGGGAGGGAGTCTTGAACACTTGTCAGTTGCTAATCCAGTTGTATTTGCTGATTAGCTTGATTTTTGTGCCTCTTATGATGTCATTAACTCAGATACTCCCGAAGCTAAATGATCCATTTAATTTCTTCAGCACACTTTTTTTTTTTAAATCTTGGATACTGGGTATCCCTGGGTGTCTTTCTTTTTTTTTTTTTTTTTTTTTTTTGCGAGTGTATACTGGCCTGGCTGCAGGACAGAAAGCTGGCTAGTCTCCCATAACTGGAGCGGCTACCCACAGAGGATCATGTTTTCCCAGGTACAGAAGGAAAGAAAATCAAAGTCCCAGTTCAGAATAATGAAGGTTTAATTCAACAACTCATGGATGTTCGGTTATCTGTTTACAGCGCACATTCAGTGTCCCGTTTAAAGTCCACCATGTTCTTGCACGTTTTAAAAAGGAAAAGCACAAACATGGACCTGTTGGTTCCAGCTCTGAAAAGAAGTGAGCCTGTACACACACAACACCAGTGCCTTTTGGTTGTTTCTTTTTCTTCTTGCTAAATGGCAAGTTGGACTTTTGAAGTAAAGGGAAATGGGGGGTGGGGGTGAGGCTGTGTGGGATGGGACAGACTCAGCAGACGCCCCTAGCACAAATATATACACGCTAACGAGAGGAGGCAGAGCTGCACACAGGAGGATTTACACTTCCTAAAATAAAGCTGCACACACACCCTGCCCCACAGTTCATCTCTGTACATACAGTTGGCCTCATTTGGTATTACAGTTAATTACAGTTATAGCTCAATAATACAGAGTTACACTTGGTAAAATGACAGTATAATAATTACATAAAGTTACAGTGTATTGTAAAGAGATACATGGTTCCTCTCCTCCAGGGTCCTATACATTATACAAGTAAATAAATACAATCATTTATCAATGGACTATACACAGGACATGTCAGCACACATTTAAAAGTGAAGGTTTTCAAACTTTCTAATCACAGTCTGCTGTCGGGTTTCCATCCAGCTGCCTCTCACTATCCTGTTCGGTCAGCCAGACATCATAACGTGGTCTCGCTGCTAATGTCCCGGCCCCGATGGCGGTCCAGGTCCGAGTCGTAGTCTGACTCCATCTCGATCTTGACCTGGGGCACGGGGCAGCCCATCCCCCGGCCCATGGGCATGGCTGGTGAAGACGGGCAGGAGATCTTCAAGTGGAGGGTGATGCTGAGGAAGGGCAAGCTCTAGTTACCAGACGCCCACAGCCAAAAACACCAAAGGGGCTACCAGGGAGGACGGGGGCTCAGCCATGAGGTATTATGACTCCAAGAGAAAACGCCACAATGCCTTATGTCTGACAGCAGGGTGGGTTATAGACAGATGTGTCCCATTAGAAATACGTTTTTCACAGGTCGGCGGAGAGTAAGGTCAAAACAGATTGATTTCCTTCAAACCATTGTGCTATAGCTAGTCAGACCCTGACATAGTTTGAACTGAACTTTAAGGAAACCCAGAAATCATACAGTGCCTTCCAAAAGTACTCGTGTCCCTGGAACAATTTTGAAGTGAAGGAAAATGATGGATGGCTTTTAAATACTTCTATTTTTAATGAATAGCTAAATGGAGTGTCGTGAAATAGTTTTCCATGCCTTTACTGCGACACCCCTAAGTAGTCGCCTCCGGAAGTCACCTAATTGAAAAATAAATAGCCTGTAAAGCTATTTAACTTCAGTATAAATCCAGGGATCGTTGGAAAATGTTAGTAAACGCATCATTAAGACCAAAGAACACGGCATCATCAAACTGCAGCAATTTGCTGTTAGCTGCAAGTTATTACATGAGTACTGAAAACATGGACACATATCAGAGCAGCACTGAGCGTTTTGGCCCCTATGCAGAACATGGCGTGTTGCAAAAAGCTAATCATCATCCCAGTAGTGAGACATGGCGGTGGCAGCATCATGCTGTGGGGTTGCTCTTGTTTAGCAGACACAAAGGAGCTGGTCAGAGCTGATAGGGAGATGGATGGAGCATGGGCGATCCTGGATGAAAAACCTGTTAAAGGCGGCAAAAGACTTTAGACGGGGCAGGACAATGGTAAATGGCTTGTACTTGTATAGCGCTTTAACTAGTCTTGACGACCTCCAAAGCGCTTCACACTACAGTTTAGTCATTCACCCATTCATTCACACCCTGACGGTGGTGAGCTATGTTAGTAGCCACAGCTGCCCTGAGGTAGACTGACAGAGGCGATGCACCGGCGCCACCGGGCCCTCTGACCCCCACTAGTAGGCAATGTTGGTGAACTGTCTTGCTCACGGACACAACGACAGAGACAGTCAGAGCAGGGAATTAAACCGGCAACCCGCCAATTGCAGGACAAACCCCGTAACCTCTGCACCACCGTCGCCCCAAATGACCCTTAACGTCCAACCAGAGCCACAACGGCATGGTTTTAGATCAAAGCATATCTATGCTTTAAAACGACCCCGTCAAGGTCCAGACCTAAGTCAAAAGGAGAATCCTAGACCTGTTTTGTTAAAAGGAATAGAAAATGGAAATAGATGTGCAAAGCTGGTAGAGACATACCATCAATAACTGTAACTGCACCAAAGGGTGAACTTAAAAATTTACATTTGTGAACCATTTTACAAACCAAGCATCATCTCCCTTCCTTTTTACAATCATACATGACTAGGTTGTGTTGTTCGAACACAAATACCCCGACAAAACACTGAAGTTTGTTGTCAAAGCTGAAGGCGGCAGGTACTTTTACAAGGCACTGTAAAGCTGGACTTGCTAAAACCTGTCCTGCTTTGATAAATATACTGTCTTTGTTGTAGAGATGTATAGATTTATTTATGCTAAGCTCTTTATCTGACTGACCTCTCCTGATTTTCACGAATGAATGTTCCAACTCCAGTGTGACTCCAAAGAAGGGATGCATGATGAAATTTAGATCAGCGGATAATCTATTGATAATCAACCATGCTTCTTTCAAAGCAATGCAGACATATGGAATTTCTTTTTCTCTCCAAAAGTATCAAAATTGCCACAAAGGACAAAGACACGTAAAGACGACGTTTAACTCAGGAGAAACTGTTGTGGCTCCAGATGAGGGTATTAGGCTGACATGCGGCTGTGACTGATGCACTAAAAAAAAAAAAGAGCCAAACCCCAAACCCAGCATGTTGAGGAAAAAGAAACAACCAGAACAGCCTGATGCATGTGCATATAGGTAACTACAGAGACTGGGCTGTATCCTGTATGTAAAAGGTAAAGAGCTACTACATAGACCACACATCACCTCACTCTTCTCCTGAAACCCCACATCATGCAAAGAAAGCATTTCATTTGAAATGCCTTCTGAAACTGCCCCTTCAGAAGGCTTCCAAAGCGGCAGCAGACGTCAGGGAAGAGTCTGCTGAGCTGTGTGCACAGAGGGCAGTGCAGTAAATGTACATGTTAATCACATTCCAGTCATCTGCATTGCCTTAAACTGCATGGAGAGGAGAGTGAAGCCACATTTACAGATACAGAGAAAGCTATGAGGCCAGCGTCAGGTGGAATTAATGGGCCCTTGGAAGGGAACAGGTCCACAGGTCGAGTGAACAAGTGTGTCTTTAAAAGCATTCAGTGAAGCTGGAGGGTATAAACGGCAGCAATACAGTGCAGGAAGTTGAAGCGCGGGGCCCAACTGTGCTGCTCTGGAAACACAACAGGTTCAAAGAGCGTGTTCTCAGTCAGAACATGCAAGAGCAATACAACAACACCATAGGGCAATTTCCACATATTAAAATAGACCGTGGGCCCCTGAGCCTCGCAAAAAGTATTCACACCTCTTAGTTACATCACGATCACAAACTTCAAAGTGTTTTATTGGGATTTTGTGTTATGGACCAACAGAAAGTATTGAATAGCTATGGAGTAGAAGAAAATGATACATGTATTATTTTTCTTCAATAGAAGATCTGAAAAGTGTGGCATGCCTTTATATTCACCACGCCTGAGTTAATACTTTGCAGAACCATCGAGTGCTGGAATTACAGTCTTTTTGGACATATGTCCAGTCCACCAGCTTTACACAGCTAATGCCTAGAGCTGGACCAAAAAGCATATAGATAACATAAAAATCCTACTGATCGATATCATTATCCAATAATTGAAAACGTTTATTTTAAGTGCAGCCCTGGCCGTTTTATGCTGTTGCTTTATGACCTATTTTTAGATAAAGAAGAGAAAAAAAAACGAAATTCAAACTCAACTCTTTATTCAACCAATGTTTTACCAAAACTGCAAGTTTTAAAAAAAGAAAAAGAACTCTGCTCTCTGAAAGGGGCGGAGCTTGGTAACGGAGCGTTCCTGGGTCTGCGTCTGTGATTGGTTGGGAGGATGTAATGACTGCAGTGTTAACCTACATGATAGGCTAGAATGCAAAGGGAAGTTAAACTTCCACTGAACTTTTTAATTGACCGTTTTTTTCTATTGCGCCACACATCTATCGATCTTTATTTATTGTTATTTAATTATCATCTGGGCCTACTAGAGACTGGTGTTTTGTCCTACTCTCCTTAGTAAAACAGTTCCAGCTCAGACAGATCAGCCTCCATGTCCCCGTTGAACAAAATCATCCACATAGCATGTTACTGCCACCACCACGAGGTATGGTGCGTTCACAGCAATGTGCAATGTTAGTTTCTCTTCACCCAGTACATTGTATGTAGGATAAAATGTTTCATTTTGCTTTCATCTGACCAGAGCACCTTCTTCTACCTTGTATATGTCTCCTACTTGGCTTGTGGCAAACTACGCTAGGTTTGCAGTTGTGCCATTTTCCTGTCACATGACGGACTGATGACGAGGGTTTGACCATCGTCATCCTTGGGATTTATTGTTCTGTAACCCAACCCTCCTTTAAACCTTTTCCCAGACTTCTGCCTGAGCTGTCTGCTGCATTCTCTGATGTTCTCTAACAAACCTCTGACGCCTGCATAGAACAGCTGCCTTTGTGCTGAGATTATCTTACACACAGCTCGACGCTGTTTACTAATTAGGTTGCTAAAAAAGTTGCACTAGATTTTATGTGGAGACACCAGAGAAAAAGGGGCTAAACATATCTGTGCAAGACCCGTTGATCAGATTTTTGTAGATTTAAATCATGTATCATTTGCCATCCACTCCACAGCAATGGGCTACTTAGCAGTGGTCTATCCAAAACTCTCAGTAAAATATTTTCACTGTCAAATGGGAACTAAAATTAAGTAAAATATTCTTGAAATTACTGTATTTTTTCCTTGATTTGAGCATGTAAATAAAACTATTGGCAAATAGAATGAGATTTATGCACTTAAAATGGGAACAATTCATCTCCATCATCTTATTTCAAGTGCAGGATATCTAATTGTTTTATTTTAGAGGTAAACATACTCATGCCATTGGCAAATAGTTTTATTTACCTGCTCAAATCACCGGAAAATACACTCATTTCAAGAAAAATGTACCTACTTTTAGTTCCCTTTGTGCAGTGTTGAAGTTTGTGGTTAAAACATTTAGGTGATATCAACATATTTGCGAGACAGTGCTGTATGTTGTCCACATCAGGGTCAGTTCACTGAAATCCCAAAAACAAAACATGCTGAAACATTATCTATTTTCAGTCAGGGAAACTCAGATTATTGATTAATACTTAATATAGATTTCACATGTTTCAATAAAGACTGCACAGTTGGTATCACTGTTATTTTGCAGCAAGAAAATCCTGAGCTCAAATCCTTGCCTGGGTTCTTTCTACAACAAATGTCCATGTTCTCCCCAACAGTGCGTTGGTTCTCTCCAGGTACTCCAACTTCCTCCCACAGTCCAAAAACAAGACTGTATCATTATCTGGTCTCTCTAGTAGGCCATCTGGATTGAGTGTATGCATGGTTGTGTGTGTCTGTGTTGCCCTGTGATGGAATGGTGACCTGTCCAAGGTGTACGCTGCTGGAGGTAGTACCCCCCCCCCCCCACCCCCACAAAAAAAACAAAAACAAAGGAAAAAAAAAAAAACAGAATCTAAGCTTCAGGCTGGAAAAAGCTACAGTTTTCAACATTTGATTGATGGAGGAAGTCAGACTGTTTGACTGGAGTAAGTCAAGTAAATAAAATGACTGTCTGATTAGAATCACTAATACAAGAAAAACAACTTCTGCACTGAACTACAAAGTAAGGAAAACAAAAAAAAAAGAAATAAAATGCTGGTACAGCCTGTACAATCTCCATATGTACATATTAATGTGGGGCCAATAGCTGCTGTGAAAGTGTTTGCCCCAACACTGCTTTTGCTTTTTGTCAAACTTAAATATTTCTGATCATAAAGTAAAAATGTTATATCAGACAGAGATAACCTGAGGAAATGCAACATTCAGTTGTCAAATTATGCTTTCCCTATTAAAGAAGAAAACAACAACTATACAATCCAACCTTGTGTAGCCGTGATTGCTCCCCCTGAGCCTGATACCTGGTGGTACCACCCATCAGCAGCAGCGGATGCCATCCAGCCTTTTTGTAACAACTGAGTCCTTTACATCGTTCTAGAGGGGTGTTAGTCCGCTGTCCTTTGTTTTAAGCCAACAACATTCAAAGTTCATGTTTTTCTTTCAAACATAAACATCTTGTTTAAGGTCATGCTGCAGTATCATCACTATTAGAGCCATTCAGAGGTGGACTTGCTGGTGTGCTTTGGATGGTTTTCCTGCAGCATAACCTGAGCTTGTGTTTAACACAATGAACAGATAACCAGGAAGTCCCAGAAAGGTGGTCGGACATCCTCCCATTCCTGTAGGAGAATTCCTGGTTCCATTAGTCACAGCAAGCTGACTGCTGGTATGACGTTCATTTTCATGATGAATGACTTTTTGCCCCATATGTAAAAGGAACCAACACCTTCCAAAAATGTTTCATTTGTATTTTTTCAGACAAAGAATATTCTTCCCAATGTTTTGGGGATCATCCAGATGCATGTTTGTAGTAAATGTGAGACAGGCGCTTGCAGTTTTGTCCATGGAACACATGGGCACCATTTAAAACCAGTCTCTTTCTTCCCATTGAATCATGAACATCATCCTTAACTGAGGCAAGCGGGGGCTGCAGTGCTTTTTTAGGCAACGCCTCTCACTCTGGTCTGCTGACGTCCCAAAATCTTAGGGATGGGTCTGTAACCCTTTCCAGACTGATAGATGTCAGTGCCTGTGTTTCTCACCTGTTCTTACATTTCTGTACATCAGGACATGATGGGATGGAAATTCAAGTTTGTGACTTTTAGCCTACATCCTCTTGTCAGACAGGTTCTATTTAAGAGATTTCTCTTTTGCATTCAGGCCTGACGCTGACTAATGAAAGAATGTATCTAATCATAATTTAATAATGATTTTAAAACGAGGGGGATTGCTTTTTCTTAACAGTGATCCGGTTGTTTTGGATCGCTTCATTTTATATATAAATAAAATCATCATTTAAAAAAAGCTCATTGCTCACCCGCTTATTTCTGTCTGATATTAACATTTATTTGAGGATCTGAAACATTTAAGCCCGACAAAAGCAAAGGCAGAAAAACTCTGCAGAGGGGCTAATCCTGTATGATACATAATTCTGGTTTGCCCCAGCAAAGGTTTGCTGCTTCTTCTAAACCGTAGTTTATTTATAGGTTTTTCTTTATCTATTGCATGAGGCTGTGAGGTAAGAACCAAGCCAGCAGGCAACCACATGCAAAAAAATAAAATAATAAACTGTGAATTTAAACAGAAAGAGGTAAACACTGCATCTGCAGGCAGAGAGGAAGAAAGAAGACCTTATCCACAGCATCCCAGAACATTTATTCTGAAATGCCCTGGAAGCCTGAATTGGATAAACAAACAGTGAATGAGCTCAATTAAAAATGAAAACGTTATCGTCAACCACAGGTGGTGGTGAACAGGGAAAGTAGGGTTAATGTCTTGTTCCTTTCATCTGTGCATTTCTGTGAACTGACCCTTTATTTTGTGCAGATGTGCTCTTTAGGATTCCGTGCACACGCGTGTTAAAATACACCACGCGTGGCAGCCTGCTGGCAGTACGCTCCCCACTGGGACTGCGCTACATCTGGGTAGACCAGGTCTTTGTAGGGGATGTGCAGCTTTAGAACACAGTACCTGCGGTCCAGGTCCGACTCGGAGCTGGGGGAGTGGTTGGCGTAGCCATGGTACTTCTCCTACGAGCAGTCGCACACAGCACAGGTGTCAGACAATCGCCTTCATCTAGCGTCACGAAATGCAGCAGGGGGCAGCAAAGGTTTAAGTTTCTCACCTCCTCCTCACTGTCCTCTGCTTTGGGCTTCTTCTTATCCTTATCCTTCTTTTTCTTCTTGTCGTCTTCCTTCTTCTTTTTCTCTTTCTCAGGCAACAGGTCATCCAGCCAGGCCAAGTCATGCTGAGAGAACATCATGTCCAGCATCTTCCGGACCACCATCAGACCCAGGATCTGATGTACGACAGACAGACGAGGCTCTTCGTTTAAATGCACTCACACTCATCTCATATCCAGGTTATGCTTTGACTATCTGGAAGCCAAAGGGCTGATGAATCAAGTGTAATCCCAGTGACATTTCCCCTGTCCTCTTATTTATTTGTGGTTTTTCAGCAATGCAGTAAACCTCTCTCATTCATTTAATCAGTAAAAACTAACTACTGTCAAATAAAAGCCAGTTAGGTTATAGACTTCTAATTTACCTTGTATGATCTTGCTAAAAATCAATACTGTGTGTTTGTAGAAGGTATTTGCTGCCCCCCCCCCCTCCGTAATAAATACAGTGTCTTGCAAAAATATTAATGTCAGGCAGTTAACAGCTATAACTCAACCAGAGCAAGCATGTGGCGACCGTGGAAAGGAAGAACTCCTTTTTAACAGGAAGAAACCTGGATCAGTGCAACTGGGGGTTTTAGAAGACAGAGTATATACACAGAAACACTGATCCAGGAGTACTTTCCATGTTAAAGAACACAGTGCTGATGGCAGCGGTAGGTCTTTTGGTGGCTTTTTCTAGTACCCGTTTATAGAGAACACAGCCGACACTGATCTGGTTACATGTGACCAATATTGAACCTGCATGGCAGAAGACCAACACTTAACATCAGTCTAAACACACCATCCTCATGGTTAAACACTGCGGCGGCAGCAACGTGCTGTGAGGATTTTCTCCAGCTTTCAGACAGAAGTTGGTCAGAGTTGATGGGAGGATGGATGGAACTGGTTCACCTTTCTTCAGAACAGTAACCCTAACTCACAAACAGCCCGAGCTACTATGGGATGGTTCAGTTCAAGGAATAATCACGAGTTAAAACGACCCAGTCAAAGTCCCAGTCTAAATTTAAGTTAGAATCTCTGACGCGACGTGAAAGTTGATGTTCACAGACGCTCCTCATTCATTCTGACTGAGCTAAGGTTATCTGCCAAGAAGAATGGGCGAACACTTTTGTCTTTAAAAGTGCAAAGCTGGCAGAGACAAACTAGCAAATGGTGTTTCTGATAATCCCTTTTTAATGGGTATTCGTGAAAATAAGAGAAAAAAAACACGTCTTTTTCCTTCCACTTCAGAATTAAGCAGATCGCAAAGTTGGTTTTTCTCGGTCCATCACACAAAATGTCAGTAAACATACATTTAAGTTTGCTATTGAATGTGACAAAAAATGAAAAAACTTTACTTTTGCAAGGCACTGTACATGTCTTTCATCCATGTTGTGTCACACTGTATCAGATAATCTCATTATAAAGGCTGAGAGGGGGGAAAAGGCAGCTGTGATACAGCAAAGGAAGCATGCAAACTGTTTATACGTACGTACCATGACAGGAAAGATGATGGCTAAGAAGGTGGATTTGAGGACCCAGAGCACAGCCAGACATATAATCTGGATGAGAGTGAATAGATGTACCCTCCTCAGGGGAACGTGACGGAGGTAGCTGTAGTCAGGTTGGTGCTTGGACGGCATCATGTACAACTTGATCCTGTCCCAGAACTGAGGAGGACAGTGACATTGGAGTGTCCCACGGTATTAAATGTAAATCCATAAGAACAATAGAAAACAGGCTGTTAATTGCAGTTCTATTTCCTGTCCAGAGGACAGAAGAAAAGGGAAAACTTTTTTTCTCTACCATCCAGCAGTTTTTGAAACTTAAAGCTTATCGCAAACCCTTAGATTTGTCATCAGAATTTCTCTGTCTAGTCTTTACGAACAGAGTGGATCATATCTGCCTGCTCATAGCTTTGTCTGTTTGTCAGCCTTTAATAAGTCAGTTCCCATCTGCTGTCGGCATAACGATGAGCAAGCTGGCCAAACAAAAAGAAAAGCAATTTAACAAGATAGATAAAAGCAAACAGATGGTGCAGCCAGCATACCTGGATCCCACTGAGGGAAGCTACGCCCATGTAGAGGAAGACACCGTACAGCACTGGCATGGGGATGTACTAAAGCACCAACAAAGACAGAAACATGAAGATGTGAGATTACACAGCTTGCAGTATGGTTCTCTGCTGCACTCAACCCCAGTTTTGGGGATGCTGAACCCATAAACATACAGACATTTATGGAAAAACGTTGTTCAGCCAGACAACTTCCACAGAAATGTTTAGCTACACTTTTATTGGCCCATATGCTATGAGTTTGAACTTGCCGCCCATTATTCTTAAGACATTACAGTGTGAAAGCTATGGCTCCCCCGTGTAGAGACAAACATAAAAACAGTGTCTGTGATGAATTTACTTGGAAGGCAGTTTGGTCACACGCCACTCTGAGACGAAGTTCAGTAGTAAGTTGTGTTGGCCACTGTGGAACAAACGGCACACCCATGTCAGGACTCCAGGCAGGCCATGCTTAGCCTCGTGAGACCATCCTGATCTCGCGAGCTTTCAAGGTTTCACTCGCAGATCAGTCTGGATACTCTCCGTTGAAGAAAATTTGGAGCCGTTCACCAAACGAACGTCCAATCAGCGTTGGCTTTGAGGCGGGTTGAGGTGTGACGCAACGGGAAGCGCGTCAGTTCAGTCTAAAGAACATGGCGGCTTCAGCCGATGAAACTAGCGTTAGCGTGGCTATCGAGCAAGTTTTATCGGAATTACAGAGTATTTCTTTGCTGAGCTAACGAGCCTTTACTTGCAGCAGCAAGAGTAGCTTGGCTTGTGGTTGTGTTTTCGTCGTCGCTCTGTTACGAGCGACGACGAATCTGATTGGTTCATTTGGCCCGTCTATCACCAACATAGGCCAATCAGCTAACCAGTATTTTCGCCCCTTCCCAAAATTACTTCAACGGAAGGTTTCCAGATGGATATGCGGAGCAAATCTATCTGGCGGAGTCAGGTAAGGCCATGCTATCTTCTCCACCCCCAAATTCTAGGTGCTAGCACTGACATTTTGAAAGGTTAGAGTCCCCTAATAGTATTAGTATGGGACTAGCACTGGTTGCAGGATTTCACCTCTATCGCTCTGCATCGAGATTCAGTGATGACTGTTAAAAATATCCTTTTCTTACTGATTTTATGTAGTATTGTAATTTTCTGTGTCACTGAATTTGGAGTTTTTATGATCTCTAAGATATAATCATCAAAGTTACAACATATAAAGGCTGGAAATATTTCACTCTATGTGTAATGAAGCTACATAATACACGGGTTTCAATTTCTGAAATGAGGGGCAACAAAATAATAAACAATTTCATAGTGGTCAAGTGATTTTTAGATGTACCTATACTTAAAAAATCATCTGTCACATATACTTTTCAGTTTGCATATTGATCATTTTTTTCTTAATTTATTTTAGTTTATAAAGTTGATTCACTTTTTTTATGTAATCAGCTCTTGGTTCTTCTCCCCTTACCCACTTAGGGATTTCATTTGGAAGTGTCTCATGAAAGTATTCACAGACCTCACCCTTGGTTAAAACAACAAAGTCCATTAGGATTCATTGAGATTTTATGTGACAAACACAAAGCAATGAATTTGTCAGCTTTGTGTAGAGTAGTTTAGGTTTAGAGCAGGAGAGCTGTCAGTTGAGTAATAAATGATTATTTAATAAAACAACAAAGCTTACAGGGATTAAGGAACCAGGTACACTGCATACATGAGACCAGAACGGGGTGGTATGACGGAGGACCTGAAAACTGGTTATGGCTGAGCTAACTGAAGGAATAGGGAAGGAGACGGAAGGAGCAGCAGGTGGAGTAAATTATACAGGTGAGACGAGTAAAAGACAATTACCGTATTTTCAGACTATTACTCAATTTTTTTTTCATAGTTTGGCCGATCCTGGGACTTATAGTCAGGTGTGACTTGTATATCAATTTTAAATGGTAAATTATACCGACCAACATGAACTAAGTAGTAAACATTACCGTCTATAGCCACAATAGGGCGCTCTAGGCTTGTGGAAACCATAGACATCATATACGTAGACGCGTCATAGGGCGCAGGTTCGCACGTCAACGTCACCGCCATATTGTATGTGGCAGAAAAAAGTCGAGTTCTGTTATTGTGAACGTGAATCAGAAAAGATGCCTCACTCCTGTGCTGCAATAAATACACACACACACGCATATATATATATATATATATATATATATATATATATATATATGTATATATATATATATATATATATATATATATATATGTATGTGTGTGTGTGTGTTTATGTGTTATGAATATAAGGATAAATTTGTTAAATCTAAACATTGTGGTCTTCATTATTTCATAAACCCGTGTCACATGTGAACCTTTAGGAACAGACTTTTTGGGTGAGTATTAAAGAGGTAAAATTAATAATATGAGGAAAAAAAAGTCCTAAAGTAAAAATAAACTAACAAACACAAAAGTGATAATGTTATGATAAAAACATCATATTATGAGAATTAAGGGGGAACATTTCCAGAATAATCACAGTTTGCAGAATTATTTCACTCCTGGAGTAATAGGGCCAGGTTAGATTATTTTAATTATTTTTATTCTTTAGGAGAATAAATTCAGGAGAATGAAGCTAAAGGGATACGAAAATAAACTTGTAATATTACAAAAAAGAAATACTACGAATACAAAGTATATTCAGAGATTAAAGTCCCTCTGATACTGTTTAAGTGACTGAGTAACTGCCGATTTGCCACATTTAAGATGGCGGACGCTCTGACGCATCGCAGCATAGGCAGAACCCGCCCAATGACGCGTCTACTCTTATATTATGTCTATGGTGGAAACCATATGCTGCTCCTGTACCACTTAAAGATTTATTAAAACATTAAGTATAAAAAAACAAAGACGGAAAACATGTTTGTATGTTGTTTCACTGTTTCAGTCTGCATTCAGTATGAGTAGAAAAGCTAGAAGGGCCCAGACCGTGACAGAACCCTGTTGTTGGGCTGTCTGTGAAGCTAATAACAGCTAGCGCTAGCTTACAGCTCTGTTGTCCGGGTAGTTTACAACTTTGCTGATGCACATGAGCTTTATGTTGCTCCGAAACATCTGTGCCATACAGTTAGCTTTAGCATGTAGCGCCGTAACGCTCACGGTCTATTTTCAGATTAATTAGACCCAAATGCTCTGATGAGAACTTTCCGGGTTGGAGTTGGTGGCTTGTTTTGCTAATTTACCTCATTCAACCTCCCAGGTATGTTCTTTATTATTCAGCCTGTTGTGGATGCCGCTGTGTAATTGAATAAATTGCCTTACCAGATTAAATGTTAGCTTTTAGTCTTGGACTGTATGAAATAAATTTCTTAATAAATGCAACTTACGTACATGTGTTTTCTTCCTCTTTATGACGCATTTTTTGACTAATGCGAATTATATTCCGAAGCGACTCATAGTCCAAAAAATATGGTAAGTGGAAGGAAAAGGGGGGCAGTGAGCTGGCAGGGGCAAAGAGAGAATTGAATCTAACAGGGAACTATGAGAATAGCCAGACATGAGGGAAAACCTAAACTTAAGAAAAAGCAGGCAGAAAAGAAAGCTCTGGCAGAACTACTAAAATAATAACAAGGTAGCTAAAAGAAAAACTGAGTCTGACAGCTATAAGAATACACTTTACACATAAATACTGAACAGAAAACGAAACTAGGATTGAAGGATAAACAATACTAAAGGTGCCAAACATCACAGGCTGCAGGATCCCCAGGAAGCTTCAATAAGTAATCAAGCCCCTGGGGATCCTGACAGAATTAGTGTGAAGGGGGAGGAATACGACACATGGTTTTTAATCATTTTCTTCTTAATATAGATCAGAAAATGATGGCATCTGGAAGCACCTTTCTCTGTAATTTTAGCTGAAAGTCTTTCGGGGGCATGTGCTTTATCTACCCGCTTTACACATCTAGTGCCGGATTTATTTATTTATTTATTGTAATATCTGTGCTTTCTTCCTTTCTAAGTAATCAATTTGGATGGAGAGGATTTGTGAAAAGATACCTGGTGTAGACTTTGACAGGTTCATTCTAACATTTGGATACACTTTGATCTAACTATTCCTTTGTAGCACAGTGCTGCTTCTACCATGCGTCACCATGAAGATATGGCTGGTGTGTTCAGGGCAACATTCAGAAGTAATTATCTAAAACACCTAGTATGGTCAGCCAAAAGTTCCTTTTCATCTCATTTGGCTCTAACCTTTGTTCTACATGTTTGTTGTATCCTCTCCACAGCTTGAAGCAAATAGAAAGTTAATTTCTTGTGGCTCTGTTTCAATAATGCATTTCTTCTTTCTTCTCCTCCATAAAGTCCAGGATTGTGGAGAGCACAGCTAACAATCTGCTAACAGGTTAGTGTTACAGCATCTGTTGTGTGGATCCGCTGCTCCACAACAGCGATAACCGTTCCATGTTTGGATCATGGATTAATCCTGTCTCACAGGTCCTTCTCTGGGATGTTGTTTTATAACCTAACCCTGCTTTAAACTTATCCCTGTTCTGTTTTCTCTAAAACATTGGGACGGAGGGGACTGAACACATTTGCAAACATAAATTCTAACATTTTTGTTCGTAAAAATAAATAAATAAAACATCTGAAAACCCTGTATCCTTTGTTACTCCTCTTCACTAATAGGTGCTACTTTGTGTTGATCTATTGCTTGAAATCTCGCTAAAATACACTGGAATTAGTAGTTGTAATGCAACAAAATGTGTGAACGTAGAAGGGGTGTGAAAACTCTTGCAAGGTGCTCTATGTAACATATTTCACTGTCTTCTCCAGTGTGTGCTTCCTACCTTTAGAACCGGAGCGAGAAAGATGGACACTCCAGTGAGAACAAACACCAGAATGCCTGTTACTCTCTGCTCTCTGTGGATTTGACAAAGAAGGCATTCACACAGAGGGTTTAGTCACTTTCAGAAGGTTTTCTCGCCATAGTTACATTGAACGTGTGGTTTGGTTATAACCAGTGACAGCCTTGAACATTACAGTTACTTTATCTGCCTGTGATCTTCCTTTGTAGATCAGTGTGGACCAACCTGACTCCGAGGAACTGTGGCTGCTCTCCCGGAGCGCTGGACTCGCTCTCCATCTTCAGAGAGTCGATGTGGGCGATGGAGATGACAGTGGCCGCCACGTACCAGGGCAGCCCCAAGAAAGAGCAGGCAGCCATGAGGACCCCCACCCAGAACAGGTCCAAGTGGTAGCCACAACCTTTCTGCCATGGAAATCAAAAGGTTTTTTTTCCCACCAACGACACAATGCAGGGAAAGTTTATTTTTCATTTAATGGTAAAAAAGGAGTGAGAATGCACCTTAAGCTTGTTCTCCTTGCGGTTGACAATGACAGCGCTGATCTGCTGGTCCATGAAGATAAGAATGGTCACAAGCAGGGCTGGAACAAAGCTGGCCAGGTATATCCACCACGGGTTCTTCCCAAAAGGCATCACCAGCCAGCCGCGGCCCGGCCGTGTTGGCTGCGAGAGAGGAGAGGACGTTTGATTATCATAAAAACTCAGAAAATTCATTTTCATGGAAGAGTAAACTCTATAAATCTGAAAGTGTTTACGTGGGCGTAATGGAATTGCTCAATGTTTTGGAAAATGTAAATATTCTCCCACTTTCTTTGTGCTTGCTAAACAAACCCAAACAAAGAGGACGCATACTGCAATACTATGAAAATGTGTTTGAGAGCTCCCAGATTTCTCGGTTTTGCTTTTTTTGTGTGAAACATAAATATTTCAGAAAATTACAACAACAAATTCTGAAAATAGTCACACAGTCATTTCTAAGGCCTTGAACCTCAGTGGCAGCCATTATTTACCAAATGAGAAAACAAAGACCCCCGTCCACACTGCAAAAATGGATCTAAAAATAAGTAAAATGTTCTTAAAGTTAGTGTATTTGTCCTTGATTTGAGCAGGTAAATAAGATTATCTGCCAATGGAATGAGTATTTTAACCCCTAAAATAAGATAATTAGACATCCTGCACTTGAAATAAGATGATGGAGATGAGTTGTACCTATTTTAAGTGCAAATATCTCATTCCATTGGCAAATCATCTTTTTTACCTGCTCAAATCAAGGACAATACATTAACTTTAAGGACATTTTACTTAATTTTAGATCCATTTTTGCAGTGCACGAGGTCCTGAAGCGACCCAGAACAACATCTAAAGCTCTGAAGGCCTCATTTGCCTCAGTTAACATGAAACGTCCCTAAAATTCCCTTCAGAGCAGCCACATCTTGTATGAAAGAGGTTCCTTACTTTAAACCGCAACGAACATGCAAAAAACGACTTGTTTTACCTTAAATTCAGTTGGGACAATAAGCTTGGGAGTCTTGAGCCCCACCAACATATCGAGACCGACAAACGTCATGATGGACATGAAGATTGAGAAGTCACTGATGAGTTTCCTGAGCTGGAAGAACAATCAGAACAAGCTCACAGTTATTTGTGGAAACGGAAAGCAGGGATGAGATCTGAGACCAAACATGGAGGCGGCTAAACACGCCTGCCTCCGCAGAAATGCGTTTGCTCTTGTCACCTTTGTGGGGAAGTAGCGGCTGAACTTGAACTTTTTGAGAGAGACGGTCATGGAGTAGGTGCCGAAGAAGAGGATGAAGGACATGAGGGCCAGGTCGGGGACGAACTTGCAGGACTTTCCGACCAAAGAGCCCCCGTACTTCAGACACTCCTTCTTGCTCAGCTGACTCCAGTCCAGAGCTGTCACATTCAACTGGGATGGTGGGCGGCAGTGTTGGGCAGACAGGAGAAGGCGAAAAGTGAAGAGTTTCGGCAAAGACACGGACAGAGTAAAACATTGTCAGCACGGGTTGGTAGTTAGAAACCACGGAGAAGTGTTAGATGATGGCAGGATCGACGGTGAGAAACAAACAAGGGTGAAAAAGAGGAGAGCAAAGCAACTTCTCTGTCACAAAGAGACGATACCGGGGTCAGCTGTGAACAGGCATTTTAGCTCCTTTCTACTGTTTTGATTCATTTCGCAGCTGAAAGTTTATGGAGCCTGGACAAATCTAGCATACAATACAGAGAACCAAAATTGAGTTAAAAAAAAAAACAAGCACTTACCCCAGAGACACTAGAGCTGTTATCTGGCATTGGAACTAAACCATTGAAGATGATTGCAGCCACTGTTAGTGAATGGTGGAGAGACACACACACACACACACACACACACATGGGGTAATGAGACAGAAAATAAGAGGGGTGGAGGAGGAAAACAAAAGGGAAGCAAAAAGAAATGCAAAACATGATGAGAATCCAACTGCTGGACATTGCTGTGAGCACTCGCAGACACATGCAGACAAACAAAAAAGGTACTCACTTGCAAAAGGCAGCAGCCAAATAGTTTGTGCGTGGTGAAAGCAAACAAGAGACAAATCAGTGACAGAAATCAATGTCCACATAAACTACCGCTAATCTCTGTCATTTTCAAAAACACAATACCAATTAGTGGGCATCTAAAAAAACTTTTTCTTGTGGAATGTTATTTGCATTGGAATTAAAAAAGTAAAAAAAAAAACTAAATAAATATTCATTGATCAACCCATCAGCATAATTTCAGGAAACAGCGTAGCAATTTAATTGTTCCATCAAAGTTTGAACGACTCATCCAGGGGAAGATTACGCAATCCCTTTTCTACAGCTCTCTTTAGAAACTTACTTAGCCATCTTATGACTAAGTTTCATTTTGTATGCACTCTGTGCACACAAAACCACAATAAAGTTTGTCTAAGTCTAAGACTTATACCAGAGGCCTTCAGATACATCCATCCCCTGGTCTTAAGAACCTCGGTCAGTTTAGGGTGCTCTCGTGCCAGAACAGTCTGAAGGACTTACTTCTGGTGGGGAATGCTGAACAAAATCAATTCTGCCTTAGATTCAGGTCACCTTAGCTCTACAGTTTTAAAAGTAGCTCAAGCTGGCCGGGCACTGTCCTGAGCTTCTGCCCGGTATGAGCAGCAGAGAAGCCTCGAGCCATCCAGCCGGTATGCGGATGCATCAGCATCATAACAGCATATGCATCTGTGTTATCTGTGATATCAGACAAGGTATCGCAAGGATGTAAAGGTTTTCACATTACATATCTTTCCATCAATCATATACAGTATGTTACTTCCTCTCTTTTGGTTCCTTTTGCTTTCCTACTGTGGCTAAACCTAGAGTTCATTTGCGTGGCAACCAAGAGCCATGCATTCAGGTGGACCAGGGATTGCTTATTTGGTCTGCATCAGAGTTGGGATGAGATCTAACGTCCGCCAAGACAAAGTGGACCCTATGAGAAAAAAACAGAACTCTTGTCCACTTAATGTGCAACAAACAGCACTATCTTAGTGGTCTCTCTTCCTGTTATCTGAACATCGCAATAGGTGTCCCTCAAAGTTCTGTATTAGGGCCAACTCCTCCTACAATTTACATTACACATCCTGGGCCACTCGTATATCGCTTCCTGTTTGTGGAAAGTATAGCTGTCAGATCAGCATAAACAGATGGTCTTTACAAAAATCTAGCTGTAGAGATCTGAACTGATTTATCACTGCAGTGATGTAGAAGAGGTCAGTCCAAAATAAGTTGTGCGCTGATGAATTTGTGCTTACCTCAGCAGGACTGACTGCTGAGGCGACAGGTTTATGCATTACCAACATTGCCCATATTTTTTTAATTGAATGTCACTAAGTGTGGTTGAGTCTTTGGAAGTGTTAATATAATACATTTCAAACCAAATCAAAAACAGTTATCCATCACATTCTCCTTCGCTAGATTTATGATTATTACGCACTATTTTACAATATACTGTGTGGCCATTGCAAGAAATACAAGACTTTAAATAATAATAAAAAATCTGAACGTGCAGTAGAGTTTGTATTATTATTACTAAAGTGGAGGCTAAAACTGACCTGAAACTGAAATGTGATTAAAGTGTGAGCAAAAAAATGTGCATGACCTTAAACTAACTAGTTTGCAGAAGTGTTGCTGGTTCAATTTCAGAGGTAAATCTTACATTGGTAGCAGACCATGAACATCTCACATCTGTCCCTGGCAAAGGATCAGCAACTCTGTAATTTTAAGTCACATTTAGTTCCCTTTCTCTGTCATTCATGGACTCTTTTTGCTGAAATGACTCCTTTTGTTGATTTGGGTATATGATCAGGTCTCTCTCTCTCTCTCTCTCTCTCTCTCTCTCTCTCTCTCTCTCTCTCTCTCTCTCTCTCTCTCTCTCTCTCTCTCTCTCTCTATATATATATATATATATATATATATATATATATAATTATGTTTTTTTTCCCCTGTCTGACACCTCTGTACTATGAGCTATTTTGGTCCTTTTTAACTGTAACTGTAAGTTGTGCCAGCTAAAGGATGTGAAAAAGTATCATCAGGAAACCCCTGCCACGACTGCTGAGCTTTCATTTCAGCTGAATCAGAATCAAAATAAATGATGCAGGTGTGAACTCATAGTTGCTTCGACAAAATATTAGTTTAGAGTTGTGCAAATTTCTAAAATCATGTCATAAATTTAGAATTTTTCACGTTTTGTTTTTCAGTGAAGATGTGCAAAACACGTGTGACATGAAAGTGTTTAAATTTTAAAATCATTCGCCGTGGTACCCCTCCACAAAAACCTGCCATGTTATAACAGGAGAAGACTTTTTAGATCTGCTTTAATCCTCCAAAAGGACCAGACGGACTTGTCTGGAACAACCCTCCCCACCGACTTCCCTGGGCCAAGGGGTGAACTCACTCGGGTCTGGGGCCAAGCACTCGCACTTGTAGGTGGTGACGTAGTCTGGCTTGAAGTCGGTGTTGATGGGGTAATACTTGAAAGAGCCCACCATCTTCTTGATGGCGTCGGAGATGAAGATGAAGGAGATGAGGCTGGAGAAGCCCTCCTCTGTGAAGCGTGTCATGTACTTGATGATGTAACTGGCATCTGACGCCACCAGGATGAAACACTGCAGGCAGGAGTGGATGCCGATCCACAAGCGTAGCTCCATGTAGTCTATGCCATTGTTCCTTTTGGACGGGAGAAGTTCAAGGAGGTACATTTAATGAGAAGAACTGATGCCCACTTCTGTATGCCGTCAAGTATACTTCTTAAAATATATTCATTAAGAATTAACGAGGAAGGTGCATTTTTCATAAGCATGCAATTAAATGCAGGATCTTTTTGTGTTTTGCCTTTAACCTTTACTCTACATTTGATGAAAAAGCTAAAAAAAAAACTGTGCACATGTATTTTTTAGCGTTGCTATAAAACGACAATCCCAGACGGGGTGGGGGAAGAGGCTGCAGCCGAACAGCCAGTAAGACAGTTGGGAGGATGTGTTGTTAGGCGAATAAGAATGACCACGGGTATTTGTCAGCTTCAATGCAGTCAAACCAATAGTCCAAAGTCCTTGGCAGTATTGGTGTCGTGTTCTTTAGCTTTACTGCCGGATCCAAAGGAGGCTCCAGAGAAACTCACTTGCTGAATTCAAACAGGAGCTTTTCAAAGATGAGGATGGGTCCAGTGGAGCTGAGGATGATGAGGGGTTGACCGCTGAAGAGGCAGAAGACAGATCCAGCCAACGCCGTGCCCAGAAAACTCTCCATCACACCCTGGTGGAGGAAACGCAGAGGTTGAGGAAGCGAAATGCGGGTTGGTTGAACGGAGAGAGGTGAACTAAATGTTCCAAAGCAAATATTAAAAGGAAAGAGCAACAGTTAGCAGCTAAACCAGTTTAGACAGAACTAGAGTTGTGTCTTGGTTGTTACACCGTCTCCTGTCTTACGGATAGATTTCAACATGGAGCACGGCTCCGTGAGGGTATCCTCCGACTTGAAACGGTAACAGACTTCACTTTCTAACAAGCTCTTTTAATGTGGATGACGTATTTGCTTTTACCTCAGATTTTCACATTTAATCAGCCCCTCTCTGTGAAATTATTTTATAGTTTCTGTGCTTTATCTCCATGGTTGTCATTGCACCATTTAAATACACAGTAATATTTATTAGGTACTTTGCATTGACCAATAATGGCTGAATCCTGGCAGGAGGCAAGGATTAGGTGACAGACATTGGCTGCTGTGTCGTGAAACAAGACTATAAGGTAACCGAGGGAGGATAATAAAATAAAAGCTAATAAAAACAAACTGAACACATGAGGGAGTCACTCAAGGTCCATAAACTGATGACTCTTTAACTAGGCCATGGACCCTCAGTCTCCTAATACTCAGCCTGTCCTTGGTGGATTTACTGGTATCTTTTGGATCACTGTCATGTTGCAGGGTCCAGTTCTGCTTCAGCCTTAATATTTTTTACAGATGGTGTTATATTTCTCTAAAGCACCCTGTGATACATGGTAGAACTTTTGGTGGATTCAATTCTCAGTTATCCGGTTCATCGCAACAGCAAACAGGCTTAAATCCGAGGCTACCGGACTGTCGCTCAGTTCTTTCTGAAAACGTTTCGACATCTGTCCAGGAGTCTTTGTCAGCTCTGGTGGCGCGCACTTTAGCAACCTGTAGTCAGTGCGTTGCTGTTTTTAAGGACATAGAGGCCCATCCTCCTCTATGTCGCACATTCTCAATCAGATGCATGCGGCGATTACAGAAGGAGACGTCACAGTGCAGCGCATCCTTTGTGGGAGTAATGGTGAATGGAATTGTTTCTAGAAGTGTTCGATAAGTTTTGTTAAAAAAAACACGGATACCGTCCGACGTCTCTCCTTGCTATCATTAGAAAGCTGTTGAGCAATGGAAGGTGACAATATTAAGACCACATCATAGCAAGATGAAGTGAGGTAAGAAGAAAGCAGCACAGCTGTTAACAACGCTCTTCTATTCAGCACTAGCTGCTGCTGTGTGTGGATGTGTGGTGAGAGACAGGAGAGGCACGTGGAAGATGGATAAAATGCGACATCACCAATCAGACTGCAGACACTTTGAAAAAAATCAGATATGTATCCAAATTAGTCCCACATTTGGATGTGGCACAAAGCAGATTTTTTTGGGGGGTGAAAAGACTGGATTTGGGTCGCATTTCCTAGAATGCTTCTAGGAGGATGGGCCTCCGTGTCCCATCCTCCTGCTGTGTTAGCAGAATCGCTGTGATTGGTCCGGACCTGTATTTGTACAGGATTTGTATAACAACCGCTGAGCCTTACCTAGTCCCTGGGTCTGTCTACCTGTCCCTTCTCACCGTGTACGACTCAAGCCTGTTCCCTGGATCCCGATCAAGCCTCAGCCCTCCTACCTGCCAGGTTTCCTGCTTGCTCCTACAGAGGATCTCTGGCTGTCACCAGATCTTCAGCTTATAATAAACTTAAATCTCAGGTCTCATGCCTGTTCAAACCATTATATTATCAACTATAGCAGTTAGCAGAGGTGACTGGAAAGGGCCTTTCAGAGAGCTTAAGTAAATTATCGGGAGCGACTGGTTTTGGAACCATTAAGCACCTTCAGGGGAAGTCCCAGGCTGTCTGCATTCAAAGAAAACCTAAAAACATTCCTAAGGTCAGATCTGTAATAGAAAAGGTTATGGGCTCTGTTCTGCGCTTTATATTTGTCAGTATTTATAATATTCATAGCCATAATGTACGTTATGATGGAAATGGGCAATAACGTGGTCCCAAAGGCATGTAAGAATATTGTGATGTTTTTAGTAATCTGTTTTAAATGTTCTCATTTTATAGCAACAGTCTGCAGAGGGACCACAGATTGAATCTGCCCTAAGGCTAAAATGTAAAACATTTACATGTACATGTTTCTTAATATATACCGTCTCTGTGAGATTAAATAAAACACGATAGTACTCATACCCAAACTATGAAACGTTAGGGCGAATTTCAGATCCCTGTGAATAACTCATAAAAATTGATGACACAAAATATGTTTGCTAGAAAGCAGCTGGCTATCTGTTGGTAATTTCTTCTAGTAAAGAAGGTTAAATGTGTGAAGTTGGCTTCAAATGTGACATTGGAATCCAAAGATGTTTGTGTAAACCTACAGTAGAAGTTTTAATGGCAAATAATTACATCATTATTAAGATCCAAATAAATCTGCTAGAGAAAAAAGCACCAACCTTCTATAGGAAAAGGTCAGTTACTTTTTGTTCATGCTGGCTGAAAGAAACATGATGAGAAAAAGTAAAGGAAACCACAGAAAATCTCTGGCAAGGATTATTATAATAGCAATGATCCTATAAATCATAAATAAATTAGTAACAAATAAATACATAACTCGTTCATGTGTGCAGGCCTGGAGTGGCTAATCGGGAGGACCGGGACAATTTCCATATTTTTACTTTTTGTTTGTGCCGCTGTTCAGTCCTGACACTGTACGGTAGATCACGTACACTAAGCTGCTACCTACATCCCTGGGCTGCCTCCGCCTCCGCTGGCAGCTTTTTTTTCTTTGACACACCCTGATGTAACACCTCACTGCTCTCGGTCAGCGATGTTTCAAAGACCAAGGGTGGCGCGGCAAAAGCTATAAATAAAAAGAGGAAAGCTCTAACAACAGACGCTGGGCAAAAAGTGCGCCACTTTTTCAATAAAATACGCTTGTTTCAAATGAGGACGATGAAATTATAAGGAAAGATGTTGAACTTTGCCTGCAAACCCCCATACAAGTTAATTATGAACTTATTCAATTTTGTAATGGTGTGACACATGATGTAATGTTATGTAGTTTAAATAATAGTATGATGTGATGCCACATAGCTGGGAATTTTTGTCTGTAGCCCCTCAGAGTCAGAAGCAAGATACAGCACCAAGTACTATGAGCTCACAAGTCCTCAGAGGGCAGGTAGGATTACTCATTTAGCTGCTATTAGAATTAATATAATGAAGATTATGGTGCTGTTCTATATGAATAGTGGTTAATGTTAGATGATTCAGCTCTACATTCATGAAACTGACCTGAGTTTATTAGATGACTTTGTAACAAAATGGGATTTCATTTGTCCTGAAAATTATGAAGTGTGATTTTTTTATTACCAAACTGAACACAGTAACTGCATTCAATTATATTTTTTAATTTATTGACATTTATTAACGCTCTCAATAAACCAACAGTAGAAAAACTGGTAAAAAATAACAATCCTGACAATACAGGTAGTTTTGGGGGTTTTCCAGACCCCAGTAGTTGGATTTTGTCGTTGTCAAGATAAACCCAAATTCTTATCACAATATGTAATTTTTTAAGATACCAATAAAACGATATGATGAAGGCCCAGCCCTATTTCAAAAAGTGATTTAGTGTCAGAAGCAGAGCCAGTAGTGATGAGGGGATTGTTCCCGTTAGTCTGGAAGAAACAGGTGAGATGTTGTAACAGAGTGTGAACAAACAAGCATCAGTTCTAATATAACTGCTTTCTATTCTATTTGTTTTTAATGTGTATGTGGACTACGAGTCTGTTAAATAAATAAATGTACATAATATACCCAAACAATATCAGTGACATGTTATATATATATATATTTATCATTAAAAAGTAAGATAGTAAATACACAAAGCCCACAAGTGAAAGGGAATAGGATGAAATCTGAAATAAATCTGCATATTTTTTAAATAATAATAGGTCATTATTTTAAGTGAGCCAGTCTGAAGCATGAAACTCCAGGGCTGAAAATGAGCCCCTCTCTGGCTCTGCTTGTGTTGATCCTGTGTCACCTGGTAGTTGTCCGTGGCGTCTCCGAGGAGGCCACCAAAGGTGATGGCGTTGGTAATGCAGCCCAAGTAGATGAAGAGCACGGCCGAGATGGACTGGATGTGGAAACCTTCGTAGAAATCGCTGGGCACCCACGGCAATTTGCGCTTTATGTCCAGGTACAGGCCACCGCAGAAACTAATGCAGCAACACAGGCAGTAGTTAGGGCACTACACACTGAAAGCGCAAAGGAAAATATATCTGCCATTCCTTTTCTGTGAATTTATCTATGTAAACATTTCTAAAACAACACTATTAACCCTGTTTTAGATTCAAATTGAGGAAGACAGACTTTTTGAGCACTTCCAATTTTAAAACTAGATACAGAGGACCCTAAAACAGCTTTAACAGGCAAATGCAAGGGACATTTAAGGGAAGAAAGAGAAGATTTTTTGTATATAATCATGTTAATTGCAGCCTAGCTTCACATTCTCATGGAGAAGCTTCCATTAGTTAGATTGAGTGAAATAAAGAACCATCAGATAAATCTTGTGGTGATTTTGAGACAGAAGAAGAAAAAGGAAACCTGAAGCTCTGCATGCTTTAAAAAAAACACCTTTTACTCCGTTGCTCAAGTCAACATTATGCTACTCATTTAATGTAAATGACACCTTGTAACATTATATTTTGATATATTCTTTAGCTTTTACATCAAACTCATTTAGGAGGTGTCATTCTATCTTTTACAATTTGCAGCATCACTTTTTGGAAACACCACTCTCACACGATTTCTATTGTCAAACGTTGTTTACTAATATTCAGAACATTTCATGACTATATCCACCGTGGCAAAAAAATAAAAATAAAAACTCCAGTTTCAGCTAATGAACCGGGAACCCAGACCCCCATCACAATCTTTTATTTTTGCACCAAGGCCCACCTGTGTTGTACCAAACTCAGCCTTTGGAATTGGTTTGGCTTCATCAGACTATAACACATTACTCCACAAATCCTGAGGAAAATCTAACCAGAAGAGAATATTTTCCTCTAGCCGTAAAAGCTTCTGCCTTTTAATGCAACTGCTGTGCCCAGACAGAGGGAGAACAGAGGAGACTGTCACAAGCAGACATTTTATCCAGCTCCTTCACTCATGGCAGCGGTGTAGCCAACAGGACAGAACGCTGGCATGGAATCTAAATGTGGTTTAACAAAATATTAATTTATGGGTGTGCACACTTTCACAGACAGGTTGTTCCTCTTGACTTTTTTTCTCATATTTTTTTTCCCTTTAACAGGCTTGCTTGTTTCTCAGTTGGATAATACCGGATATAAGGTCAGAATACAGTAAATTAGATTATATGTTCTGGTGAGGCTCGTTTGTCAGATTAAAAGTATGTTTTGAAAATAGCATTTATGCAGATATTGAAAATATTTGCTTAAAGCCCACATTTTGGTATTAAAGATGTTTTCTCTTTTATTGGTGTAATGTCATCTAATCTTAAATGTTGTGTTTCCATCAGCTGTAAATGAATTGTGGATTGTGAATGGTGTGTGGAATTAATCTACATATTGTGCTTGACCTAGTGAATTAGGTTACTGAAATAAAAGTTTCTAATAACATTCTCATACTGAATACCGATACACATCAGATGACAGATAGAATTATAGATAGATAATTCTGACAGGATTTCCATCGGATGAACAGGGTTTTTTTTTTAATCCACTGTAGCTTTCCACATTTTTGATGCAGGTAAAGTTCAATGAGCTGGAGCCAAAGTGAGCAAAATGGTCAGCATGTGGTGTGGTCCCTGCTAAAGAGCAACCATATGCACCTTTGTGGGGGTTGAATTTGTACCAAAACCATTTCAGCTCAGAAAACCAACTCAGATTTTCCTGCCATGTGCCAGATTGTAGCTGTTTGCATCCAACACTGTGAGCAGATGGCCCAGAGCTCTGAGCTACCTACCGACCAGTAAAGGCCAGCTCCTCTCCCAGTTCATGCTGTACTGGCATCTCCTCGTCCTCAGCGAGACCTCCTCCTCCTCCGGCCATTCCATTCATCTGACCCAGCTCGTTCAAGGATAACACCGACTTCCTGTAGGAAAGGTGCACAAATAACAGCTGAGAGTCAATCGGACCTTTCTAACGATCGCATACTGATTGCTGCTGACAGGAGGGCTGGATTACGCCCATCATCAATCTCTTATCTCCTGTTTTCCTGCACGACACACTCTATTTTGCTGTTAAGTCTACATCATGGACAACAAAGCGGCTTTAGTGAACATTGAGAGTCATTGTGGAATGTTTCCTTCTAATTCTAGCCCAGCTCCTTGAGCTTAGAAAAACACAAACCTTTTGTCAGCTGTGGTGACTTTCTTTGGTGGCTCAATACGGATTTTGGGGTCCCATTCTCCAGGTGGGAGCACAATGACTTCATCCAAAAACTCATCTATTCCAGCAATCAGGTCCTCCCGATCTCTGGCTTTGTAGGCAACATCACTGAAAAGCTTGATAGATGAGATAAAGAGTGAGAAAAAGGATTTTACCACTTCAGTTTGTTTCCATAATGTTTGAACCAAAGCAAAATAACCATTAAAAAACTTGAGCCCAGTTTATATTAACAGCATAGTAAAACACTTTGACGTCAAACCCCATAACTCCAGACGAATGTTTTAGGTAAATCAGCTTAACAATTGGACAAATGAAGAAAAATAAGCAAAATGTACAATGTGATAGCTTTTCAAAGCCATTTGTCTAAAGATGAACCAGTTAAATAAGGGAATCCTAACTCCAGATTGAGTAAAATAAAGAACCATCAGATAAATCTTGTGGTGATTTTGAGACAGAAGAAGAAAAAGGAAACCTGAAGCTCTGCATGATTTAAAAAAACACCTTTTATTCACAGGCCAACACACCTGAAAGTTAAAGGACACCAGCCCTTAAGGGCCAGACTTTGGACCCCTGAAAAAAAGAAATAGCTCATTCAACTATTTGACAGTCCACAGTCCTGAGCATATTTCCTTCCTGATTTATTTATTTTATGATTTAGTTTCCACAGTTCAAAGGTGTGCCTGGATATTGTAAGGACGCTAAGCCGTTTGTGTTGTTTCTGTCCTTTCTGCTGCTGCAACTGCACATTACTCTTGTGTGCCCGCTTTAAATAGCGTGTTTCTATTTGCACAGACTGCTGTGTGAGATGAGTGCAGAGGCCAGGGACAAACTCCCTGTGACGGTTTCAAGTAATCAGAAAAAGATGCTCACCGTTCTGAAAGCATTCTTTTCTGAAATACTTCAGCTTGTTAGTGTTGTCATGTAGCAAGTAAGATTCATTTTATTACCAACACACCACCTTCCCCATCATAAAACGAGCCCCCTTACGCCATAAACATCCATTCATGACCAGCAAACATGGTATTTATGTTTCTGAAGCTGATTAAGCCAGTATTTTCATTGCACTGACTTACTTTAACTGGTGTTAAATTAGGAAATAGTTTTAAGTTTTAATGATATACTTTATGAAAAATACTCACTAAAATCACATTCGTTAAAAAACAATGTCATGGTGATCAAATATCCCAATAGAAATCTGATCTAACTGTCTAATTGATGTCAAACAATGAATCTATAATGTTCTAAATGGAAGTAAAAGCACTAAAGGCACATACTTTATGTTTGGGTTTCAGTAGCAGATCATAGTCTTATCTGAGAAGAAACACTGGTGTCCTCGGACAATGTCAGGAATGCTTCACCTAACAAAGACGGGATGTCACTGAGGCATTTTTTCACACAGTGATGGGGACTTACATCATCCACCATTAGGGTTGCTATAGCTCGTCCGATCTCATTATATGACTTGGCCTTTCCTTGGGGTCCCAAGAGAACAAAGAGGAATCTGCAGAGGAAAGCACATGTAAGGGACGTGCTGGCATGGCAGATTTCGGCTGCAGGACGGTGAAGGGATGTGGCTTTTTTACCTGGTGGGAACTGGCACCTCTGTCAGGCCTCCCAGTGTCGTGGCCTGGGCCAGGCGGACAAAGGCGACAAAGGGTTTGTTGAGGAAATCTACTTCACCCACTAAGACATTGGATGCCTCAGCATCTCTAGGAATCTTCTTCATGAACTTGTTCTTCAGCTACAGGAAAAAAGAAGGAAAACGTAAGACCGTGTTGACACACAAATTTCAAGCAACACCAGCGTCTGATGTTTGTAAAAGGTTAGTATGTATCTGAGCATGTATTCATGTTTAAATCTGTTTTAAATGTGTTCATACACCTTGACTTTTCTCACTTAACAGACACAATGCCTAGCATTGTGCTTAAGAAAAGAGTGCTTTGGCGATGAAGGCTAACATTATTGACCCGGATCAAGCTAACAGCAACAAGAGGAGCGCCACTATAAACACTGATCCCAGTGAGGTAATTAATGTTATAAAGGAGTTAAAAATTGACCTCAAAAGAGACACTGAAAGCTTGAAACTCACAATAAATTACCCGTGGTTAAGAAATTAATGCACATCAATCACAATCAAACACAATATTGTGATAAAAATGCAAAGAACGAGTCAAAAAACATTGATTCAAGTCAAAAGACAACTCCTCTACCCACTGAGCCCCAGTGGCTCGGAAAGCTCAGAGAGCTAGAGATAATTTACAGAAGTTCCAGAGGAACAAATATGAACATAGATTTAAACACCATGATCTGGTGAGACTGTTGCCTTGTTGATCACTGAATGCCGAGGATGGGCAGTGACATGATGGGCTAACAGGACAGGAAAAGGCTCTGCAGAACCCGCCATCACTGAACCCTCTTCTCATGAGAGTCATTACCTTTGACTCTCAGATAGGGTCAGAGCAGAGGATCCTTCTCAGTTGGGAGTTTATGTATGCCTATGACTGTTATATTTACTGTCCTGGTTTAGTTGTTGTTGTTTAGAGGTAATAACCCATCTACTTTCTGTGCTATGTATGGTAGGATCTTATGACTTTAAACTTGCTTCTCTAAATGTAAATGGCATGAGTGATCCAGTCAAAGTGGGACAGGTGTTAGCAAATTTAAAAACGGATTAGACACAGGTTACATTTTTACGAGAAATGTGTATGGTAAGTTAGAACAGTTGGGTTTTCTAAATCTTCAGCTCTTGTAAAAATAGTCACAGAAGGAAGGGGGCTACTCTGATCTCTAAGTGACAATAATTGAGATGAAGAGCGTAGGTTTATAATAGTCAAAGCCACTATGCTGTATCTCCAGAAAGCGACAGCAAATTCTTTAAACTTTTATTTGCCGCAATCATTTCTGAAAGTGATCCAGTTTTAGCTTGTACCAAAGACTGGAACACAATGTAACGATTTAGGGTTTTGCTTGGTTCTGGACTAAATTAGTTTCCACTTCAAACAGCCCCTGTCACCTCCCTGCTCACTCCCCAGTCAGTTCAGTCATCTGCCCAGATGGTTTCCACCTGTCACTAATTTAGTTCCAAATCTGCTCACCTGTTCACCTGCCTTCATATGCCTGCCTCACTCACTGCCAGATCGTCTTATCATCTCACTTGTCGTCACTCGTGCCCTGCCGCCGTACTTTTTCTGTCTTTCTCTGTGCTCCACCAGCTTGGACTCAAAACCGGTGACATGTGCTCCTCCTGTTGTTTTTTGTGAGCTATTTTTTCATTAAACACCTTTACCATTACACACAATCCTGAATCACTAAAAAGACAAACTGCTCCTAGGTGTAGAGACCTCAACATGTCAGTCAGAGAGATGAATTTATACAATGCTTGGAGACACTTACACGGACTACAAAAAGACGTTCCTCACTACCTAGCCACTCAAAAAGTACACTTCAGAATAGATGACTACCTGTTAAACACCACAGATAGGCATGAGGTATGGGAATGCTCCATAGGAATATCTGATATATCTGATCATAATGTGAATTATTTAACTATACACTTAAATAATATACTGAAAAACACTCTATAAAGATTAAATATTAACATCTTAAACAATGAAAAGGAAGTAAAGGAGATTAAAAGGCGACTGTGATACTAAGGATGGTTAAGTAGAGTCATAATTAAAGCAATAATGAGAGGTAGACCACCTTACTTAGAAAATACATTTGGAGAAACAACTATGGACCAAAATGCTGAATAAGTAACATTTTTAATGAAGAACTAGAGAAGAAATTGAGACTGACAAAAAAAAAAAAACTTTTATGAATCAGGCCCGAAAGAAATTATGAAGTAGATGCCTCAGAACACAACGAATAATAAAATCAATAAATAGGATTAGAGTCCCAAAAATCAATAGCCGTGCCTAGCCTGTAAAACAGAGGAAATTCACAAGATTTTCAAGGCTTACTTTGAAACCTCATACTCACCGTCAGAGACTGTTACTGTGACTGATGAGGAAGATATTAACAGAAATCTGTCAAAATACAAAATAGGGAATAAACTTTGCCCATGAGAAGAGAACAATTGGACTCAGCAATTAGTAGACCGAAAAATAACAAATATCCAGGGAGTGACAGCTTCCCGAGTGAGTGGTACAATATCTTCAAATATGATCTTACTCCCATGTTGCTGGAGCTAAACTGAACCGTCAGCAAAGCTGTAATACCACCATCATGGAGTGAGGCTGTGATTTTAGTTAGCTCCAAAGAAAATAAAAAACATAAAGAACACTGCGAATCCTATTGCTCAGTTTCTATTCTAAATATCAATTGTTACCTGTTTCCGTCCATAATTTCTAAAGGATTGAACATTTTCTGCCTGAGTGAATTGATGACGATCAGGCTGGAAGGCAGGCAAACGCATGACAATATCAGGCGTTCTCTGCATACTATAGTCTGAGTGTAGACCTCGTTAGTCACAGAGAAGGCAGATATAGTGGATGATTTCTATTTAGAGTATCATAGAGGTTTGGTTTTATTGATCAATTTGTAAAATGTACACAAACTCTACACAGTAATCCCTCCATGAGAATCAAAGTCAGTGGTCATGACAGCTTTAAGCCTGGTGCCAGGGCTGTTGCCTCAGTCCTACTCTTTATTTTGTGATGTACACCAGGCCAGTGGCTCCAGCTATTAGTCAAAACAAGGAGCTGGAATGAAGAAACATTGAGAAAGATACACATAAAACCAGACTTTTTTTTAGACAATGTTATAGTAGGCCTATACCTTCAGAACCCAGGCATAACTCTTCTCAAACGGATAAATATTTTGGATCATTATAGTCAGGTGTTGGGACACCATTTAACTATGACTAAAAACACCAGTTTAAAAAGTATAAAAAACTGAAATGGGACAGTCTCCATCAACAAAGATATGAGAAAGCGATATAAGACAAAATATGACAAAATGAATAGCATGTTTCAGAAAATCTAAGAAAACACTAATTGATCTTAATGAATTTTAGTTTTCAAATTGATGAAGTGAAAATAAATTTGCTGTCAAGGTTGCCTTATCGTAACTATTAGGGTCCCAGATTCAGTTCCCAGTCTGGGATAAATTGATATCCTGATTTATATGGGCAGGAGCCTGACCAAGGCTAAAATGGTATCAGGCTAAGTAGAAACACATCGACTTAAATGAGGAACCTCCTCAACTTCAGACTAGGTTCAGCTGGTATTATTAACCAAAGGCAGGGAATCACATAGTTGAGGAAACCATAATATGAAACAAAAACATGAACTGGAAGGAGACTGCAAACTCCTAATGTGGCCCTCTCAGACCTCTTAGTTTAGACCTGGAGAAATCTAAATTACATGAGAACATGGCCCTGTTCATAGATCTTCATGACACAGAAATTAAAACTGGGATCTCAGCAGGATTTAATGAACTGATAGCTGCACACAAACAAACTCCTAGAAATGATGTGTAAATTGTTTAAGAGTTTCCATAAGCAAAATGGTGTACACTCATTGCATGGTGAAATAAAATGGGAACAAAAAATGAACATTCATCTGAGAGTCGGTGGTACACAGTTGATGGAGGAAATTTGGTGGAAAGAAGCCAATTAATTTTTTCATCACAGAAAAGTTAGCAATTAGGAGCACAGCAGCGCTGCTGGAGACTATGTGGGGACATGAAGGCCAATGCCTCCCATGTTTTTCGCTCCTGTGCAGAAACCTCCACAGCTTTGAGGACTTATTCGCCACATTTTCAAATATTTCATCAGTAAAATGTTTTGAAAACAACTTGTCATCGTCATTTACTTCACAATTATGCACTACTTTGTGTTGGTCTATCACAGGAAAGGCCACAATGATACACTGAAGTCTGTGGTTGTGACGTAATGTGAAAATCTGACGGGCACAAACCCAGCACTGCAGATCAACTTTTTTTTTTTAGATTTAATGATTTCTAAATATGAACTTATCACAAAAAAGTTATTGTGTGTTTCTTTTAACCCCCAGTAGCATTTACACACAGTAACCCTAAAACGAAAGCAGCGTACATTTTAAAAACCTCCTTAACAGTTGTTTTTTAAACACTGCTGCAGTTAGCAGATCTCTAAACAATGGCCCAATAGGAGTTACTTTTTTTATCAATAAATTGCCATGAACAACTCTTTATGTTTGGAGGTGACAGACAGACAGGCAGCGGTGAGCACAAAGCCCTGAACAAATGATGGCTGACGCCGCTGTGACCGGGAGAGAGCAGCGGCGATCCGGCCCGACCCGCCCGGCTTCACGTCCAGGTGTGGCAGGAAATCGGGCCGAGGAACAAAGACACTCGATAACGGCGAGCTTTGTCAATAATCCACAGCCAGAACCCGCGGCTACATGTGAGCGCTGAGCACGCGGACCGGACAATGAGATCCATGTTCTTCCGCTGTTCGGCTCGATATTGACACTGACAGGGCAGCGCGGGCACACAGGCGCACAGTAACAAAAAAATAAAATAAATATATCACTTGTCCATTGTTGCATGTGACCCACTGCACGTCTGTAACTCCTATTTAAAACATCCAGCCAAACACTCATTGCAGGAATCCTTGTTCCTGTGACTGAACTAACAAGCGGCGCACAGCCTGCATTGTACTCTCTGAAACAAATCCTCATTGAGCTTTTGCCTACATTATCCCTGCCAGTGAGTGACACTTAATCGTGACCTGTCTGTTTCAAAGCTCGCCGGCCTAATCCCCCACAACAACAGCACGCCCTCGCAAACGCGTGTCTCTGGGTTTAAGCCGCGGCGTTGCGTCGGCGAAATTAAAAGTAGACGCATGCGTTCGCACGCCTTCTGGGCCACTTTTGACGACAACTGCAATGAAAGGCTGATGACATGTAGGACGGAGATTTGAGGAGTAGTCGATTCAATACATTGCAGAGAGCAACTGAGACAGGAGATTGGTGACCTTTCCAGTAATACAGAGCAGCACAAGGGAAAATCAGTATGGCTTGTAGGTTAGCAAAAAAAAAAAAAAAAAAAAAAACTTAGATAAGAGGGGAAACTACATTTGAAATAAAAAAGTTTCATGAAGATAGAAACACTGACTTTCTTCATGTTTTTGTTAAATATCAGGTGATTGGATTTCTTAGGTAGTTACACAATGAGCGGTTGGTCTGTGAAGTCATAGTTAGAACCCACCTGGTCTGTGCTGGGAGTGTCGGCAATGTCATTCATACTCCGGCTCTGAGCGTGACCTGCAAGGGAAGACACGTATTGAACGCTCAGATCTACGGTCTTTCAGATCATTAAGAACATTCATCATGCCACGCTGTTACCGAGAGCTTTTCTCAGACTGCAGGGTCTGCATCTACAGAGCCTATTTGAAGGATGGGTTTAACATTAAGACAACATTATAGCATCACAGTCACACCTGGGGAGGAGACTACACACTACACATTATATATTAATGTTGTAAAAAATTGCTTACACCTTGAGGGAAAGAGAAAAGTTTGGAGAATGTTGGGAAAGATCATGTCTTGTTGTGTTTGTGTTCTGTGTAATCTGTATGACAATAAAGTTTCTTGATTCCTGAAGAGGTTTCTTCTGTTTTTACTATTTTTTCACCCCTAAATATTTCAGGTCATCAAACAAATGTTAATGTCAGACAAAAAAACCCGAGTAAATACGAAACGCATTATTGAAATGATATAGTTTCGATTAATTGGAGAAAGAGACTGCCCCGACCAACGTGGTTTGGATGTGAAAATGTGAGCCGTGTGAAAAAGTCATTTTTCTAAACCTACCGGTTGTGCCGTCCGGTCGGCTGCAATGAATGCCATCCAGCATTCATGTCACCTACAGCGACGTCATGGTCCTGATTTGTTTGTGAGATTGTGTTTGTGTGAGATCTCCATCTGAATACAGGATCTTCACTGGAGGTGTGTTGGTCTTCCTGTACACTACACACCTCTGTGCCATGTCCTTATTGGTCTGCTCAGGATATTAAGAGCTGCAGGACGAGCCCTCCTTTCCTGATGATCAGTCTTAGTAGAGTCAAGCCTCCATCTGTGATTAGTTGCCTCTATTCCTTGAGTTTCTCTGTTTCTCTCCAAGAAGTTCATCTAGAGAGCAGTTTATTTCTGCTCAGTGCATCCTGCGTATTTTCTGTGCCTCCTAGATTGAAGTTATCACTGACTTACTTGTCAAACTCCAGATTCAACCTCTGTACGATATAATTCTCTGGGAATTTATTCCCTCCTCCATGGCCATCCACTGCAGCCCCAACCTCCCCTGCCATATTCTGCCTGCCCACTCTCCAACCCTCTGATCATTCTCCATCTGGAGCTCAAACCTCCGTCGTCCTCGCTCCTGAAACTCAGATCCTCACTGTGCTTCCTCCAACCACATCCTCCACAACTCCGACCTTCAACTTGAATCTTGAACACTGACTGAGCCAAGTGTGTTCTGCTGTGCTCTTCTGGGTTCCTTTAGTGAGCTCCTGGTTCAGTCACCCATGGACTCATTTTGTAAGGCCAGGCACTCTGAGGAGGGTCACCATTGTTCCATGTTTTATCCATGTATGAATAATGCCTCTCACTGTGGTCCATATGGGTCCCAAAGCCTTAGAAACGTTCCTGTACCCACTTCCAGACTTGTGAATGTCAACGAATTTCTGTCTCATATGTCTTTGAATTTCTTTAGATTGGGGGCATAATAGTTACCTTTTCAAATGGTTTTGCCGACTTCCTGTTGTCAGACTTGATATAATTGATTCTACAATAGGATTTCCCTTAAACCAGGGGTGTCAAACATACGGCCCGCGGGCCGCTTCTGGCCCGCCGAACAATTTAGTCTGGCCCGGTGGCTCAATGCATTATCATTATTAAAAAAAAAAAAAAAAAAAAAAGACCTCACCAGATTTGACTTTCACAAGTGGAGCAGCACTGCTTTTGTCATAGTGCTCCGCTTGATTTATGAATGTGTATATTTTATTATGATTCGTGCAGGGATTATCGCAAATAATCTGGACACTACAATGGGAAAGTAGGAGAGGAAAGGAAGAACAAGAAGAAAAAAGAAAAGGTGAAAGAAAGAGGATATAAAAGGAAATGAATGATAAAACAATTATTGAAAAAAACATGTACTTCGTTTAATTGAAAATCTGCAGTTCCTATATTGTCCACGAGGGGCGCTGTGTTTTAATCAGCAGATGGTAGCACTGAGCTTCAGATGTGGAAAATTGATTTTAAATAATTTCTTAATTTTTATCTGTTTGATGTATTTTGTCATGTAGGACAGTGTTTTTAAGTTCCAAAAAATGTGAATAAATGTTTTTCAACATTGTACAATCACTGTGATCAGTTCTTATGCATAATGCACAAGTAAATGTTTAACTGAGTAAAAGTATTGTTGAAATTGCACATACTTTTCTTAAAAACGCTGAGGTTAATCATAATATATTGTGTAAAAGTGAAATCCATTTAATATAAAAATCAACAACAAGTCCACTTTTATTAGTTCTATTTAATCTTGCAATAAGTTTACTCGTGTTGCCCTCCTGAGATCATATTAAGCTGCATGCGGCCCCTAAACCACAATGAGTTTGACACCCCTGCCTTAAACGAATAAAGTTATTTTACAAAGAGCTTTTGTACTTACTGAGGTTGTGCATCTAATAAAATTATTTTGAGCCAAAAACATTTTAGCGTGACACAATATTGTAACAGGGAGCTTTATGTCAGCTTTGTTTTTAATCTTGTTGGAGCTGATTGAGTGATGGTCACTGTATGATCATTTCTTATGGTAAAGCACCAGAGTCTTCTTGTAAAACTGGAATTTCTGGTGCATTTTATTTGGATTTTAAGCAGCGTGATTGGTTTTGAAAAACGTTCATGTTTCCAGGACTTCAAACGAGCTCAGGCAAGAAAACAGCACTCACGTAGGCGTCCGTAGTTAGCGGCCTGCTGTTTGAGTCGAAGGTCTTCAGTGGATCGGTTAAAGTTTGGCGATTGGCCCTGACCTGGACCTGGACCTGGACCTGGACCCGCTCCACCTCTGGGAGGACCGCCACGACCTGACAGGAGCAGCAAAGCACACACAGAGGCAAACAGCAACTAAATAGTTGAAGGTGATGTTGTATGATTTACCAAGCAGCATGTGCTCTGCCCTGATGAGATGGGGAAATGTTACAGTGATAATTAACTCATCAAACATTAATGTGTCCCCTGTGGAGGATATGAGCCCTGCTGGCTGCTGGAGAGCACGGGCCCATTTACCAAGGGCTGTAAACATAGGCACAGCGCATTTCTAGACAGAAACATCTAGTTATGTGACAGAGCAGAACGAACCAGTTACTAATGAAGAAAAGCAGTGATGGTGTTTCAGTGTTAGCTCAGGAGATGGCATTATGGCCAGCAAAGTAGTGTTGTTGACCCACAGATTTAAAACAAATAACCTCAAATGTCCTGCTGGTGACATGAGAATTATTGCCGCTTATAAAGAGTAAGATATTCATCATGCCTTGCTGAGACAGCCATTTGTGGAACCGTTGGGGACACTCACTTGCAGAGGAGCCGGACTTGCCCATGTCGGCCAGTGAGCGGTGAATGGGCTTCTTGGTCTGATGTCGATGTTTCCTCAACAGCACAAAGCTGATCTTCTCTCTGAGATCGGGCGATAGCATGCCTTCTTCTATCTGTCTCTCGATGATGTCATCTGCACAGAAACGTGTTCAGTTCACAAGAGATATATGGCATTGCTTTTACCCAGAAACCCTTTATGGTTAAAGCATTATTCTGTGCTTCAGGTACCCAGCACGCTCAATCAAAAAGTTTAGGATTTTGTGGACTACAAGAAAGGCTGAACAAGAACAAATCAGATGCAATTTCTTAGAGAATTTAAAACTTTCTTAGCAGAATTAGCTACACTACTATCAGCAAATCTCTGGCTTCCATTTGTGCCCCAGTCACCTGATTGGTGAACAAGCTACAGACTGGGCCGCCCTCTCAGGAAACAATTTTTTTAAAAATTTGCTATCGCCAAAGAGCAGTTGCTAGAACTTCTAATGATAACGAAAAGTAAAAATACTATGCATATATCGGCAAAAATATATTTTTCACTCCTGTTGCTGGCGCAGCTAGGTTTATTGTTGAAGGTTTGGTCGAACAAAATATAGTTTGATTTATACAAACAGGGCGAGCAAAAAGTTGGCTAAACATTTCCTTTCTGGAACGTTCTTGCCTGATGATTCTGTTTTGTGAAGTGCACCAATCTCCTCAGCTACAAAACACCCACACAACATGAAGCTGGCTCTCCTGTACTTCACACTTTGGATGGTGGTTTACAAGCTACCCTCTTCTTCCCAATTTAACAATGGTCATTATGGTCAAACACTTTTAACTCCGATTCCATCAGACCAAAGATACAGTATGTCTCAAAAAAATCGAGATCTTTGTCCTTGAGTTTATTTGTAAACTTTATTTTTATGTTTCTTTTGCAGTTATGGCTTCTTCCTCTCTGAGTGGCCTTTCAGCTCATGTCATTGTGTGGATGACACGGTTACCAGCTTCAGGCACTACTTCACAAGAAGTTTTGATCTGGGCTTGAAATGCACATTGCGCACCTAAACACATTCAGTTTAAACACAGAAGCCACAATAAGGATTCTTGATCTTGATCATGACTGAGCTGGTCCCTAAATGGTGAAAACTTTGGAGATTTCCAAACAGATGAATGGGGTGCCTTCAGCCATCTGGATATTGTACCCAAGGTTCACAATTCTTTTTGTGACATTTTACCAAATTGTTGTCATATTTTCCACAATTAGCAGTGTCTTTGAGGTGTTGCCTTAAAATACATCCAGTGGGCTGCCTCTATTTAACTCAAATGTTAATTAACAGCTTATAAAGCTATGATATAATTTGGGCTTTCCAAACTGCTTGAAACCATACTACTTTTTGGCAGAGAAGAAAGTAATAAAAAACATTTTTTATTCTCTAATCTTGTATTTAGCGAATAGAAAAAAAAGTTCTGACCAAAAAAAGTTAAAGCTCAGACTGATATCATTTTCTGTCATGAAAGAGTAACATCCTACAGTAATATACATGACTTCTGAAAAAATGAATTATTGCAAATCAATTAACTGACATTTACACTGACCAGTAAAAAAGTTGAACATTCATCAAAGATCCTTTTTTTGAAAGTTAAATGACAATATTTCAGATTTGTTTTTGAAATTAGAGATTTGTTTGCTATCATTCAGAATTTAATGTAAATTAAGGAATACAAAATATTCCAGAATCTCATCTTCTGAAGAGCAGAAATTGATTATTTTCATTATGTTTTGGCATCAATTAGTTCTTCCAACTTTTAAAACTCGGTTTTATGATATTGGGTTGACTTATAATTCTTATAACTGTCACGCAACCTTACGGCATTTTATGGCATATAGCTGAATAATTTTTTGTTTTTTTATCATACATACTAGCAGGTAATCTTGTTGCTCACAGGTTCCTGTAGTTAGCTTGATTTGGTTAGTACAGAAATGATAAAATAGATTTTGAGCAAGATTGATAGCTTTCTTGAATTATATTTAGTCTCTCTTGACTTGTGCAAACAATTTCCCTGAAAAATAGTACAAGTCCAACATAATGTTAAGCATAAGGGATATTTTTCTATGTATTAGGTTACAAAACCCATTACCTTACAACACAACCTGAACAAAAGTTGATATGCTAATCCTCAAAACTGTAATAGACCACTTAGGATGGATTTTTTTTTTTTTTGTTGTTTAATCAATTTTGTCATTACTGATGTATAGAACCATTAAAAGCAACTTGGAAGAAAACTGGGAAATCATACTGAAGAGAAATGAGCTCACTTCTGCTCTTTCTCGCTGAAGGAGATGTCTTACCAACTATCTGAGGCAACGAGTAGCCGTCGAGATCCAGGAGCACCGTCCCTGTTTGGAGACATGTCCTAAGCTCAAAAAGACTGTGCAAGGAAAGTGTGGACACGTGGGGTTTACTCCATCTCTCTCCTCCCTCCTCCACCTTCTCCTCAAACTTCACCCATCTGAGGATGCAAGCACAAGAACAGAATCAGCAGAAGACCAATGTTAAAATTCATGTGAGGTTTTCAAAGGAGCTCAGCAGGTATCAGTCAACTGAAAAGGGTGCTTGTGTTTTTTTTTTTTTTTATCTTCTGCTGTCTTGATCTCAGTTCATTCTTCAAGTCTCGCTGAAATGTTGCTCTCCATGTTCTGCCAAAGCTGTCTGGTAGATATTTGAATCTGGCAGGAATCTGGTTGGACTCAGACTGACTGACCACTCATCTAATACATCAAATGTGTTTTCTCCTGTTGAAATATCAGAGTCTATTTGTGACGATCAGTTGGATTAATTTAATATCCCCACCAGTAGTCTTCCACATTAAAACAAGCACTGCACGGCTAATGTGTTGTTTCACCAAAAAAAAAAAAAAAAAAAAAAAATGTGGAATCCGTTGGTTCCATCCAAGCAGATCTTGTTGATTCAACATCATTGTTTCATGTATTTAGAGAACATAATAACATGGTGTTGATATTGCACAATATGAAAAATATGCTTATTAGCGTGTCCCATTTCACTTGATTGAAACGGAATGAATCAATTTAGGTTTACTCGCGACAGCAGGTATCCTAAAATTGAAAATGAGGCATGAAGTCACAAAGTTAAATGAACAAAAATGCTGTTGTCTTGTGTACTGAGAGACATATGTGACTTTGTGTTCAAGAAGATGTTTAAGAAGTAATTAAAAGTAATGTGATGAGAGAAATTTATTTTCCTGAAATAATCCCTTACCCCGGTCAGACAGAATGCACTATTAGTTCACGTGGCTTTTGTGCTTGCTGCACACAAGCCTATTCTCCTCACCCGTCTGCTAACCACTAAACTTAACATCACAATATGTGACTCTAAAGACATCTATGTATACCGACCTGATAGCTCACAGAGTAAAGGGACACCTTTAGTTTTCCACAGATTATAGGATTGAACCCAATGAGGTTACCTGTTGCTTAAAACCTCACCCCTCAGTTTTAATTGATCAAACAGTTTAGGAGGGAAGTGATTGAGTTGTGTTAAAGTGAAGTGACCGATTTATCTTGAATTAACACAATTGTAGATTGCTACGAAAGCAAAGGTTTGGTGTGCAACCAATGCCCACTATTGAATTATGTGGATCCTATGCAGATTTTTTTTCCAGTGTGGCTGTGCACCTGGCTGACTCCTTCCACTCCAACTCGTCCCCTTCTCGCTGCAAAGTGTCCATCTCTGTGAAGAGCGTTGGTGTGGGGAGGTCATCGTCTTCGTTCAGGATGTAACGTAGCCGCTCTGCTGCTGGAGACACTGGATGGCAGAAAAGAACTCATTTAAAATGGTGAAATAAACTACAGAGCAATAACAATTGCTTCTGATACGGATATGTTAATTATCTCCTCTTTAGAATTTACAATCTAGTGTGTAAGTCTGGTGTCTTCTGTCTAGGTGTTCTGGCCAGTGTCTCGCCCGCATTTCCCCATTGTGGGACAATACAGGTATTTCTATTCTATTCTATTCTATTCTGTTCTATTCTATTCTATTCTAGTCTATAAAGTTTAATAGGCTTATAAATGGCTTTTTTACCATTTGGTGAATTAAAATGAGCTTGGTTGCATTGTATTATAACTATGATTGAATTGGTTTGTGATGTGATTATTTAATGTTGTAAATAAACTGGACTTGTTTGCCCTGTAAAGTGTCTTGGGAGGACATTTGTTGTTAACTGGGGCTATGTAAATAAACTGAATTAAGACAAATTAAAGGGCTCCAGAAGGCCATCTGCAAGAAAGTCATGTCATATTGCTGCACAAATGTTGTGCTAAAAACAACACGATAGTATAAAAATGTCATCAACACAGTACATTATTCTATATTTACTATATTAACCATAGTGAGACTCCACTGAAGTGGCAATACAATTCAGGATGCTAGATAATTGCATATAATAGATATGGTTGTGGGAAATGTTTATAGTTTACGTTAAAGAAATGCTGAATTATTTTTCTAGAACGTGTTGTACTCCATAAACTGTTTTTTTTTTTTTTTACCACATTGTAAACAGTCCTTGGTTGTCAAATCAGCACAAACGTGTTAGATAATATTTGTATAAGATGGGAACACTGGTAAAATAGCTGCTGGTAAACTACTCTATTTATTTTACTTTTCAGGAAAAGCATGAAGGTTTTATAATTGCTTTGCTTCCCCCCTGAATAACTGAAATCAGATTAACAGTATTTCTGCTTTTCCCTTTTCTTTTCTCTTTGATTTTTAAACCTTTACACTGACAAAATACATTTGCCTCACATGTTTCTGCTGTATTTAGATTTTTTACAACACTTACATGTTTCAGATCATCAAACATTTTTAATATCAGACAGAGATGACCTGAGTAAACACAAAATGCCTTTTCAAATGATTTGCTGAACACTCAAATGCTCAGAAATGGCCTTTTCACCCTTTTCAGGCTCAGAGATGTCATTGATTTCGTTTCTCGTGCGTTCTTGAACGTTTTCATATTGGGGCATGATTTGTTGCTTTTAAGATCGTTTAACCTACTTCATATTGAATTCGGATGCAGTATATTTTATAACTTCCTTACACTGGATCCCCGTATCTGAGAGAGTAGACTTTTATATACTGCTGTTAGTCTATAGATCACTGAATGCTTTAGCACCAAAATAAATTACTGACTTGCCAGTGTATCAACTCTCCAGATCACTCAGGTCATCTGGCTCAAGTCTACTCTACATACTTAGAACCAGACACGTAGAAGCAGCATTTAGTTCTTCTGCTTCACTTATCTGGAACAAACTCCCAGAGGACAGTAAAAGTGCTGAAACCCTGAGTTCCTTTAAAGGAGCTATAAGTAATACTAGCACCTTGTGGCTCAAATAGGTACAACATCTTGCCAATCACAAGAATCCAATATGCTGTTTTTCAATAGTGTGTTGCTGCTGTGAATTTTTACTTTCACTGGAAAGGTATATGATGTTTTATTTGCTTCTATTTCTTGTCTGCTTCTCTTACTGCCTGCAAACTTCCATGTTGCTCTTTTGCCAAGATAAAATACCAAATGCGGCCTCTCTAAATTCTCCTTAGGTGTGAGTGTGTGCATGAATGGTTGTTTGTCCTGTCTGTCTCTGTGTTGCCCTGCGACAGACTGGTGACCTGTCCATGGTGTACCCCGCCTCTCACCCATTGACAGCTGGAGATAGACACCAGCACACCTCACGACTCCATGAGGGATAGACGTGTTAGAAAACGGATGGATGGATGAAAATACCAAATGTTGCGCTCTGTGTTGGGAACCCTGGTAACTCTCATATGATTGGCTGAGGAACCAGGAAGTAAATACGGGCTGTGCACTGCACTGAAGTAGTTCTGGACTGTACCTATAGTTTTGAAAGGAGAAAAGAGTGACTAGGACATTGTTTATAGGGAATGTTATTTCCAACCCAAGTGACTAATGAGAATTATTTAGATTGATTTTACAGTAAATATCTCACTTATAGCTCCTTTAAATACTAATGTTCAACACAAACTGTTGCAGTTAACTGAAACTTCATCAGATTAAGTTTGTAGTCCATTTTAACGTAACCTGCTGCTTCTGTTCCACTGTAAGGTGCTTTCCTCTGTATGTTTCCTTTTCTTATGTTCTGTTAATGTACAGCACTTTGATTTTCTTGTTACTGAAATGCGCTATACAATAAACTTGCCTTGCCTAGTTATTAATATGTGTATGTATATGTGTGTGTACTGTATATGCAGCCTACACATATGTTTATGTAATGTATTGCTGTAGTATATTTTCAGCGGTAATATACACCTTGGTAATACCTTTAAATAACAATCACTTATTAGAAAATGGCACATTTATTGTAATAGTTCATGACATTCATGGTAAATTTATATAATGTAGACTAGTGCAGTTTATCGATTTTTAATTGATGCACATTGTATATTTGAACTATTACATACAGGGACATGTATTATTGCAATAAATCATAGGGTGACAAGGGAGTTCATAAGTTTTTACTTCGTCCTGCTTCTTTTCAAACAGATTTTTTGCCCATTATTGTGTCATTTCTATTTCATCTTCTTGTTTGAAATAAAACACAGTAGATTGCAGTTTTTTTAAGTGATTCCTTGTACAGGTCCTGCAGAAATCAGGCCTTGATGTGGTAATTCAACTTAAACCAGAAGTGTGTTCTTAATCCCTTTTCCCTTCTGATAGATATTTGTTAATGGGGCAGATTTGTTTGGACAGGGTCTGTTTTAACAAATAAAGAAAAGCAGCTTTTTGTACTTATTCAGGTTATCATTTAACATGTATTTTATTTTTATTGGATTTCTAGCATGCAAGGGTGGCATTAGTGTTCCTTAAAAACCAGTTGTTATTTTTATTTTTACTTTTTACAGTGCACCAATATATTGGTATAAGTCATATTTCTCTATTTTCTCTCTTAAACCAGTAGTATTGATTATTTAATGCTATATAGGTAGCTCTATATATTTAAAGCCTACATCATTGTAGATTTAATCATGAGCCTTTAATCACTAACCATTTTATCAGTGGGCAATTGATAGACTGGTGCCCAGTTTAGTCAGTGATTGATGCTGCATTGTAAACTGCAATCTGTCTTTGGTAGCTCTGACCTATGGACTGTGATTACTTTGCACAAACTAAGACTCTTAATCCTCCTCCGGTTAACAACATTGATTACCTTTACTTGCAGCTAGGAACCAAAAATACTTTCCGATTTCCCTGGGTGACCTGCTATTTAAGACATGAACTGAAAATCATTACAGAAATTCAATGAACAAAAGTTTCTATCCTGGGGAAGTCGTGTCACTATACATTACTTTGCGGGAAAAAATGCTAATAATTTGGCCTTTATTAATGGTTGTTTAGCATATTTGTCGCATTGCAGCTTCTTATCAGCGGTATACATGGGGTGTCCTTGTACAATAGGCAGAACAACAGGACTCAGGGTGGCGAGTGCATAGGGTCTGTCTGATCAAATACCTCTGCTGGCTTGCCACTTATTGCGCCACATGGAATTTGCAATAACTCCCCTCCCCAAGTCTAAGTCTTTGAAACCAAAACCACCAGCGATCTGCCAGCTTGTTTATGACAAAAGCCGAAGCAGAACCCATTCAGGCTGTGTCACGGCCTCCTGCTGTTCGCTGTTAGAATGGCCAGAAGGAGGTTAAATCAAATCAAAAGCACAACAAAAAGCCTTTCTTTTATTGAAATAAAAACTTCACACGTAAGCTGGCTGAGCTCAATGAACACCATCATGGACTTTAACGTGGCAATACATACAACAAACTGATGTAATTGAACTGCTGACAGATGAATGACAAAAAAGAATGGAAAAAGAAAACTCAGTGAAGCAAAGCACATGATGTTGTGGCTAGTTCAAGAATCAAGGAGACAGATATCCAGTTATCAGTGCAAATCTAGCATCCCTAACACTGCTCATCTATAGGATTGTAAAGTTAATATCATTGAACAGCAACTCAAGCAGTAATGTTGAACAGATCCCATTAATTGCAACGGTAATCTCACTCATGGTGTGTTGCAGCATTGGCCACACCCATCAGCAACTTCTCGCCTAATCCAGACCGGAAAACGTTGCATTCACTTTATAGATGACAATAACTGCATTAACTGTAAACTCTGCAGTTTAGCACTCTAACATCAAGGAAACAGCCCAATGAGTTCTTGTACTAGCACGTGCTTGCACAGCTATAGTAGGTTTGTTTAAAAACTGCTATGAAAGAACTAAAATTGTAAAAAAAAAAAAAAAATGTCATTATTTTTGTTTTAGCTAGGCTGTTATTCTGACAGTGCCTCATCTTCATATGGCTCAAATAAATGACATGGTAAATGGCTGGTACAGTGCTTTATCTAGTCTGATGAGCCTAAAGAGCTTTACACTACAATCAGTCATTCTCCCGTTCACACCCTGACGGTGGTGAGCTATGTTAGTAGCGAGGCTGTCATACGCCACCGGGCCCTCAGACCACCAGCAGCAGGCAATTCGGGTGAAGTGTCTTGCCCAGGGACACAACAACTGAGACAGCTGGAGCAGGGGGTCGAACCGGCAAACTGCCAATTGCAGGACGAACTCCCTATCTCCGTAACTCACAGTCGCAGGCTGCCATAAAAGGGTTTACTATGGTCAATAGAGTTATTGTAGTTATGACATCACGCTGATATCTATAATCTCATCAAGACAAGCCCAATGGATTCATTTTGCTTTTGATGGAGGTTATTTATTTATTTGTAGAAACAAGAAATGTGTAACACCAATGTTAAATTCTGTAAATATAATCCTGATTGTATCAATTAGGGCTGGTCATTCAGATCCTGAAGCAGCAGTGTATCTCCAGACCTGTAGCTCCAACAGCACATAACAATGCAGCAGTATTAAGATCATCAAGTCACTTCTCTGTGACTTGATGTCCAAAGACTTTTTTTAAGGCTCCCATTGTTGTTGGATCAGAAATATATAAAATATATTTCAAAAGGGACAAAAGGAGGTTGGAATATTTAATGAAAAAAATCAGACCATGGTCAGCTAACTCTGGTTTCCTGATACAGTTTGCATAGACCAGATTTTTTTTAACCTGAACTTATCTAAAGCTTGTAAGGCACAGCCCCTCAAGGACTGGATGGCACAACACAACTGAGTTCAACCGGTGCAACTCCTAACCAGAACTTTACCCAAATCAAATCAAGCCAAACCAACCTAGTAATATAGACAGATTAAATTCAGTTACACACACTATCACACATGATCCTAGTAGATCCAGTTTCAGCTTATGTTGTCAACCGGTAAAAGTCATCGACACTGGGTTGCTCTCATCCAGAGCAAGCAAGTGGCGATGGGAAAAGAACGACTTTTTCAACAGGAAGAACCAACATAGACCCAGGAGTACACAATCTTTTTGTCTGCACTACTTCCACGAATGGCTTGGTGTCAGAGAGAAACACATAAACATTTAAACGATGAGCCAAAAATATAAGCGTTAGCTCAAAAAAAGAGTAGTTCGTAGTAGCAGTAGCTCTAATGGCTTTATCAAGAAAAGAGATTGGGTTAGACACAGGAAGATTGGGCCTTTGGTCCACATAAACTGAGAGATTTCCTTTGTTTTCTTTTAAACATCATTACATATTGTGATTATTTGCCAGCCTTTAGTTCAGAGTCAGCTCGAGGTATGAACAGACTCTGGCCTGCTATAATCAGTTCAGCTGCTTGTGTCTGAGCTAGGGAACATGTTACATGTTCATTGTAAGTGAATATGAAAAGTAAGGGCCTTTTTCATGGCTGCCTGAGATCAGCATTTTAAATCATGACCTTCCTCTGTAAGTGTACTAAGTCTGTAATAAATGTGATGGGCTGTTGACGCCCTGTTCTTTGTTTACATGCACAAACTCTGCTCATCATGAGATTCTACTTTGACAGCCGGTTTAAGGAGTTCTCGTGTGTTTTGTGCTATTTGTTGTTTGATCAGCCTTACTTGTGCGGTTGATGTCTTGGAGACTCTGCTCAGCTGAATCCATGAGTCCCTCCTCTATGTCTATGTCTCTGTAGCGATCGTGCTCATGGTGTCTGTTGTGGCCATAGTGGATGTCCCTGTCCATGACGTGAGCTTCTCGACTTGAGCGCCGTCGCCTCCGCTTGCGCCGCACTCCACGGGATACTGGGACGCCAATATAGACAGACTGATGGTCTGTGGAGGAAGATAGAGTCTTCATTTAAATATGTCAGTACGCTAGAGAAAATAAAGTACTAATTTATCGGTGTGGTTGCCTTGGTTAAATGTTAAACTGCATGCATAGTTCTCTTACACAGAAATTGTCTGTGAAGTGGTAAACTCACTTAGCACACACCAGTAAGTATTCAGTTATTTCAAAACAGAACTGAATAAAGAAAGTGATTTAATCAGCGGTAAAGATCAGCCATTAACTATCTTTTACATGCTGAAGAAAAGATAGAAACAAAAACATGTTTTCTAGTTGAGGAAAAAGTTGGGAGACCCCAATGCTTCATAGCTAATGCCCTTTGGCTGAAATAACCCCTGTCAGAAGCTTCTTGTAGCATCTACCAGTGTCTTACATCAGCCTGAGCTGTTTGCCCCACTCCTCATATCCAGCTGTAAGATGTTTGAGGAGTTTCCTACACGTTCAGTCCAGACATCCAGATCGGGGCTCTGACTCGACCCAGGACTATTTCCTAAGTTGACACACACATCAACCTCCAAGCTTCATGGTTGGTGTGGTTAACTCTTACTTAGAATGCTGTTTTGGGTTCATGCATACCAAACACGTCCCATGCTCATGGGTTCAAATAACCTAATTCTTGTCTCATCTGTCCAAAGAACATTATTACAGAGGTCTTGGCACACTTGAGCTTGGTTTTGGAGACTTCTTTAAACATCTCTGCCTTCTGGGTGAACTTTCTTGGATGGTCAAAACTGGGCATATTCAAATGCATTTACATTTCCTCCACTTGTAGACTTTTTTTATACAGTGGAATGGGGTATTAAATTATGTTGAGACTTCTTTCTGAAGGCATCAGACAGCTCTTTGGACTATAGCATGATGCTCACTGTCAGTTAAACAGATGGGAGCACACCAAACTTAAGGTGTGAGGCTCAAACATTGGCAACCGTGTGTAATTTTAGCTGTTTTAGGTGGAATATATCTATCTATCTATCTATCTATCCTATCGAGACTAGCTATCTTATCTATCTATCTATCTATCTAGCTTTATGCTATCGTGTATCTATCTATCTATCTATCTATCTATCTATCTATCTATCTATCTATCTATCTATCTATCTATCTATCTATCTATCTATCTATCTATCTATCTATCTATCTATCTATCTATCTATCTATCTATCTAATCTATCTATATATAATAAAACATCATAGAGTGTCTAGTTTTTCTACAAATCTATTATGTATTGGATCATGTAGCTTATCTCAAGGTTTTAACAACAGTTTCAGTCTCTATAAGGTTTAAGAATAAAACAGGTCTAACTCAGCCTCTCTCAGTTCCATGACTGTCATGTCATCCTTGCTGCCATCTAAATGGTGAAGGATGTGAGTTAGCAGTGGCGTTCAAAGACATTTTGGGGGCCGGTGCTGAAGTGGAAAATAAGGGCACCTGGTGCGACCCTGGAGCCACCGGCTGCCTTAGAAGTGTGAGATTTATGTATTACAGGCATAGCTTGAACATCATGTCGGCCTGTATACATTTAAAATCAAATATTGTCTGGTACAGATGTTCAAAACCCTACTGGTTTATTTCTTCAACAATCATACTGGCAACAATGGTACAAAGTACCAGAGTCAGCCCTAGACTACTTGGTGCCCTGAGCAGATTTTTCACTGCGCCTCCTGTACAATTTTCTAAATCTAACCCTTAATTTACATACACTAACACAAGAAAACAGATACCTTTGTCTTTGATGTTATCTTTCATTATTAAGAAAAACAAAACAGAATGTCCAAATAAAACAGAAACATTATATCAAAGCCTACATCATACCTGCCAGCATGCTGTGGGATCTAGGGACATGACCAACTGGGAAAGAAAACAAAATTGACTCAAAACAAGGATGCAATTTAAGGTGCTCTTTACACAATAGATTGATTAAAAGGTGGAAAATGTCACACAATCGGTCGTTAAGCTGAACTCTTTGAGTTGAATTTGAAGCTTACATAACCCTTATTTTTATTTTTTTTATTTTCGTTTTACATGCAAAGCAGTGAGTAAAATGTCTACAACTCCAATCCTCAAATTCTGGTGTCTTGCACCTTTTCTGTCTGCTTCAGCACACCTAAGTTAATTAATCAGCTCATTAGAGACTCTGGGGAACTTAACTGCATACTGAGGAGGTAGTTTAGTGTTTCTAAAACAAGTCCCCATTTTTTTTCTCACAAATACACAAACGTTGTGATTTAACTGCCAGATTCCATTTTATGAGGTGAAAAAAACATTTGGCACACTTTTGATATATATGGTTGAATTGGGCCAAAATACCAGATGCTCACTAAAACCTTTGTGGAACAAATATGCTTCCGTTGATTTAGTCCAGATTTGCTGCAGTTATTGTTAAGATGTGGAACATTAAAGGGTTTTCATTGTGTTTTGCATGTTTATTCTGAAAGAGATTTAGGTGTGGCTCAAAAACTTAGATTTATTTTCTTTGTTTAATAACCTATAAGTCAAACATAAGACATTTGCAATAGTGGTTCCACTGGAAAAAATATTCCTTGATGCCTTACCAAACATACCAACTGTTTGCATTTACGCTTTATAGCTGTGGAGCTGTACTTGATTTATGTTAGGTATATAATTTCAGGCGGAAATTGCTCCTGAAACTCTCTGGGCAAAATTCTAATCTAATTATTTCTGAAGGAAGAATTACATTAATTAAAATCAAATGTGCTAAAAATGATTTATTTCTCTCAAATAATGTTTTATCTGTGCATTGTGAATGGATTGAACACATACCAAATGTTGTTCTCAACAAGTTAAGCTCATTTAACTTCTTTTCAAATCTTTTAAGTTGAATTTAAACTTTTTTTAACCAATCTGTATGATTTGATTGAATTTGACTTTGTAGAGTGCCTTGCGATGGCATGTGTTGTGAATTGGCGCTATATATTTAAAATTTAATTGAAATTAAATTTAACTGAACTTCGGTTCTCTAGATTAAAGATCCTCAATGAACCCTAAAAATCATTGAACCATTATTTATGCAGATGGCTATCAACCATTTTTATTTGTCCTTTTGTGTGCACAGGGTTCAAAGGGTTCCTTTGATCTTCATTTGGCTCTGTAGTCTTAGTTAAGTTTAACTAGCCCAGTAAAGAAGAGTTGTTGATTAAAATATGTTTGACTTAAAGTTGAATCATTTCTGTTAATAAATTCTTATATTTGAAGAGAAGTTGCCACTCATTTATTCCATATGTATGCAGAGTTTGCTGTTAGACCATGCTAGTGCTCAAATCACTTTTTCACTTGTTGTTCTAACATTAAAGCCAAATTGGGCTGATCATTTACAGGAAAATACCTGAGTGATTGAGGATTATTTGAATAAATAATTAAAAGCATTTAACAAGACACAGTACTTCTGGTCAAATAGCAGAACAATAGAGAGAGGCACAGCAATAGTGGATGTTCTGGTAACGAAAGGCAAACCATTCTGTTCAAAATACATGAACTTTTTTGACTTTTTATATCCTATCTCAGAATTAAAACTGGTTCATAACTACATCATCCATCAATCCAATATTAATTATATTCTTTTAGGGGTTTAGACTTAATTTTGTATGTTTGTTGGGGGATCATTTCTCCACCACAGGTTTGTTAGGCTCATGTATAGACAACTCACCATCCTCTTCCTCATAGCGGAAGTCAGATACCCTCATCCCTCTGTCTCCATGGTCCATCCTGGTAGTTTGAAAAACAATTTTTTTAGATACATGTATACCTAATCTTAAACATCATCGCATGCTTTGGCTGTGGTAAAAGTAGCTCTTAGTGACATAATTTTAGGAAAAATCGGGTCATCCAGAAATTCGGTTGTGTGATGCCATCTCCTCTCTGGCTTTTGATTGCTGCAAGCAACTCTTCTCTCTTTCCAGGCATGTGCGTAAAAGCAGAGAAAAAGATGCACAAAGAAAAAGATGCTTTGATATGCGGCAATGTGCTATTCCCATTGTGATCCAGGGACCAGTTTAGCTTTCAACACTCCTCTTTTTCAGAGCTGTGCAGACAGAGGCACTGCTCCTCTCCACTTTGGGTTTTTCCAAACTGGATTTCTGTGTTTTTTTAATATATATTTTGTTTGTTTCTTGTATCAACCAATCACAGCGCTGAGAAGACAGCATCACACTTAACAATGGGTCAACCACACCTCTTCACTAAGATAAACATTTATGTTGTCTCCTTACTCAGAGTCACTCTGACCAACCTTTATGAATCAGACTCCATGGCAGAAAGGACAGAAGCTCTCTGGGAGGACTCTGAGAAGTTTTGTGAATACGGGCTCGTAAGTCGGTGATGTGGTGAAGCGAGAGAATAATTTTGGCAGTTTAGTGTATGTTCGGTTTTACAGTTACAGTATCACAAACATAGATTTAGAATAGTAGCGTAATTAAATAAATATGGAGTAATAATAGTTTGACCTTTTCACTGAGGTTATTAAGGGGGCAATTCATTATTACAAATGGCCTGAGAGTGTTTCTTTCATTTTATTGTAAACAAAAGTCTAAATAGTTATTAAAAACATTGTACCTTTTGTACTTTAGTTTTGGTCACAATTAACCTTTTAATAAACTGGTATGTACTTATATACTCATATATTCACTTCTAACTTCACATGCGTGTTTTTTAATCATGTGTGTGTATGTTTTTTTCTTGTACTTTGCTCATTTTACTAGTAAAGGGAAGATTTAATGTAAAGTGAGGACCGAAAAAAAGGTCCTCACTTGTTTTTCCTGGGCTAAGGCTTAGATTTAGGACTAAGGTGTCAGTTAGGTTTATGGTTAGGGTTAGGTATAAACCGGCAAAGGTCAGGGTGAGGCCATAGAAAGAATTGAAGATGAATTAGTCTATGAAAGTCAAGGCACAATCCTCACTTTCTACATTAAACAAGGTTATGCATGTGTGTGTGTGTGTGTGTGTGTGTGTGTGTGTGTGTGTGTGTGTGTGTGTGTGTGTGTGTGTGTGTGTGTGTCAAAGCTCCATATCTGGGACATAACCTCTAGCTGCATCACCACCAGCAGCAGCTCTTGTTCACTGACCTGCTTGCTGCTGCACTGCCGTGCAGATCAATGGGAAAATAATTAGGAGCAAGGTTAAATCAATAAAAATGTGCATAATTAAAACAAATGGAAGGGTAACGTATCGCACGTGCCACCAGTCCACACACTGGAGGCCACCAGTGAGGATTAAGGCCACCATGTTCCTGCTGGTAGAGGTGTAAGGAAAATAAAATCTTTAACTTGCAAATAAACGAGGTCTGCACTGTTCTTTTTACCTACTGTACATGTTCTGAAACTCCATGGCTTCTAATCTGAAATGAATTTCTAACTGACTAAAATGCTCATTTTCTTTTACAGTCCATTTCAAATAAATTACATTTTTACCTGACCTAAAATATAAATATAATATAATTCAATATAGATAATTCAATATAAAGATCAAACAAATTCAGACAATCACACTGTTTAGAAAAGAATCCAACTCTTTTAGATAAACAATAGCGTCTCCTCTATATGTTTTGTAGGATTTAAATTGGAAAACAGAAAATCAGTCAAGTCTAACTTCAAGCCTGTGATTGTGTTACATTCCAGTTTTTAGGTGTGGAGCTAATGGAGCTTCTTTCCATTTCAGAGAAATAAGATTTTGGCTCAATCAAAAGAGGTGGCCAGACCTTTTCCTGAGTGTTCACTCTTCAGTCCACTGCCAGGCTTGCTGTGTATAAACAGAGCCTGTATGCCATCATTGTAACACTCCCTAGGAGTGTTCAGGAAGCAAACAACACTCCAAGAAACAGGCCTTTAACGGTGAGATCACAAAAGACACCCAGGGTTACTTCTGAGAAACCACATGTCTCTCTCACATTGACTAGCCTGAGTGGCTGTGAGTCAGCCAGGAGGACGCTGAACAACAAGCGGGGTCATGGCAGAACCACAGAGCGAAAGATTCTGCTCTTCCAAAACACTAAAACCTCCCTGCCGTTTTCTAAATGTCACAAGAAAAATCTAAAATATACAAGGTGTTCACAATTTTGTGTTTGGTACATAATTCTAGATACTTTTGAATCATAGTTTTGATGTCTTCGCTATATAGCTGCAATGTAGAAAGCCATAAAAACAAGGAAGAGACTGACACAGGGGAGTCCAAACGTTTGACTGATTTTGTAAATCACAGTAAAATTTAAGGAAAGTTGCCAGATCAAATGGTAGCAGGGGACATTTTGTCCTTTCAATGAACTGTATAAACCAATCATGTTCCAGTCTGGATTGACCATAAAACAGTTTTATGAAACAGTTTTCTCAAAAATGGGAATTTGGTGCATAAGTCTAATTGATTGTGTGTTTTTTCTGATTTACACAAGGTAGGAAAATACTCATAAAGGCTCAAATGTATACATACATCTTTGCTAATATTGTGTTAAATGTCCCCTAGTTGGACTTTGAAAACAGTGTTGATATAATATCTATGGCAGACCCATTATCTAAGCACAGGGGAGAGCCAGATGTTTATGGTCAGCATGCTTCATTTCCAAGTTCCACAGCAGAAGATATGTTCTCCCGTCTGGAAGATTGCCAGTCCAGTGAGTTCGGCCAAACAAATCCTTTTTTTTTTTTTTTTTTTTTAAACAGACAATAGACCTTGGCTTGGTCAAGTTAAAAGATAGTCACTTGACACAAGATTTCACTGGAACTTATTCCACCGACTTTTACATTTAAAACGCGTTTAATTTGGATATTGTGTCATATTCACTCCCTGTGAAAAGAAGCCCCAGCTCAAATAAAGCATTAAAGTACTATAATAAATTACTTTCATGCATTTGATGAATGTAAGTAAACTTCTGACCACTGATGTTGTGTTTGTTAAATCATTTTAAACAAATCTTAAAACAGCTGTTTTGCACGCTAACAGCTGGGAGCCTAAACAAATACAGAAGTTGTAAACTTTTAATAATTTCCACACATTTAAATGATTCTGTCTTTGCTTTGATAAGAATTTGAGCAATAAACTCACATGTCATTAGGTTTTGTTTGTCCTAGCAAGCCTGGAGTGAATGCCATGATTTAGATCAGGTTATGTATTGGGGTTTTGTTTGGTATGAGTTGCTGGAGACACCACCCTGGAGGGAGGAGAGGTGTGAAGTGACTGGTGGAGGGAGGTCCCGACCCGGCGGAGCTCTGCCTGAGTTCTGCTGGGAAGCTTTGCAGCTCTGGCCTCCTGCCTCTGTAATTAGCGCTGTCACATCAGTGTCCTTCACACCCAGTGGGCAGCTGGAGCGAGAGCTGCAGGCCGGCCCCCCCTTCACGAGCCGATCGATGGGCTCGGCGCTCTCTGAACACCCCCACCCTGCGCCGTATGGAAATAATCCCCACTGGTGCATAAACGTGTGCACGAGATCCCGCTGTCATGTGCCCTGCCAGCATGGATGTGATCCCAAACGTGCGGATGAGGCAAAACGGCTTCATTTGTTGAGTAATTGAGTCTTTCTGCATGGCGTGTCACATTTCTGACCTCATCTAAAGGCAATCAGGAAAACTGAAATTACATTAAAACATGATAATTGTTCCCCACAGAGAAAGCCTTCAGTCGCAGAAATAGCTCACTGTTACTTTCACGCTGACCTCACAGGGTGGAAACATTCACCAAGTTAAGAGTCTTGCACAGCAGCCCGGTGAATTTTAAAGACGCTTGTGCTTGTGTGATTTTTCTGAAATCGCTTCATCCCTCTTCAGATAAATCTTGATATTCTACCTAAAGAGACGTTTTTATGCTGTTTCTGTGACGTCGCTGTGATGGATGGAGGAGGCTATAAAAATGAACTATGGAGGCTGTTCAATATGAGCCATTTTAATGATTGACATTCAAATCAATCACATTAGCCCGTAGAAGTAATGCTCCATCCTGGTTAAACTTCAACATCTACCACTTTTTGGTGACAAATCTTACATAAATATCTTAATCAGAATTTAACTAAATATGTTCAGCCGCTGATTTTATTCATTGATCGCAGTGCCAGGACAAGAAAGGTAAGCCTGGCGTGTTCATATGGGTTATATTATGAAGAGAATAATAAACGTAGTAAAAGTGACCCACTCCAAGTGTCATACGTCTTGTACTTGAGAAGGTTTCTATGTTGGAAGAAGAATTTAAAGGGGCAGTTCGGATTTCCTCAGATCTTCTGATCATGAGCTTACCAGGGTACCTTCACACCAAACAGCAGCAGCACAGGAACATTTCCTCTTTCATGCTGTGAAATCGTAAAGTTTAGTTCCCTTCCTGAACAGACTGGGAGGTTTTAGCCGATCTAGCGGACTGATAAAACTAGCAGCTTCGGCCGGCGTTGATTTAGCACAGTAAAATCCAAAAAGCAACAAACTGAAAAAAAAAACTATCGAATCGGTAAATATCTGCTGACAGTTTCTTGTATAATGCGGGTATAAATATTTTCACTCTGAGTTGTTTTAAACTGCTAAAACAGGCTGAAACTTCTGGTTCGTCTGACTTTTTTTTAACCACCATGAGGGAATGATTCTTAATAGAAGTTTACAGAACTTCACCACAAAATTCTCACATTAAGCTTATGACCAGACTTTGACTAGTTTCTAAAAGAGCTAATGCTCAGTTGCTCCCTTGCAATCATTCTTAAATCTAATCCGAGTTTATAAAACTTCTTATTTGTTTTCTATTAATTCTTTCTTCCCTAAGGTTTACCTATGATGTTGACAATGAATGGTATATGGCTTTCTGCCTTGATCAGAAACCAGCTCTTATTGGCATTTCTGCTTCCACCAAGGACAAACTGGATACTTAATTATCTAAAGAATTTCTTAAAATTGTCTTATTTTGGTTAAGTGTCTTCTACCTTTGATAATTTTTACTCCAACATTGATAAAAATCTACCCAAATAAAATGTCTTTAAACTTTTACACCTCTTCTATTAGCTAATAGTTTATTTTATTAGTGCACAAAAATGTATTATCATTGAAATATAATATTAGTGTGTCCCCGTGACCGGCTGCACAACTCAGGCACCACCTAAAACAGAAACTTCCTCCTTATCCGTATCCATACAACTTCAGCTTTAGACTTTCCTTGGTGTCGTTTTCCAAATGGCCTAAATTCTCTAATACTTCCATATCCCCGTCTCCCAGGCCTGCGGGTCCAAGCTGGAAACCATTTCTGATCAACAAACTGAGAAAATGAAACTGCATTACTTAGCCCTCGGTATCGCCGCTAAAAGAAAAAGAACAGAGCAAACAAGTATATCTAAAAAGAACTAAGGGAGTACGTTGGTAGAAGTGACAGCCTACCTGGATTAGTGGTTTGCTAGAGTGGCAGACAGGAGAAAAGACGTTTGATGTTCATCGGGTCGCATCAGTGAAAACATGCCAGTGGAGCTCCAACAAACTATTGAGTGGAATAAAGTCAGCACAGAGGAGCACCTCTTTCTGTCAGAGGGTGCCTGTGTGCCTGGCTATCGCTCTCATCGTGAGGTCAATAACAGGCAAACCAGCACAGAGCTGAGAGCTACAGGCAGGAAGCTGTTCCTGTCAACGGACACACATAGGAAATCTCTCACCATGCTCTACAAGCAGGTCAATACATTTATTACTGTGCTGCCATAGAATATAGAGGGGAAAGTGTAACAGCACCAGGAGACACAAGACTAAACATTCATGGACTTGCATTTTCAATTCTAGGGTTTTATACAGTGGAAGTTATAAAAATACCATATTTTTTCCATTTGAATCTATGCCTAAGTGTATAAAAACACACAATAGATTCATTACTTGTCAAAGAAAGGTACAAAAATAGTTTGCCGAATGTGTTTAGAAATGTCTGGTTTCCAGCTGCTTGTAGAACCATGTTGAAAAAAAGTTATATTCTCTGTTATTCTCTGACTTCGTCGTTACGAGTACTGATGGATTGCTCTTTACAACATTGCTTGAGTTATTTGAGATTTGTTGGCATCTGTTTCTGCATAGCGGTTGGGGTTTTTCCCTGTCTTTCAACCAGATTGAGTTCAAGACTTCTACCCAAATGACAACATCTTGGTTGTGCTGTAGGGCTGTAGAGTTCTCTCCGGGTGCTCCGGCTTCCTCCCACAGTCCAAAAACATGACTGTTAGGTTAATTGGCCTCTCTAAATTGTCCTTAGGTGTGAAAGTGTGCGTGAATGGTTGTGTGTCTCTATGTTACCCTGTGACAGACTGGCGACCTGCCCAGGGTGTACCCCGCCTCTCGCCCATTGACGGCTGGAGATAGACTACAGCAACCCCTCGTGAATCCAACAGGTTTAAGCGTGTTGGAAAATGGATGGATGGATGTACTGTTATTTTTAGCAATCTGTTTTAGATTTGCTGCTGTGATTGGGATCATTGTCCTGCTGATGACCCCGATAGGGTGAAACTTCAGCTGCCAGAAGGAGGGTTCCTGATCAACCTTAGAACCCTTTGGTGCACAGAGGAGTTCCTTCTCTAATCAACAGCTGCCCTATGGGGCACGAAAGGGCACGTGATTTTGCTATGCACTGTGGGATGCGCTTGTCATTTTCCTGGACAGCAGCTTTTATTCACATCACTGATTCTGATTCTGATGCTGTGAGTGAGAGAGATGCAACGCACTTGCAAAATAGACCGTACAAAAGAGAAAGGCAATGGAAAGTACTGAGACAAGCTAGACCCTGTTTTGAAGGTTCGCTAACTCAAAAAAACTCTCCAGGATCAGAGCGATTGGTCCATATGAGCAGAAAATGAGAACTGGACAAATGGTTTACGTGACCTGATACCATTCTCAGAAACCGAGCTTTCTTTCTATTTTATCAGTGGAGTGAAAGGTTTTTTACTGGCGAAGAATTCAGAAATGTTAAGTCTTTAGGGGTTTATGGACAAAGCAACTTTGGGTGGGCCCAGAATATCCAAATTATTCACCTTAAAGAGAAAACTGTCATCATTTCAGAGGTATGTAAACAACAGGCCTTCACCTCACAGTGCTCCTCCTCTGCTCCGGTGTCTGCAGGACCAATTTATTGAACATTATTTAAAACCTGGCACCCACTCTGTATTTATGTTGAAAATATTTAGGGGCATATCAGTTAATTTGACTATGAGCCAGGGAATGTTCACAATCATCTGAATTTAAGACAATTTGACTCGTGCTGAGACCACTGATATAAAATACATAAATAAATGAAATGTTTTACACAATCAATAACTTACACATTACTTCTATTTAACTGTTCTCTTTTAACAAAAGCATAAAGTTATTTTGGTGAACAAACAGCTTTTATATGGCTGTTGTCGTATTTTTTTTCTGTGCTAATTGCAAATCTATTTAAACCCTGGTTCTGCAATCCCAGCGGCTGAGGGAGGTTATACTTAAACCCTGGATTATTTGTGATGCAAGTGGCAAGGTGGATTCACCTGCATGGCTGGTGTGGCTGAAATCTGCTTAGCTAAAACCTTTTAATCTGTCTCTGAAACTGAATCAGTTTTTTAGGAACCCTTTTTTGCCTTTAGATTTATCTGGGTTTTTACATAATATGACTTCTTCACCTCATTAACAGAGATATGGATCTAGGTTTGCACATTTTGCTTTTCTTTGGTATCTCATTTGCAGTGTATTTTGTTGTTAATACCTTATTTCCACTGTTAATGTGACTTTTGCTGTGTCTTGCACCGCAGAAGAATTGAAATAAAAATTTGGTGTCAGACATTGCATAAGTAAATATCATATTCAAATAAAAGTAGTTTGAATAATATTTAATATATACCTACTGAACAGAAGTATTAACTAATGCCAACATGCAGAGTCTTATCAATTGTCTCAGTAAAGTGTATGCATGTTTTGTGCCTTAAAAGCAAGTACAGTTTCCTGTATATGACATAGCAATAAAATGTTAAAAATAAATGATAGAAATAATAAAAGGAGGATTAAATGACAAAATTGTTACTTTTAGGAAAACACAGAAATTGATAGCACATGATTCAGATAGAAAGCATTTCCAGTGTTGCTCTGACCCCTCTGGATAGCTGCTGCTGTGCATCTGATGTGGGAGCTGTAGGTGTAACGGCTAACTGCTGATTCACTCTCCCGTCTTTTAGTCCGGCGTTTAAATTTCGTTATCTGCAGCAAATAATAAATTTGACTGAATTTTTTTTCTAGTCAGCCCATATTTCACCGGGGGCGTGGACGTCATGCATATTGTGCAAAGTCAACTTTAACCAAATCTTAAAATATGACTTTGACAGTTCCTGCACCTTTCAGCTTTAGAGCCTTGGCATCATCCTGGACAGCCCTCTCCATCACTTTCCACATCCATAACATCACCTGGTTAACTTACTTCGATCTTTGCAGCATCAAGCAAGTTCTTCCTTCACACTTTTGCCAAACTGGTTCACAGTCCACTCACCTCTCCACTTTACAATTCCAGCTCCCTTCCCTCCCTATTCCCCAGAAAACCCTCCATAAACTGCAACTGGTACAAAAGACAGCAGCTTGCATCATTACATCATCTACTTCACACCTGTACAATAACTCCACTGGCTCCCTGCCACCTTCATTATAAATCAATCCTATGAACATACAAGGCCAACCACAACCTTGGCCTTTCTGACTTCATATATATCCAAGTGAATGCCAGTTCAAAGTATTTGCAATGCTATTTGTCTTTTCATTATTTTATTTAGTACCGTGTTTATCCATAGGGGCTTATAAATAGCATATTATATTACAATAAAAGGGGAACCACACTACTGAAATACTGAAGACAGCAGGAAAGTAATTTAAACTACCAAAAACAGGGACTTTGTGGTTACGCACACGGTCGGCCATGGATGCAGGTGCCTCTGTACTGTAGCTGTTACCCATAGGGTGACCAGATCTTAAATGACCAAATGTGGGACAATAGGATGCTTGTGAGGGACACTGCGGGACACATAACCAACACTATGATGACGTCATGCATTTTAATTTAACACAGATTGCACATTACAATAATCAAGCTCTGCTTTGCCTGTTATTACACAACAATTAATTGTCACAATTCGCGAGTTTATGAAAACATATTATTTAACTTTTTGGAAGTTAATAAAACTGTTACATTTTAGCCTTGTGACTGGAGACCTGTCCAGGATGTATCCTCGCCTCTCGCTCATTGATTGTTTCCCCATCAGATACGGCACGAAGTAACACCTGCACGGATGTTAAACTTTAGAAAAGTTTAACAGAAATTTATCAGAAAACTAGCTTAACTTGCTTTTAAAGATGAACACTTTGTAATAAGAAAAATGCTATTAAACTTTTACGTAAAGTTAAATATTGTTAAAGGTAATCTTGGCTGCTGCAGCTTGTCTGTCTGGCAGGTGTTTTTGATCTGGAGTAAAATGAGTCCATAGATCGACAGGAGGCTTTTTCAGCTGTTTCTGGTGCGACTCGCTTCTACAGTGTTGCTTCACATCGCTCTCCACTCCATTTAAAAATAAGAAATAACGTTTGCCAAACTTCATAAAAGGGTCTCTGAGAATTGCCTTTCTCTGGCCCCATTCAGCTACAAACCATTCTCTGCAGTTTTGAGGAGGTTGTGCTGATTTCCTTTGGTCTGGATTTGGCCAAACATTGCACTTGGGATTTTGGCCAAAAATCTCTATTTTGATCTAATCTGTTCAAAGAAAATTGCTCCAGAGGTTTTATGTTTAATGGTGCAACGAGTCCAAATCCTGCTGCTTAAAAGAACAGGCTTGATGGTTTAGTATTTTTCAACTTATGCTGCCTAGCTAAGGCCTTTAGAGTCAGAGATGAAGCTCTTGGGTGTTACAGTTTTTCAAAGTGTTGCACAGCCTGACCTTGGGGTGAATTTGCTGGAATGTGTGCTCCTGGGAATGATCCTTTCCATTGCAGATGAATCGACATCTAACATGCTTTTAAATATTTGTATAACCTTTCCTAGATTGATAAGCAACTAAAGCTGCTTTTCTAAAGGTCAATGCTGCACTGGATAGTTACTCCAGTGTAGCAAATTGCCTAAACTGATCCCAGTGATGATCAAGTGTATTTAATTAGCAGTACTTGGCCACTGCTTTACCTCTTAAATGGAAGCAAGAGGGGTTATAGATGTTTTCCCCCCAGCTTTTCCATTTTTGCTTTGTTTTCTTTAATAAATATTACAGTCTCTTGTTTGTTTTTGTACAGTTAATAAGAATCAGAATCAGATATACTTTAATAATCCCAGAGGGAAATTGCTGTTTCATTACAACCGCCATAACATAACAAACAAACAAACATCACAAACATTTACAGGGGGAGACGATTTACTGAGGCCTTGCTGCCAAGGACAACCGCCTTACACGGTGCCCACAGGCCACAAAAAAAAAGTAAGGTGAGAGAAAAAAAAACATAACTCATACTCTATCCTATGACAGGATACAGTTTGAGATATCAAAAACCTCTTGCACAAAAAGCACAAATAAGACGAGACACATATAGCAGAAGGTAAACATTTGAGACTAGTCGCGTGTAAGTTCATCAGTTTTATGAGCATCAGTTATGTGTGTCTGTTTGGGTGAAAGTGTTTATATTTGCGTGAACACTCTCCAGGGGCCATTGTCCTTGATGTTATCAGCCGGCCAAAAGTTCAGGAAGCATCCACAGGTGTCAGCGGGGGAGGGGGTAGCAGGGTAGAGTTCTGAGCACTCTCCGTCATAACAATCCAGGAGTAGAGATAGGGAGGGCATAGACCAAATATGTTATTTGTTATGAGGGCAGGCTGCACTACTTTCCTACCACCTTTAAGTCTTTTGCTGGCTCCAAATGGTGAAATCCAATTTTCCAAATTGTTGGGCTTTTCCGTGCTTCACATCCAGATTTTATCCCGTCTCCCCTTGAGTTCAACCACTGAAGCCAGTCGGCATCCCAGCACATCCAGCTTTTCGGCTCTGCTCCTCCACCTTCCAGAACTGTCCGTTCACCGCCTTAGTGAGCGCGTCATATGCAGCCGGCAGCCTGATCAAGGCCAAATGGCTACCGACATATGCTGAATTTGCAGATACATCAAAAATCCACCAAATCCAATAAGTAGAAATCCAAGTATCCTGAATCCAAACATGCAAACGTTTCAAACGTCCAGGAATGACAAAGTCGAAAGACACACCGTTTTTCATCCAAGAATTGAGGGTGTATCCCACAAAATGAGTCAAATCAGGACCGGACGGGTCTCCCTTTTGTTGCCTACCCGTCGAAAAATATTTATCAATAGCATTGAGTGACCAGCTTATCAGATCCATGTTTTTCAGAGTTCGGTTGATATGAAGAAAGTGCTCAGAAAGACAAGACATAGCAGCAGAAGCAGGAAGGGGGGGGGGGGGGGAAAGCTGGAGAGGAGAGAAAGACACGACCGACCTCAAAGAGAGACAGAACAGAATGACTAAATGTAGGTTCTAATCATTTTGGATAATGGAGAAGATCTCAATTATTTTGATCCAACATCAAAATAATAATGTTAGAGCCTAAAATACAATATGGTTTGCATTCCATTTATCATGACAGTAAATTGTTAATTAAAGTGGGTTTAAAAGAAAAGAAATGTGTTGTTATACCTGTTGCTATGAACATATCTGTAATGAATTTACTGATCGACTGACTAAACCAACATTATGAAGTGACAAATTTGAAACCAGCCTAATGCAAGTCAAAAATCTATCGAATAATAAGATGTTGATCAGCTAGTGAACCCCTCACTATATTTTTCTAATGAGCAAAAGCCTTAGAAGAAGAGCTTCGAGGCTGGTTGGTCTATTGGTGGTGCATATTGCACAACATCTCCGGGCTGTGGTCTGTTGTAGTATTAGGAGGTAAAATAAGTATTGTCTAAAACCTTCATGGTAACTGACCTGTTAGCTCGATGGTGAACACACAGCCATTCAGAAATGCCTAACTTTAGTCCCCTAGCACTGCTGTTACAATAGATGTTTCTCAGCTCACAAAAATTAAACAAGTGGATGTTGGGGTTAACCCTAAAGTTAGAGTGCCACCGCCACCTTTCTTTTATTTACACATTTATTTCATGTTGGAAAATGGTTCATATTTCATGTTATGCATTTGGTGGACAATTTTAAGTTCCAAAGTGACTTACAAATAAGGATATATTAATGCAGTTAGCATCGAAGCTAACAATACATTACTTAGAAGGTAGATCACCAATCATGTTTTCCCCAGAAGGTTCGCCAGTTATCAATGTAACCCACGGCATTTCATGACACCACCTAGACAACCAGCGGTTGAATGATGACATGCAACTAAACATGTCATAACTGGTCAGATCAGGCAGGGGACCAGAGAAAATTACGGAGTTCGACATTGTTTTAGCAAACTTACACACCAAAGCAACAGATACTTCAGTGACCTCCGATTGGTGTATCCGGGTATCATTACCGTCAGCATGAATAGCAATCTTACTGTATTTATGCTCATCCTTAGCTAGCAGTTTCAGATAGGATTTGATATCGCCCGTTCTGGGCCCTGTCAGGCATTTGATTATGGCCCCTGGTGTCTCTCGAGCCAAGTTCCTGACCAGTGGGTGTGTCGCTGAGTGGGGAAAATCCGTTAGAATTGGTGGTGATCTTGTGGCTGGAATCTAGCGCCATGCTTCCTGCGTATTGTCACCCAGCCGGCCTGGTTACCCGGTTGCTCGGGTACTGCTGGGGGACCAATATGTGAAGCTAATCTCTACGCTAGCTAAGAGGCCTTGGCTATCTGCTGGTTTTTCTACAGTACTGAGCCAGGCCTCCAATTCTGACACCCTTGCCTCCAAAGCTACAAAAACACTACATTAATTACGTGTGCCATTATCACTAAAGGAGGCCGAAGAATAACTAAACATCTGACACAGAGAGCAGGAGATAGGGGGGGACTTAGACAAAGACGCAGAAGCTGATGGAAGGATAGGTGAGTAAGCCATAGTAAAGCTAAAGCTTGGCTAGGCTAGGCTAGCGGCCTCTTACCAAGCAAGAAAAGTAAATCGTGTGAAAAGAGGGGTTTGCCCTCACTGCAGGGTGCCTACTGAAACTATATGATCAAGCCCCTGGACCTAACGATCTCTTTCACCCGCTGTTCGTCAGCAGCAATGGAGAGGAACCCTCTCTCCTCTTCTCCCTGGTCTACATGAGGAGAAGCCCGAATGGAGTTCGATGACCCACAAGCATGTGCGGAGGCTGGATCAAGATAAGTACTGTTTGCATTCTGTGAATCAAAATGGGAGCCGAGCCACACCTCTGCCGCGCAGAGATCCCTAAGTTGTGACACCTCCACCACCCGAGCGCAGCCCACCGGACCTCTGGGGAGAACCAATCCCAGCTGGGATTCACAAAGGATGGTGAGAGCCACTTCCTTGCCACCGGCCCAGAGAACCAGCTTCACCCTGGAGTAATTAATCGCATCCAGATGCCCCAAAGTCAACAGAACGGACACAGAGGCAGAAGTTCTCCAGAAATGAGCAAGGAAAGTTACAAAGTGGTTTATTTTTACTGTGTTGTTAAGTTTTGACTAAGGTTAAGACCTGGAGCTTACAGGGTAGCATTCTTCAAACAAAGCTATGGTGGTGTGTTTTGGGTTGTGTTTTACAGTTATGACAAACTTTATTTCCATAAGGGTTTTTTACACCGATGGGACATCAAAGGTATATAGCCACGTTATATGCCTATATCAAAAAGACCAAAATACAGTTGATTATGATTAAATGAGGCTATATATTCCAAGTGCCCAACCAGATAGTGTTTTGAACCCTAGCAACAGCATGATGAGCTGACATAAACAGACGTGGCGTCATCCACCGGAAGTATTGCAGAACTTTTAGAAGGCCAGATGGTTGCCTTTTACTCAGCTATTAAATAAGTCCCAAAGGAGCCGATGGTGCTGTAATGGCTCACAGAAAACTGACAGCTCTACATGGTCGAAGAGCAACCCGACCTACTCCTATTTCAAGTCCCAGTGGGTCCTCCCCTGAGCCTCCTTCCACAAAATCGATGAAAATTACAGCTCCTACCAAATACAAACAAAGACACAGCATCACGGTAAAAATGTTTTAATAAAAGTCAAAGGCTAAAACCTTTTAATTGGAATGAATGGAAATTAAACGCATTAGAATGCTATTTTCCCGATAAGTAACATGTTTATGATTTCCCCCAACCCCACCCATCCTTAATGTAAGTGACATAAGCCTGGTCACATGATGATGTAATGGTAAATATAAACAGAAAAGGCTATATGAATTGTTGATGAAAATCAACAAGGGGTATCATATTTCTTCAATTTTAGCTTCCCTCCATTGGCTTCCTGTTAAATCAAGAATAGAATTTAAAATTCTTCTTCTAACGTATACAGCCCTTAATAATCAAGCTCCATCATATATCAGAGCTCTGATTACCCCGTATGTTCCTAACAGAGCACTTCGCTCTCAGACTGCAGGTCTGCTGGTGGTTCCTAGAGTCTCTAAAAGTAGAATGGGAGGCAGATCCTTTAGCTATCAGGCTCCTCTCCTGTGGAACCTACTCCCAGTTTTGGTCTGTGAGGCAGACACCCTGTCTACTTTTAAGACTAATCTTAAAACTTTCCTTTCTGACAAAGTTTATAGTTGTATATAGAGTGGCTCATGTTACCCTGAGCTACCTCTATAGTTATGTTGCTATAGGCTTAGACTACTGGAGGATATCAGGGCCTATTTCTCTCACTCTACTGATTTCTACTGTTCTCCAGTTTTGCATTGCTTGTCATCATTTCAGCCAGGGGCGGTTCTAGACAGGGGCCAACAGGGGCCCATGCCCCAGTAGAAATGGTCCTGGCCCCTGTTATGGCCCCTGTACTAAAGACATAACATTAAATACACTTCTTCTAATTATTTGCAATGGCAAAGAAACCATAACTGATTGGTCACTTTGACCAATTTTATTTTTTACCTATACAGTTTTACTCCAAGAAGAATTTAAAAATTAAGATGTTTCACGTTTAGCTTTATACACTGCAAAAAGGGAACTTAAAGTAAACGACTATTTGCCAATGGAATGAGTATTTTTACCTCTGAAATAAGATAATTAGATATGCTGCACTTAAAATAAGATGATGGAGATGAATTATTTTAGGATTTTAAGTGCAAAAATCTTGTTCCATTGGCAAATAGTCTTATTTACCTGCTCAAATCAAGGAAAAATACACAAACTTTAAAAATTTTTACTTACTTTGTGTTCCCTTTTTGCAGTGTAGCCGTATTGAGCTGGGGGCAAAGTTTTCATCTGCTTGATCAGGTGTCTAAAACCTGCAGTTCCAGAGCCACAAGTGGCTCACTTAATATTATTACACAGTTAAATATTGCCATTTTATTGTTTAATTTTTTTTGTTCTGTGCCCCTGGTAAAAAAAACTGCCCCCCCTGGTAAATTTGGTCTAGAACCGCCACTGATTTCAGCTTTTAACTTTTTGTTCTCTCTCTATTTTCTCTTCATAGTAGGTACACCTGGTCTGGCGTTCTGTTAACTGTGACATCATCCAGAGAAGACGGCTCACCCGCTACTACCATCTAATGTAGAACAGATTACATGATCAATGTGTGCTTCTGCGCTTTTTTGTCTCTGCTCTGTCTTCTCTAACCCCCAGTCAACTTTTTTAATCAATCTGTATATGATTGAATTTGACTTTGGAAAGTGCCTTAAGATGACATGTTTAATGAATTGGCGCTAGATAAATAAAATTTAATTGAAAATAAACTCTGAATGTCCGCTACCATTAGCCTCATTAATAACTTAATTCTAACTCTAGTAAACGTAACTGCAGTTTGTTTAACATAATGCTTGTTTTCATTTCATTCCGCTATCGTCCGATAGTGCTACGAGCGTTAGTAAAGCATTAATAGGGAACATTATCGTCTATTTAATGGTGTTTTGTGTAACATAAGATTAACTCAAGTTAATGGCAGCATCGCCCAGATGTGCCCCAACACATAATTTCCGGTAGATCATCTGCTACAGCAGCAACTTGCTAAGTTACCAATTTCCAGGAGAAATAATTACATTAATAAAAATAAAGTGTCCTAAAGGTTATATATTTTTTATTTAGCAGATCATTCTTTAAAATGTTGTTTCCTCAAATAAGGTTTTATCTAACCTGGAGTTCATTATGAAAGGGTTAAACAGATACTAGGTGTTGTTCTAAATTAGTTAAGCTAATTTAACCACATTCCATATTCTTGGTTCTCTTACTAGGATCTGCAGTGAACCCAAGATTAACTGAATCATTCTCATTTTGATGGTTTTCAGCTATCTTTATTTGTCCTTTTGTGTGCACATAGTTCCTTAGTTTCTTTAATCTTAATTTTGCTTTGTAGTTTAGTTCACTAGCCTAGTAGAGAGGATTTGTTGATTGAAATATGGTGTTAATTCAGATGCACAACATTTTATAGCGGTGTTCCCTGGATGTTCATTTATTTCTGTTAATAAATTCTTATACTTGAAGAGAAGTTGTCACTCATTTATTCTATGTGTGCAGAGTTTGCTGTTAAAAGAACGCCAGTGCACTATACATTTGGCACAGTTGTGTAAACTTTTGAATCTTGTTCTGTTGTCCAAAAATTAAATTAAAGACAATTCTGGTCCTTTCAACTATTCATAAAATAATACATTAATTGAAACTTGTAAATTATCATCCTACGTATCTCTCCTCCCACTGAGGCGAACAAACTTGTAGAGCATAAAGAACTGGAGATAAGGTATTAAATCTGATTGCCAGGGGACTACAGATCTGAAGATGTGCTGCTATTAGAAGCTGTGAATCTGTGAGAGGTTTATTAGGATGATGAGGGATGGAGGCTGTATGTGATGAGAAGCTCCTGTGCAATCATCCAGCAGAAGAAATTTGTGTCCTTAACGCCCTGAGGGAGAAGCTTATCAAATCTTTCTTTTTTTTTTTTAACCCTACAGCACACGGAGCATTTAGTGTGAAATTGACTGCAGACTGGTTTGTCCACCCCCACTCTCTAACTAGGGCCGAATATGTGGGTAATTCAATCCACGCTGCACACAGGTGTGGATGGAAGCCTGTTTTTCTAATGTCAACATGTTGGAGTTCAAACTTCCCTTAGCGATGCAATACAAACTTGTTAATTAAACTGACAACAAAGTCCATATTCTAGCTCTAATAAAATATAAGCCATGTTTCGTTTTGAGGTGATGACTCCAAGTAGTTGTCAAAATACATATCTGTGGATCCTTTATGTACACACGCTCCACCTATCATTTTTAATTTCTACTGGGAATTTCTGTTCAAAGATTATGCAATTCCAACTGAAGTTATGGGTGGTAGATAACATTTCATTAAACATCATCTTCTCACTACTCCACCATGTGACACACACGTGCCATAATCCTCAGGTGATTGATTATTTTTAGGTTACTGGGGTTTGTGCATTCTTTCAGTCTTTCACCTTTTAGTCTTTGTTAGTGATTATTTAGTATTCTGTTCATTATAGATTTAGTTTGTTACTCCTGTTTCTGTTAGATCCTTACTTTCGTGTCTGCCTGTCTTCGGGGCCCTGTTTCACAAAGCTGGGTTAGTGGATATCCAGAGTAATTTTGGGGGTCAATTCCAGCATACCCTGACTTTTCTGTTTCAGAAAGCTCAGAAGACTTTACCCTGAGTCAAATTATGACAACATATTACTTTGTGAAAGAACCTTGCTCGGTAGCAAGGCTGTTAGGGTTAACTGCGAGTTTTTCCTACTTTTTAGCTGACATTTTCAAAAGGAAGGAAGTGTTGGAAAAGCAGTGTCCTTTTCGGGAGGAGCCTGCATTCTACAGTGCAAATACTCCACAGAAATCTCTGTTGGGGGAGGTTGATTACACCAGGGTTAAATGTCTTATAATTTCTGGAGTAATATATTTTCAAGCATTACTGTTTTCCGCTGCTCTCAAAAATTTATCTTAATCTTCTCAGGCTGCACATCTCTCCTACGCTTTCAGTTCTGAACAATTTCTTTGTGCTGCACTTTGTTTTCATGCCAACAGCTTTTTAATAATCTTGGTGACGCTGTAATCTCTAAATCTTTCAGAGGCAACTGTATGTCATGCTGTCATAAATGTCACTGTTGCACTCAGTCTATAGAGTTTAATGTTGTTCCAGATGTCTGAGATCCACAAGTTTAATAAAATAACTAATAAACAGGATGAAAGCAATACTTTATTCTGTATTAAATTTTGAGACTTCTAGCTCTAATTTGACATTCATATATTTTCCCCCAAAAACCGTTAGGCCTGCAGCACATTTCTTCACTTAACTAACACCACCTCTACTTCAACCTAAAGTATAAATATAGGCTATATGATTAATATAAACTGAGGTTGGCACAAATTATACACCTACAAGAAATTCATCAACTCATTTTTAGAAGGACGGGCAAAGCCCAAACAAAAATAAATTAACGAACATATCAGTTATTTCCATATCTTACAACATCCCATGATTAATTGCAAACACAGCAGTTGATTAAAGTTAAACATAAGAATAACTAATAACTGGACATTACCTTTGTGTTTTCATACTTTATCTTGATTTGCTGCCATGTCCTTTTTACGCCTGTCGTAATCTCATCTAGAAACACAATCAGTGCCCCCCCCCCCCCTCCCATTTTTTTGGGTGTTGAATAAGCTTTAGTGTTAGAATGCAGCTTTAATTCTCCATCAAATAATGGTCAACTCACTCATACATTGACTTTTTCAGTGATTCTCTGCCACTAGCTCGCTTTTTCTACAGCAACAGCACTGCTTATTTTTTGTTAATTATGGTTTAATCTTCTCCGTATGCCTTCATTAAAGATTTCTAATTCCACTGGTGGGAAACGCGCTCTTCCAAGCTTCTTATTTCCCGCCGTTGCCATGGTGAATCACGTTATCTGCGTCCCATTGATGAGGGCTTCTTTCAGGCTTATGCTGGCGCTTAACTCTGGGGTGATTGGATGCTGAGTTCAGTTACCTGACTGATATCACCTGTTCTGAAACCGAAAAGGCTGAGTATGACAGAGTGAGGTAGAGCTACTCAGAGTAGAATGGCCATTCTTTCTGAAACAGGTCCCTGGTCAGTTAGTGAGTTTACTTAGTCATGGCCTGTTTAGTTATTGTGTTTTTGTGTGGTTCTGTTTCTTTCCTTGTCTTCTGCCATGTCATTGCTCCCAAGCTCTTGTCTGCACTTTGGTCCTGCTACAACTCCACATTATACGACAACACGGGTGACGGAAGCTGAATAAGGAGCGTCTATTTAGTAAATATTTATCGAGGCTAATATTAATGATGATCAAATGAAAAATAGTTAAAAGTAAAAACATAGTTCTGTTGTAAAACTGAAGATGTATCAGGGATTCAGCCTGAGATTTGACCTTGAGATATATAGAACCATTTATGATTGACCTCATGTTCTGTTCATGCACAGCACTTTGAATCTTCTTGTTACTGAATAGTGCTATATAGATAAACTTGCCTTGCCTCAAGGTGGCCAACTCCTGTGGCTGTTGAATAAAATCCAAATCATAACCCCTCCAGCGCCGAGCTTGACAGTTTTTAGGGCGTTCATCATACTGTTCTAGCTGGTATTAGCCTTGCTTCATGATACACCGCATTATAACCACACATCCTCACTCTGGGCTCTTCTGTCCAGACATTGTTCTAAAATTATTCAGATTGCTCATCTTTGCAAACCTCACCTGTCAGATTCAGAGTAAATAAATAAATAAAAATAACATTTTCTGGCAAGCCTTTTAAAGAAGATTGATTTGTTTAGTCTTATTTAAATTCCACTGTCATAAACTTTAACCATCATCACGCTCGATCAAACGTGTAGATCCTGTGATGGGGTCCCAGGTTTTCTTTTTCTGTCTTCCTCCTTTTCTCTCTGTCTGTGTTTGGGGTTATTTGAGCATTATGCAGTTTGACCTTCAGGGAAATTTTGTTTGGATCTCCACCCCTGAGAGGACTGACAGCTGTTTTAGACACGTTCTGCTTGTGAACACTGTTTATCACTGTTGACAGACTCCTGGCAATTTAAAAATGCTCTAAAGCCCCAGATGGATGGCCGGTAGGGGCTGCTTCTCAAGCCTTATTATTGTTGTATTTCCCTCTTGTGTAAAAGCACACATGATTGTTCCAGACTAGCAAAATACTTAAGACTTTGGAAATCTCTTCCCTTTAGTATGGAGATTTTTTTTAAAAGCAACTCAAAACTCATTATTTTGCAATAGCTTTGGATTAACCATTTGGATGAACCGATGTTTAATGTTTTTTTTCTCTTCTGTACAGCTATTTGTGACAGAAGGCCCTGCTGTAAATAAGCATTTACTAACAGAGGGCGGTAAATAGGTATTTGAAACTAGCCTGGCCAGCCAGGCTGAATAACACGGAGAATAAATTAGTCTGGTTAGGCTCCATTTCCTTTCGGCCCAACACAGACAAGACCAATCACAACGCGGAAGGCGGGACTTTACGATGCATCACTTTCAGCGGCAGAATTACCCATAATGCAGCAGCACTTTTCTGCAAACATTTTTGTTGCTTTATGCCTTGGGAGATTTAGAAAGTACATTTGAGTACACCATGTATCCTCTGATTCTTTTTTTTAGACAGAAGTGGCAAAAAATGGTTTACTTGAGAGTTTGCTTGATGGCATGACATGGTTCACATAGTACAAATTGAAAAAACAGAGCACGTCCCTTGGAGATTTTTGTGTCACATCCATATTTATCTGATTGGTCCCAACCTATTTAACAAAAAAAATTAATCCAGAAAATCCCATTGTATCATATTCAAATAATTAATTTGAATATTCAATATTTGATCACCTATCAACCAACAAGAATTTTGGCTCTCGCAAACTAACATCTATGTTAGTTTGCCTTTAAGAAGCCCCCCCGCCCCCCATCATCCACTTCTTGTACTACCTTGTACTAATGTCACCTCTTTAAACACTTTACTTGTATAAAAGACACCTATCCACACACTCAGTAAATCAGACTGTAATAGCTCTACCATGGACAAGATCAAAAAGCTCTCTAAGGACACCAGGGACAGATTTAGAAAAGGAAAGAAATTTAGGATGACTGTCAATCTCCCTCAGATCAAGATCTTACCTTGGAGTATCAAAAGATCATGAGAATTGTCAGGTATCAGTCCATAATGGAGATGGGACCACAGTCTCAAAGGTTACCTACCTACGCCATCATGGATTAAAACCCTGCAGCGCGCTTAAAGGTCCCCCTGCTCAAGCCAGCCCTTGCCCATCTCAAGTGTGCCTACGACCATCAGGATGATCCAGTGACAGCTGGAAGGTCGTGGTCAAGTGAGACAAAAATATAACTTTTTGGTATAAACTCCACTCACTGGGTTTGGAGGAAGAATAATGATGAGTACCATCCCAAGAACACTATCTCACAAGCATGGGGATGGAAACATGATGCTTTGGGGATTTGTTTCAGCAAAGAGGACAGGACGACTGCATCGTATTGAGGGGAGGATGGACTGGCCCATGTATTATGAGACTTTGAGCAATAACCTCCTTGCCTCAGTAAGAGCACTGAAGATGGGTTGTGGCTGTACCTCTATGTCTGACCTCTGTAATTGTAAGCAAAGGCTTCTGTACCAAATATTAAATTCCATTTTTCTGTTGTATCAAATATTGATGAGATTACATTGTCTTCTTGGCATTGTGGATCCAGACCAACAAATTGCAAAACTCCTTCTTTGATAAAGATGGTAACACTTATTGATTGGCAGCAGCAGCAGCTGTTTCTCAAAGGTTATTGTGGACCTATTCCTTCCTTCCACACCTGTATGCTCCAGACCAGCTCACTGGTGATTTGTTAACTAGTTGTATTTGGTTGCCAGAACCTGGATGCTACTTTTGCCCTGATAAAACTGCCTTTTTATGACAGAACATAATACATCAGGTAATCTTGCTCATTTAATGTGTCTTATGTCTCTTATAGGGTGAGGAGCTCAGTCATCCGGGGAGGACTCAGAGTAGAGCCGCTGCTCCTCCACGTCGAGAGGAGCCAGTTGAGGTGGCTCGGTCATCTGGTCAGGATGCCTCCTGGACGCCTCCCTAGTGAGGTGTTCTCTCCAGGACACGCTGGAGGGACTATGTCTCTCTGCTGGCCTGGGAACGCCTTGGGATTCCTCCTGAGAAGCTGGCCCAAGTGGCCGGGGAGAGGGACGTCTGGGTCTCCCTACTGAAGCTGCTACCCCCGCGACCCGACCCCGGATAAGCAGAAGAGGATGGATGTCTGATACATGTGGTACACGTTTTTGAGATCTAGTATGTGTTGGGCCACACAGTCATGAAATGAAACTTACATTAAATGGAATATGAAACACAAACCACGGTGGTGCAGCCCTGTGTTTTCAGACTGTGTGTGTGTGTGTGTGTGTTCACCTTTATTTTGTCTATAAAACAAAGAAAATGAATCAAAAAGACCATATTTTGATTTTCCACAACAGATTTGATGGAAGGGGTGGTGATGAAACATGTTAGCAAATTACAGATAATTTGTGGTTACTCTGCTCCCTCCAGCACACGCAGAAGGTTGTTGACAGCATGTGCAGCTGAGTACAGCAGAGGCCGTTTAGTGTCATTTCAGCCATTTCCAGCAGTAGTGGAATTGTATACCATTATCTGAGCTCAACACTTGTGCAACATGGATACAAATAGGGAGTCTGCTCCCTGACAGATATGAGTGTAAAAATTGTCTGTTTCCCCCCCTTATGACTTGTCACATCAAAACATATGCCCACATTATCATAATCACAGGTTATTTGGATCTGCACACATCCTGCTCTTAAGGATTTTCTGTTTTCGGCTACATAAATCATCTGTGCAATTATTCCACCTGCGTGCTTCATTGATCATCTGAGAAAGCGAGGGGGGGGGGAGAAGGAGAAGAAAAAATTAGAGCAGATGACCTGCAGCTGGAAGAAGAGGAGCATGTGTGTGTTCATGTGTTGCTTGTAAATGTGATTAAAATGGAGCATGTAAAACACAGGAAGGAGGATCTGCCTCCTGAAATAACATGGGAGTGGAGACAGGAGGGTAACTACTCCAGACTACCTGCTACCTGTTCTAGGCATGGGCAACCCTGGTCAGATCTTTACTTACACTCATCGTGGTCATGAATATCAGAATTATTTGGGGCTTTTTAAGACTTATTTGAGCAGTTAGGTTTTTACCAAGATGGAATAATTACACAACAAACAGCTAGTATTTAAAAAATGTATGTTTCACCCATCCCTTGTCTATACCGGCGTATCCTTACAAGGTATATTATCCCTCCAGCATTTAGTGGGTGAGAGGCAGGGGTACCATGGGCAGGTCCATCACAGGCCAACACAGACACACAGATCATAAATATCTGTGCACACATACCCAAGGCCAATTTAGACAGACCTGTTAATGATGTTCTTGGACTGTGGCTGGAGTACCTGGTAAGAACCCATGGATGCACGAGGAAAACATGCAAACTCTGTACAGAACGGACCAGCGTCCTCTCTGAAACGAATTTAACATCATTATGGCTTGAGAGGGTGCCAACCAGAGACAGAGTGGGACAAAAAAATTAGCCCTGCCATTTTGTACCAAACTGGCCCACCGCATTCAATAACACACACATTTTCGGGCTTTTGAATGTGTACTATACCGACTATACAACTCTTTGAAACCCGCATACCTTAAGCAATGAAACGAGTTCATAAAAATCAGTGAGAGTGGACACTCACTTTCCAACTAGTGTCATTTGTTAACATTACAAAAACGCCACCACTTCGTCATAGTAAAGCAGCATTTAACCTGTGTGTTTCAGGAAAGAGGAAAAGAGAAATGATGGCTCGGAAGCTAACTCGGTTGTAACTCTACTCACATTGTGAACATACCCAGACTAAAAGGATGAAAGTAGCTGAGCTCTTGAATGAGCTTTGAACGCTTGGACTCTGCATGTGTATGTTTGAGAGAGAGAGAGAGAGAGAGAGAGAGAGAGAGAGAGAGAGAGAGATATGTATATAATCATTGGTCAATCCTCAAGATAAAACCAGCCATGTAGAAACAACAAATTTAAGAAGGATGATGACACAAGGATGAGGGAGAGAGAAAAATAAATAGACATAGATTGATCTGATTATCACCGTTTTCCAGACAAAGCAGTGCTGAATGAAGGTCTGTGAACTCCTTAAACAAGGCCTTAAAAATGAGGATGGGGTGTACGAGACCCTTGTTCGGAGGTCTCAGTCCTTGATGCGCTGTCCCGAGGTTCAAGTCTGGACCTGCGGTCCTCTCTCAACCCCATTTCATATGTTCACCGTGCACCTACCAAGGAACAGGGGAGCAAGGTAAGGCACATCCCAAAGAACTCCTACAAGTGAAAGCCTCCTGTCAGAAAACAGTCATAGTCCACACATTATCTGTTCTTACAAATTGTTAAACGATGTCTGACGGTTTTCTCACATTGAACGCTGTTAAGTTCAGGATGGGGGACATAAAAGTACCGACCTAAGCTTATATTCACATCCAGTCAGTGGACACGCTGATATACATAGCTGCTAGTCGTAAGAGCATGGGCTAACTCAATCCACATTTAAAATAGAAACTAACCTGGCCACATCAAATTAACCAAAATTGTTTTATTGAAATTTTTTCATTTTAACACGAGAAACCTACCGACAGATATTCCAGACCAGGACGAGTGGACTTCGTTCCAACATTCCTGCATTTGTTGATTTTGGCTCAGGAACAGCATGTTTGACGTCACCTCACTACTTTCTATTGGATTAATGTCCGGGCATATTTACTCCTCACCGGACTAAAACTGAGTTGTAAAGACGCAAAACTGCTAAAACATCTAATATTTAAATAAATGAAAGAATTAAATCAGTAGACAAATTCAGCTTTATTGACATGAACAGTTGTGTTTATACAAGGCAGGAGCTGGGAGGAAGCTCAAAATAATGCAACTCATACAAAAACTGTCCGTTTATTCTGGGACTGGGTTTGTAGTGGATTATATCTTGAGGAATTCCTTTAAAGATAGATGGAATAAAAACATTATTATTATTATTATTAAAATGGAAAAGCCTCCTTTACAGAGCTTCTTTTCTTTAAAACGACTTCATAATTAGTACAAAACATGCATCCCATGTTATTTCACAAATATCAGTCTTACAATGTACAGTGATTGCACAAAATCAAATTAAAATCATAAAAAAAACATTACACAAACTGTAAAAATCCGTCACAGACGCTACACGCGGGACACACCTGACTAGTCCTATCCTCACACAATGAAAAGCAACCATTAATTAATTTACACAACCAAAACGGTTTCGTCCTCTGACTCCTGGGCTACTTTCAAAATAGCCTGAGGTAAGCTTTAGCACGAGAGACATTGCTCAGTCAATGCTTAAAAAAAAACCGTGAAGTGACTGATATAAACAAAAGAAATGTCCCTTTTAAAAAGGAATTGTCCGTTTCATATTTGCTGTAAACAAATTCAAAGTGCAAAAAGTACTTCTGAACACTTTAGCTGATCCAATTCCTCTTGACCCGATGACTTACGTTCAACTTGGACACACCCTAAACAAATGTGATCAATTACACCGACGAAAAGAAAAGAAGGCAAAAACCCAAAAGGCAAAAGAGTTCGGACGAGAGCGGCTCAGTGGTCCCTTTTCTGCTTGCGCCCCGCGTCTACCTCGTCCAGGCCGCTGGCTGACCTGGACTGCTGCAGTTCTCTGAGCTGGGAGTGAGTGCGCGGCGGCTGCTTCTTCAGCTTCTCCAGGTGAACGTCGATGGGGTCGAGCTCGGGCTCGGCGGCGGGGACGGGCAGGTAGCCGCCGTCCCTCGGCAGGCATAGGCACCAGCCGGCGCCGGCCAGGTCCAGCTCGCTGTAGTCGAACTCCTTCTTCTTCAGCTTGAAGTCCACCATGTCGGCCGACTCGCTCATGTCCACCAGCAGGTTCCAGAAGACGCAGCTTAGCACGATGCCCAGCAGCTGCAGGGAGGGAGAGCCGAACACAAACGCTCAGGCGTGTTCTGCTGAAAACTTATCTTTAAATCAAGACTCAATAATAATCACTGCTTTAAGCAGCAAAATAATGGTTGTTCAAAACAAAGATTCTCAGCAGCATTTATTAAAACCAGACATTCTGTCAGTGACGGAGGACAGAATGTGCAACGTTAGCCAACAGGACATGTGTTACATTTTGGAATAAAACTTTGACCCAATCAATATCTGTAAAATCCTCAGACTCAGGAGCAAAACACAACTCTAATCATCTGTTTCAGGGTGAAGCTATTTGCAGGTCAGTCCATTCTTCTGATTTTGAACCAAAACTACGTCTATATTTTCTATTCCGACAAAATTAGTAGTCCCAACAGTATATTTGCACAGATTTGCATGCAATCATTTTATAATCTGATACTGTTTTTTTAAAGTGGTTTCTAAGAACGAACCGTTTTGTTTTCCCAAGAATGCCTTATCGATTTAAAGAAAAGCATTCTTGAAGTGAACTCTGCAGTAAAATGTCCTCACAATGTGGAGGTATGCCTCTTCAGGTCACGACCTGCACTGCTCTGGTCATTAAGAAAAAGAAACTCTTAGTGTTTTTCTAGCTGAGCAGACGAGTGCAACCAGACACCGAAATAGGTGCAAATTACTCCCATCAGCTGAATTTAATAGACATGTTTGCATATACATGTATATGACTTATTTTAGAACAGCAGACATTTCATCATAAGATTAAGCCTTATCTTCAGCAACTGTGGATAAATGAATGAGCAGGAGACAAAATTGAGGCATTTCAAAAAGAATGAACTAGTTGGCTCATCAGAGCTGAGCTGCGGAGGGATTATGGAGAACACTTCAAACTAAATCAAAATTTCAATGAGAAACAATCAGAGAGAGACGCATGTTTTAGAAACTTTCACAGGAAATAACGACGGCAGTGGAGTCTCATTAATAATAACCAGCCTCAGGTGGAGAGTTGCATTAAGTCTAAAACGGCGCTTCTGGTTTCGTTTTGGGGGACTGGGTCTGTGAGTTTTCAATTACCTGTGGCAGCCCGATGGCACAGCAGAGGGCAATGGTTATTCCAATGTTGTCACTCATCCAGAGGTTGACCGCATGGATGCAGCCGCGCACATGGATCACCTCCTGCAGGGTTTCACGCTGATGGGCAGAGCGGAGCCAAGAAAACAAGAAGAAGGTGGAAAGTTTCAGTTCTGAAATGAAACTCTGCAGCCCCAGTGGCCCAGTTAAAGAGCAAAGCTCAGCGAGTGAAGTTCTGAAACGCAAAGCTGCTCCGGCAAAACGTTTCAGCTTCAACTGAGAAGGAACAAACTATCAATAAAACTTCCCTCATATTAATAACACTATAACTTATATGAATGAATGGAAGTATATTTCGAACAATAACTGTGAACAAAAAAGACATAAAAACACAAGAGAGATAAATGTACAGAAATCAGTTTGAATGCTATCATTAAAAACAGAATACCTTAAGCAGAGTTCTCCACTCCGGGAATCTCTGCTTAATTAGACTTTTCATACCAATATAAGGCAACTGGTTAACAAGTTAAGCAAGTACGGTGGTATCAAGAAGGGGTATATTTGGTCAGTTCTAACAGTTCTGACCATTCTTCTTTGCAAAATTACTTAAAGGGGCTTAGTAACATACTATGATGATAACACAAAAAAACATAATCATCTTTAAATAAAACATACAGCAAGCATCCGTCCTGATTGTGTTTATTTGTCTCTTTTGAGGCTGAAAAGAACTTTGCAGCGGGCGTGATTAGCAGACATAAACATGGTTGTGCCATCTGGCTGCGGTGCCGCTGCTATCAGAAAGCTAGACAACACATGACGCAGCTACTGTTAGAACAAGCAGACTATCCTGCAAAACGTTGCAGTAAAGTGACAGTAAAGTGGCGTGGTTGAAGAGCAACCAGATCTGCAGGGTTACTTAACCTCTTTCTTTTCGCACCTCCGCCCATGTTGCCGACTCGCTCGGCTCCATTGCTCCTCCTCGTTTACTCATTGCGCACAAGCACAATGTCGTACCTTCAGTCATGTGGTCTTGTTATAGTAAATATACACAAAAGTGCTTTGTTTACTAACGAATAGAGCAAAAATAAAGTGTAAAACACAGAAATACAACATAATAACTTAACAGGGTGAGATGATTTAATCTGAAAACTATTTTATGCAACAAGAGTAAGCTACTGATGTAGAAATTAGTAGTCATAGTACGTGACTAGACCCCTTTAAGCTCCATTAAACTGAATGGAGACTCAGATTCTCAGCCTTTAGGACTGGACTTTAACTTGGCCATTCAATACATTACTAAGCTTTGACCTAAAAAGGGGAGGGAAACTCAAGTCCTCAAGACTCTAACACCTGTATGACTTAGCTGTGGCCCCGCTCCAACAAGCCATTGAGATAACCGAACGCCGTTGTCATCCAGTTAGCTCCATGAGTGGAGCTATATTCAGCTTCACCCATTTTCCCACCAACTCTGACCAGATTACCTGTCTCTGCTGAAGAAAAGCATGATGCTGCCACTACCATGCTTTACAGTGGGAATTGTGCGTTCAGAATCGTGTGAGGTTTTATCTTCCACCACACGCAGCAATCTGCATGTAGGCCAGACGGTTCACTTTAGGTCCCACTGGCCACAGCACGTACTTCTATTTGCTGTGCCCTCTACATGGATGGATGCAAACTGGGTTTCTTATGATTTTTCTATTGCTATTTCTCTATAAAAAGGCCAGATTGGTGGAATTCTTAACTAATGTCATGTCTTGGTTTGCAGGGTAGTCACACACTCTCTACTTTTGATGGTGGATTGAACAGAGCTCTATGAGATTATCAAAGGTTGGGATGTTGTTTAATCATCTAACCCTGCTTTAAAGTCTAACTCTTGGACTGAATGTATTTTAACGCAGATGCATTCAAATAGTCTCCAGAGTAAAGAAATGTATATTATATGTGAATTATGTGCGCCGTTTGGAAGTAATTTCGATAAAACTTGCTGTATAAGCGAAAGAGCCCGAACATTCTTCAATCGGGCAGCTCCGGAATGTGACGTCACAAACAGAACTAGTACCGTGCATCTGGCAATAACACCGGCTGCTAACACTATGACTTTCACTACCGATTTATTAAATTTAATTAATAACTCTTACTCTACGTACAAAAAATTAATAAAAATATGTCTGATACATCTACAAACTCCACCTCAAGCATCGGCGACTCCGATACCGAATATATATACGAAGAAACGGAGTTTGAACAAGGTGAACCTGAGGAGACTATCCAGAGTGTTCCGCGGAGTCAGCGGAGCACTCTGGATGAACAAAAATCAAATCAGATTTGTTGACGGTCCCACCGCGTATGGGAGGAGGGAGCAGCTGAGAGACGCTGGCCGAAATCGGAGTCTAAAATGACGCCTTCCAGCGTTACTTATATCCTGGTTTGCATCCTGCCAAAAGCAGACTAGTGCTACGGTTTCTCCGGGTTAACTGGATGGACAGAGCCTAAATCAGGCCACTGGTTCACTTCTGCATCAGGTGCCCCCTGCAGGTGTGTTTAATGTGGATGCAGGTCAGAAATATTCAGCCTGACCAGTCAGCGGCCATGTTTTAGCAACAAGCCATGCTTTCTGACACATTACTGTATTGGTTTTTACAGGATTAGACAACACAGGCCAGCCTTAATCTTCATGTCCCCGCTATAGGATACGTTCCTTTATCTAGAAAACAGCCATCTGCTTTTAAATGTAGTCCCTTTTTCTCACCAACACTTGGTGAACCTTTCATTATGGTATGAAGTGATGTGAGACGGATTTTTATCTTGTGATGTTGGAGATTATGCAGTGCCAGGCTCCTCGTATTAATGTCCTCTGGTCTCTTGAGACACCATTTAAAAACAAATCCTATGTACACATTTTCTGAAGCTGTGAAACTAAATGAATTTGAAATCTATGAGGATTTTCAACTCCTCTGATTTAGTCCGAGCAGTCATGAAACCTTTAGCGGTGAACAGGAGGGACTCTAGGATTTGATCGTTAGAAGAACCTAATCCCCCAGGGAGCAGCTGGAAATTGTGTTTGGGGGGTGCCAGTTCATATCTGAATTTTGAACCAAACTTTATGGATGAAAGAAGATAATTCTGAATCTAAATCTGCCAGCTGTATGAATAACTTTGGGCTTAACTGTTTGAGGGTAATAGTTTAAAGAAAATCCTCACATTTTGTTTCCAAAAGTGAGATAAGGCAAACTGAGCACCCTGTATCATACACAGAATGTCTCCAGGCACTTCTTGTCTCTCCAGGTGAAGCAGTTATAGCTGGTTTGTCACCCTAAATAAGAGAATCAACCAAACTATAAAATGCATAATTCAACAGTTTATATAAGTTTATGTAGACATTCGGGTTGTAGAACACTTTCTTTAAAAAGGGTATCATCTACAAACAGTGGAAATAAAATAATTTAAGGAACAAGCTATAAAACACTTCAGGGTTCTTCCAATCGTCATCAGCTGTTATGAGATCAAACAGGAAGCTCCTTCTGGGAGAGGTTCATCTTTATGATTCGGCCCGGAAAGATAACCGTGATCGACAAATGGTTAACAATCCTGGGCATAAATCGCTGTCACTCTTAGAAAAAAGTAAGAGGCTTAAATGTTGGAAACAACTGTATTTCCTACTTCTACGTGTAGTGGGGTGTAGTACGCTTGGCGTAGGAGCGCAACACTGCCCTCTAAGGACTAGATGAAAAGTGCTATTTGAGAGGAAGAGCCGCGCCGGGTATAAATGCTGCAGACGTTGTGTCCGCGCATCTCATTACCGCACAGAACGTACGTGCATCAAGCATACAGCAGCTTTAAGGCTAAATCATCGCTTTCCCAGACTCAAAATGTTCAAATATCTCTGCTGAAATTTGACCCCTTTGAAATCCAAGTACAAGCAATTAAATCAATCGTGTGAATTTTTTTTTACACCCCTTGAAATGTAATATCTGTATCCTTCAAACACCATGAAAGTTTCATGATAGTGTACACAAGATCCATTTCCTCATCTCACACAGAGCCGCTGTATAACGCTGTTTGAGTGTCTGTGTACATGTTTTTACTTAGTGACCTGAAAACCAAGGCTGTGATTGTTACACTGCAGACTAAATGTGGTGGAAATGCTAATTGTGACCGTGTCCATCTTATCACTTTAAAATCTAATATAAAATGTATTTTTGCACCGTCTTATCTCGACTTGGAAAATACTGAATGCAAACTCTATAATTTTTAACAAAGTGTGGGAGCCCAATAGTTAGGGTCGTGAATTGTGACATATTGTGAAGATTCATTGCAAAACCAATAATAAAGATAAAAGGCGGCAGATAAAGCGTGTTGTCGCGTACATACCTGTTCATTCAGAGTGTTGTAGCCACAAAAGGTGTTAATGACTTCTCCCAGCTGTGAAGAGATTAAATATGCAGCAGTCAGACACAAGGTTTGAAGTGTCACAACATGAGCTGAGACTGAATCACAGTGTGGGTCACATTTACTGGCCCCTCTGGTAAAGAGAAACAAAAACTTTAACTGGACAAGAAATATTTAGTGGAGAAAAATGAATTTCAAGTTATATTGACTAACCAATAACATGAAAGCTGATTGGCAGGCTGCGTGTTTTAGAAGTAAATATAAGTAAAGCACAATTCAGTGCTGCCGGAGCATTCTATTGTGCATTTCAGGTAACATTAATAGGCGTATGTAATGTATGTAAAATGAAGGCCTGTTAAAATAAATCATGACTTGAACACAAGAAAACATTGAAGAGTTTTTAAGACACTGTGGAAACCCTGCTTTGAGGTTGGAAGGTCCCTAGACATCTAGCTAATCTTTAGCTCTCCCATCCCAGATTTAAGTTTTGGGTCGCTCTAAAATATCAACATTACCTCCTGTCAGAAGAAACGTGTTGGTGAAAATAAAAGATTACTTGCGACATAAATATAAATATATATATAATACTTTTGAGTATAAAAATTGTGCAAAGATAAATGGTTAAAGATCCCCCTCTCTGTACGCTCCAAGCTTGTAAAATATCAGAGAAGAAGAAGAAGTGTTGTCCAACTGGCACAGACGGTTGTACAAAGTACTGAATGCCAATAATTGTGCTACCTATGATTCAGTTAAAAGAACTTATTTATAAGCCATGGAGTTCTTTTTTGGTCCACTTAATAATTCAACTCAAATGTTGGATTTATCTAAAATTGTCTGTGTCAAATTATGCGACTGCAATAAAAGATTTATTTTTGCACACCTTTAGTAGTGCAAACAGACAGGCATGTTCTTTTGAAAGACCTGCAACTCTCCGACCAGTTGGAGCATAAACCTGACGGCAGCCGACGCAGATAAGAACTGATAACAGCAGGTATGTCTTTTTAACCAGTTCTCTATGTGTGTGTGTGTGTGCGTGTGTGTGTGTGTGTGTGTGTGTGTGTGTGTATGAGTGTGTGTGTGTGTGTAAAGAGGGAGTACTACAGGATTCTGTTGTTAATTTGCCTGTTCACAGCTCCACTGCTTCCACAAACATTATCAGTCCTTTGAGCTCCGGGTCTGGAGTGCCTGTGGACCGGCGGAGGGGCCCATAGGGGGCTAACATTTTATTTAAACAAAGTAGTCTCCCAAAGGCCACACAGCTTTAAATAGCAGCATGTCTGCTGTTAGCTAGGCAATACATTTTCATTGTGCAGTCAATTACAGCTCTTTTGTGCAGATAAAAAGAGTCTCTCCTTGATTTGATAAAGCACCAGACATTTTTATCCTGGCTGCGATGGTCTCTTGACGTGTGTCTATCAGCAGGATATGAGATAAGCAAACAAGATGGCTGGGAGCTGCAGCTTCATGTCAATCTGATAATATTTCATGACCACATGTTATCCGTAGTTGGCCATTATCTGGCAGAAACAGGCTCAGCGAAATGTCTCATCTCTGTTTAAAGCATCCGTTTAGTCAGACAGAAGGTGTCACGGTTTTAACCAAATGCGGTTCGGCCGAGGCACAATTACAAATTAATTCATTCTCATCTTGCTTCAAGGATACACATTTCACAACAAGCAGATTCGTTTTTGATCAAGAGAGGAAATATCCGGCATGGTCTGTCTGCAGCTACTGCTACTTTGTACTAATTAAACTGGTCCTGGAACTGGAACCACTCACACTGAGCTCACAATGGGAACCGTGTCGCTTACAGACCATGTGTAGGAAAAACAGAAACAAACCACACAGCAAACAAAGAAATTTCATATTGCTCACGATAAATAACCATAATTATTTATTTTCCAACTTGATGCTGTTGGTCTGATCTAACAAATAACTGCTTGCTTCGTGATTACTAGCATTCTTTAAAAGAAATGATACAAACAATGTGAGACACATATTGCAGCAGTCTGCAGGGCAGGATGTATGTCCCCCACTTGATAAATGTGAGGAATCTCTTGTCAGAAGTAGATATTTTAATTAAGAAACAAAATGCCGCTTTCTAATATTCTACTTCTAATACAAGTAATCAGTCTTTTTCTTTAGGTAAATAAGTGTCAGCTTAGCTGAAATATCTCATACAAGTACTAAGTTTCTGCTGAAGTAAGATGGAAAGAAAGAATTTAGTGAGGAGGAAAACAGGGAACAGAGTGCATTCATGCACCAGAGCTCTTCACATTTGTACACGATCACCGGTTAGTGTGTCAGAAGCTAAAGACTAGCTATTGGTCATTGTGTTTCAGCATTATCTGTTTTTTAGGGAGGAGGTGCTTTAACGGAGCAATAAGTAATAATGACGCCTAACATTTCAAATCGGTACAACAAACAAAACAGCCCTCCTCCCCAGTCAAGAAAGATGAGGACATTGCACCGCTAAATTCAAGATGACGAGTGACAACTGTTCAGCCAAAGTAGGTTGTTTAGGCGCTTGGATTGAGCAACCCTGGAAACTTTCATCTGATTGGCTCAGGAACCAGGAAGTAAACACGGGCTACACACAGCACCGAAGTAGTTGTGGACCGTACCTCTAGGATCGAAAGTAGAAAGATCAGATTAAGACATTGTTGATAGACAGGACCGATTGTTTATAAGGAATGTTACGTCCATCCAGGGTAAGAATAATTTTGGCTAATTTTACAGTAAATTTCTTACTTATTGCTTCTTTAACAGTCATAATGTAAGGGTGGGTGATGACGATGTTAGATTGTGAAGGAGTGGTAAAAATTATTGACATCTTAGATCTTTCTTTTATAAAATGTCAAAATATGTCAGTCTCTTGAATTGCGATCCAATCACTGTCAGCATGACTTTGTCTGGTAAAACAAGTTTGCATTATTATCATGATGCTCACTTGGAGTAACTGTTACATCAGCCAATCCTGGGCAAGTTTAGCACTGTTCCATGCCTTCTGTGGATAACAGCTCTTCCTGTGGTCCACTAGAGTCCAAAAGCCTTAAAGGGGACTTTGTAACCCAATCAGACTGATAGACGTCGGTGACTTTGTTTCTTATTGGCTCTTGAAGCTCAACTTCATGTTTTCTAATAGTTTCAATGATTTTTGTTTCCACAGGTCAGTTTGTAACCATGCCTTTGTGTGATGAGTGATAGATAATCAAAAAACAAAAAAAGTGGTTAATCATAGTTGTTGGATCTATGTAAAAGGAAACATTTGTGACTACATGTCCCAGAAAGCTTTGCAGTTGCTTTTCTAGCCAGCTGTTATAGCTCCTTCCACACAGAATAAAAGCAGACATCAAAACATGCTTTTTCTCTGTGATAAGCAGTGTGGGTTACTCTGCGAACACAAATAACTGGGTTTTAAGAGATTGGCTGGCAAGTTCCTCCTTCATCCGCTCCATTGCTTTAAAGAAGAAAGCTCAGTGCAGCTTTGAAACCCAGCGGTGTGGAACCAGCAGATCTCCAACCCTTTTACCGATCGAGGCCAGTGAATCAGAGTGGATTGTGATCTGGGTACCAGAAAACGTAACGCAGATTTCCCGAGGAGACGAAAGCATCCATGTTTTTTTTTTGTTTTGTTCAGTTGACTTGCTTCGGTTTTTCAACATTTTAGCTTCCTGAACTGAAGTAAAATTGTGCCCCTTAATACCCATCTGACGCTCTGAGTCTCCAAATCCAACCACAGAAATCTTTCCCAGCCGGCAGAAGACGTCAAGAAGTAAATTAGTTTTATTTTACAGGGTTTTATTCTATCTTGGGCAGAATAAAGTAGGTTTTAGAAGTAGAGCGGCCCTAAACCGTCACTTTGTTCTTGATGTATTGAGCTGTTGCCTCAGACTACAAACTGAGTTTCATGCAAAGTTGACTAACTGTAGCAACACGACCAAAAGTCCGCCAGTAGTCCCGGGTCTGCTGGGCTCACCCTTGCTTTGTCTCCCTTTTTATGCCCAGGCTATTTACCACATGGTGTCCTGTTTCATGACTGTTTGGAGAAGCTAACTGTAGCAGCTAGAGGCTAAACAACATTGCATTCTTCCAAATGTGGCCTGGCTTTTGCCGGTGCTGCCTCAACGTTGATCATTAAACATGAATTATCACAGGAATGTTCCACCTCTGCTGACACACTCCAAGTTGATCCAAGGCTTTGTTTGTTTCAGATAACTTGCTGGTACTGGTTGACAATTATTACATGCTGGAATAAAAATGAAGACGTATTGACCTGTTCAAGTGTCTAGAAAGTGCTGATCCAAATTTACCAGAGTATCGTTTTGCATTTTGCCTTTTGATTATTAGTTAGTAGATGTGTATTTCTAGTTTCTATTTGGTTAATAAATTGTCAGATGAAGACAAAGTTGTTTGTGGTTATTTTTATATAAGAGAAATTTGCTGCCCAAAGGTTAGTGCTTGAATTACCCCTTTTTGAGTTAACAGCTGATAAGACATTATATGGTGATTTGGTTATCAATTATTAACTGCAAATTGCAATTATTAACAGTAACAAGGACCAGACAATGCTGAAATTCCACCATCAGTTAAAACATCCAAACACGTCTGCTAATGTTGGTTAATGATAATTATTAGTTCCCATTGTTAACTAATTATTCAGTGCTAGAACTCAATTATCAAATTAGTGTACTTTAAATATATGTATTTGTTGTGGATGAGTTTTAGTAGGGGTTCCATATTATTAATTATGATTTTTATTTAGAATCTCCACATTCATAATTAAAACCATAATTGCACAACATAGTTAGAATATACAATACAAGGGGACAATAATATTTTAACATATGGTCTGGTTGAATTGGAACGCTTTTTTTCCTTTAATTAAATAGTATTTGTAAACTTATTTGTCTATTTATACAAATTATCTTTGTCTAATATTGAAATAAGTTTAAGTGTCTGAAAATTTAAGAGTAAAAAAAAATACATTGCAGATATATTGTTCTTGTAACTGTGTGTCATACCACTGTGTGTCATATCAATAAAAAAATACAACTGAGATTAGAGAAAATAAGCAACACAAAAAGCGGTACAATGTTTATTTCTCCTTATCATGGGGGTTGGAGCACTCACCTTGCGCTGAACACAACAGGTGTATGGAACGCCACAGGCTAGTGGACCAGTACCATTGCAGAAATGGTACTGATTGACTCCCCAGTCCTTATATTCATCCCCTCCACAACAGGAAAACTGGAAAATAAAAGAGATGAGGCAGTTAGGAACCAGCATAGAAATGAAAGGATTACTACAGAGTTCTGAAAGAATGAAATACATCATTGATACAGCTCTAAAGCTCTGAGTAGGCAGACGTCAGACCAACTTCCATTGTTACGCCACTCACCTGCTAACATCCTCTGCTCCCCCATACCAGGACAAAGATAATCTTTCTGTAGCCCCAGCTGCTGCTGAACAGGCACTGTTTTCTCGATCACAGTGTCTGTGCCCACCTGAAGACTGCAGCCTTTAGTGACACGTTATTATTCTGAAGCAGGTCCCATATAAAATCAAGGCCAAGTTTCCACCACGCTGGAACCTTCTCTGCAATATAAAGAACCTGACTATGTGACAGCATAGGTCCCTACATGCAGCCCTTAAGCTGCATGGTGAGATCTGGGACCGAGCTGCCTTTTCAGGAGCGCTGTACCATTTTGCCAAAAATCTAAATTGCAATATAATTCAACCATAATTGGGATTTAATTTGGACTTTTCTCTGCATTAACCACAAACAACAGATTTCCATTGAAATAAAGCTATGAAATGTTTCATCTTTGGAGCACAAAAAGATTAAATGGCCATCAACGCTAAGCGTTGGTAAGACCACAGACTTCAATGCATTTTATTAGGATTTTAAGTGACTAACCAACACAAAGTAGGCAAGGCAAGGCAAGGCAAGGCAAATTTATTTATATAGCACAATTCAGTACAAAGACAATGCAAAGTGCTTTACATGATTAAAATATAGCAAAATAAAACAGAATAAGAGCAAGTAGGAATAAAATATAGAAAGAAAATAGAACAAAAAACTGGTGATTCAGTTAACTAGGACAGTTGAAGGCAATTTTAAACAAATGTGTTTTTAATCTTGATTTAAAGGAACTCAGGCTTTCCGCACTTTTACAGTTTTCTGGAAGTTTGTTCCAGATAATTGGAGCATAGGAACTAAATGCTGCTTCTCCATGTTTGGTTCTGGTTCTAGGTATGCAGAGTAGGCTGGAGCCAGAAGACCTTAGTGGTCTGGAGGGTTTATACGCTGATAACAAGTCTGTGATGTATTTAGGAGCTAAGCCATTTAAGGATTTATAGACTAACAGAAGTATTTTAAAGTCTATTCTCTGAGATACAGGGAGCCAGTGTAAGGACTTTAGAACTGGGGTTATGTGCTCTACTTTCTTAGTCTTAGTGAGGACGCGGGCAGCAGCGTTCTGGATCAGCTGCAGCTGTCTGATCCACTTTTTAGGCAGACCTGTAAAAACACCGTTGCAGTAATCAATTCGACTAAAAATAAACGCATGGATTAGTTTTTCTAGATCCTGCTGAGACATCAGTCCTTTAATCCTAGAAATGTTCTTCAAGTGATAGAAAGCCGACCTTGTAACTGTCTTTAGATGCTTTTGAAGGTTCAGGTCTGAGTCCATCACTACACCCAGGTTGCGGGCCTGATTAGTGGTTTTTAGCTGAAGCGACTGAAGCTGTGTGCTAACTTTTGATCTTTCCTCTATTGGTCCAAATATTATTACTTCAGTTTTGTTTTTATTCAATTGGAGAAAATTTTGGCACATCCACGTATTGATTTCTTCTAGGCATTTACTCAGTGCCTGAACTGGTCCATAGTCACCTGGTGACATGGTGATGTAGAGCTGTGTGTCGTCTGCATAGTTATGGTAGCTGATGTTGTTATTTTTTATTATCTGGGCTAGAGGGAGCATGTAGATATTGAAGAGGAGGGGACCCAGAATGGACCCTTGGGGAACCCCAAATGGGATTTTTGTCATCTCTGATGTAAAGTTACCTACTGATACAAAAAAGTCCCTGTCCTTTAAGTAGGATTTAAACCAGTTGAGTGCTGTACCAGAGAGGCCGACCCAGTTCTCCAGGCGTTCTAACAGAATGGAGTGATCGACAGTATCAAATGCTGCACTAAGGTCCAATAGTACCAGCACGGTGGTTCTTCCACAGTCTGTATTTATATGGATGTCATTAAACACCTTGATCAGGGCGGTCTCTGTACTGTGGTGAGCACGGAAACCTGACTGGAAAACGTCAAATCGGCTGGTCGTTATTAAGAAGGTGTTTAATTGTTGAAATACAGCTGTTGAAATAATTGTTGAAATACAGTAGCACCAGATTATAAATTTGTTAATCTGAACCGACTAGCCTGCAAATATGTAGAGGAAGGAGCTCCAGGTAGATTGGGACAAAACTCAACTTTCTCACTTGCATGCAAAATATAACGTATGGAAAGCACTTCACAACTGTTGGGCGTGTCATTTTGCTGCTTCTCTGGCTCCATCACGCAGCGGACCATTGCGTAGTACTACTCTAAGGGGCCTGCTCCTCGTCAAGCTAATAACTACTAGCGTTACTTTATGTTGTCTGAGAGGTCTAAAGCTGCGCTGATGCTTTTTCTAAGAGCTTTACTGACCTTTCCATGTTGCTGTCAAACATCAATTAGACAGTTTCGCTCATTAACAATGACCTCAACACTCAAATTTCAGCGTAATTTAGAAAACTTTCAGCGTCTCGGGCATTGATGCTGAAATGCACTGCAGAGAGCCCTGCCCACTGTGTGCTTCCATTTGCCTGTAAATTTGCTGATGACACAATTAAATGTTACTGAGGGAAAAAGAAAGGATCACTCTAAACTAAAACAAAATGTGTTTCAAAACAAACATGGATCTGGTGCAAAACGTGCATATTCTTTACAGTGTGATGAAGGATCTAGTTCATAGAAATGTACCCAACAGCAGCCCAGTATTTCTGGTACTTTTGCATATTTTCCTTAGTGACCATCTGCAGCAGCTACAGGTTCCTACTTATTTCTCAGCTTGTTGCTGTTACCCCGGTATCGAAAATGGAGTATTTATTCTTAGTGTCGATTTTGAGTTTGAAATTTGAGTATCTTGAAGCATCGCAAGTTTTTGGATGGAAAATGTAAAACAAATATTTTTGCAGCGCACTGAAGCACATCTGAGTGTGATTTAAGATTATTAATTAATACATTTACAAGTATATCCAGAAACCGGTTGGCTAAAGAATGACAAGCTGTCTTTGACAGGAACAGAAAAACACTAAAAAGAGCCTTTGGTTGCAGAACCACAGTTTAAACTGCATTAGTAACTTCAACATGAATCTAATCTAACAGAAGCCTCCTGTTTGGTTTTCTCCGCTCGTATTACCTCGTCTACCAGCTGCACTTCTGACTACCTCCCTGCTGCGAGAGGTGATTAGGCACTTGTCCCCGTCCTCTCTGCAAGAGACAGTCTGCCCACTCTTCCATTGAGAAAATGCCATTCAAAGTGACAACAGGTTCTGTGCAGCTGTCTCCCCTCCCAGTTAAACATGACAAAGTGCCACAATTTCCCTGTGAGCCGCTACCTTTCAGTAACTATCCACACTTGGTTCTCTCCAAACCTGCAGGGAGGGCAGCGCCAGGGGATAAAATAGCCTCGGCCGCAAGTCGCGGGAGAAATAATGTCAGTCCCACAGAGCGGTTCTTAGTTCAAATCCATAGCAATAGGGCATTTCAAAAGGCTGATGTCAGAACAAGTGCTGTGTGAAAGTAGATGCACATGCAACAAGCATTTAGAGTGCAGGGATTGTTGGAAGGTAAAGTCCTTGTTTGACAGGCACCACAGTGGCTACAATCACTGCTAGCACAATACTTCAACACTTGGACACCTCACCTTTGAAGCTTCTGGGTAATTTACTGATCAATATTACTCCCTGAGAGAAACAAAAATGTTTCCTTAATGTAGTCCCACAGACTGATGCTGGCTCACTTCAAATTACACAATAATGAAGGGATACAAGTTTTGGATTAATGAGTTAACCTAGGGCTGAACGATGTAGAAAAAAAGCATATTGATTAAATAGAAATCATATTAATCAGTATCGATAATGATCAAAACAGATCAAAATATACATTTTATGCTGTTTCTTAATTACCATTTTTAAATAAATGGATTCAAACACAACCCTTTATTCAACCAACGTTTCACCAAAACTGTAAGTGTTAAAAAAGAAAAAAAACACGTGCTCTCTGAACTGTCTGAAGGCTGATGGAGCTTTCCTGGGTCTGTGATTGGTTGGGAGGATGCAATGATTGTAGTATTAACCTACATGATAGAACTAGAATGCACTGTTCCTTTATTAAACTTTTTAATCGACCCCTGTTTTTTATATTGAGCCACACGTCTATCGATCAATATATATCTTTATTGATTTATCGTCCAGCCCTAAGTTAACCTAAAGTTAACCTAACTCATTCAGCTATGATGTTCAGAATGCTTCAGTATCTGTTTTTTCTTAACAAATCATTTGTCCCAGCAGAGGTTTGTGCAGGACAGCCTCAGCTCCAACACAGGTTAGGAGTTTGTTAAAGTGCTAAGCTGCCATTAGCATGCTTCCTCTCTGTTTAGATATGTCCAGCTGATGACCCGGCTCGTAACATATTTTAATGCAAGTCCAATTTATCGTGTATGGGAAAAACTTATTGAATGAATTCATATCAGCACTTTTCTTTGAATGTCATAATTGTTGAAGATTAGTGTTTCAGCTGCTCTCTGGGCAACTCTAAACAGCTAAATAGCTGATCTGTAAACAGAAGACAGAGAAGTCGCATTACAGAGATGGACAAAAAACGGCAACAAGCACAACAGTCTGTCTTTCAATGAGATCACTATTGTAAAGGGTAAAAAACACTAGTTAATAATACTAGGTTGTTAAGTCCAGTATACACTCCATTTTTAGCAATCTTCTAAGACTGTTCCATGACACACTGTTCAACCTGGATGCAATATTTTTTGACTATTACATCTTTAATTAGTTCTGACTAATAATCTTTAACTGCCAAATCGGTTATCGCATTTGTGTCGGTTATCTGACAAAAATACAAACCATCACAAGCTACACACTGCCACCATAAGAACACTAAAAATAATAGTATTTTGATAAAAAAAAAAAAAACTTTCACTTGATAACAGCAACAAGCAACAGCATTAAAAATATGAATACATGTAAAAATTTGAATTAAGAAACGTAAAAAAATAAATAATGAATAAAATCACAAATGTAACAACGGGGTCAATCACAAAAACTCATTCCTGTAGGAGCTAAACATTTAAGGTAAAATATCCAGAACACCGCTCTCTTTTTCCTAATAAAATTAATATTACCCCCTCTTTTACTGGTTTTGATGGCTTTTTCACATTTTTGATATATTGACAATTTTTGCAAGCCCCACATTTAAATTTCCCCTGTAGGTTATGTGTTATCAGGGTTGTTTCTGGGGAGTTATGATAAGCTTGAAAAATGAAAAATAGTAAAACAATACAATTTAGAAACAGGTGAAAACATAAAAACAAAAGGAAACACCAATATTAAAACAATGAAGTTTAGGATTAGCATTGATTTAGGCTGCATAAGATAAGGTGAACAAGTGAGTCTTTGCTTGGCTTTAAAAATCTCCACAGAACCTGCCAGCCGAAAGTCTAGAGGGAGATTGTTCCACAGAGATAAGGCACGAAAGAAAAAAAGCACGCTACCCTACAGTTTTCCTTTTAGCCTTAGGAACTTTTAAAAGACCTGTGCCCTGAGATCGAAGAGCACGGGGTGGAACGTACAGGTGCAAAATGTTGGCTAATTAAAAGAGCACCAGACCATTTAGTGTCATGTAGGTGAGCAGCGCGACCTTAAAATCAGCTCGAACCTGACAAGGCAACCAGTCAGGGATGTCAGTACTGGAGTGATATGATCGTATTTCCTAGTTTAGATGCAAACAGCTGTGTTTTAAACCATCTACAGGTGTCTAAAACTTTTCTTTGGTAACCCAGAAACGAAAGCCTTACAACAATTAATTCATGAAGATACAAATGCACGAATAAGAACCTCTGCGTTTTTGAAAGATAAATACTGTCTGATTTTGGAAATGTTATTTACGATGGCAAAACGCAGTCCTTGTGACGTTTTTGATGTGTGATTCAAAGGACAGCGCCAGGCCAAACCACACTGCCAAGTTCTTTATTTTGTCCCTGCATCTTATAACATTCATTTTCTAGGTGAAATTTTTGAGGTCCAATAACATTTAAATCTGTCTTGTTGGCATTAAGAAGCAGGAAATTATTAGATAACCAGCCGGAAATTTCACACAAGCACGTTTCAATTTTTGACAAGTCAACCCTGTTACCAGTGGTTAAAGGCACATAAACTTGCAAGTCATCAGCGTAACAATGAAAGGTTACATTGAAAGAACATAAAACAAGGCCAAGCGACAGCAGATACAGGGAAAATAGCAATGGGTCAAGCACAGATCCTTGAGGAACCCCGTGCCTCTCGGCACTGGTCTCAGAGAGATCATTTTTAAAGCTATCATTTTGGGATCTACCAGCCATGAGAGTAAATTTCCCCTGACTCCAATAAAGTTTTCGAGTCTGTCCAGCAAAATGCAAATGTCCAAATTGTCAAATGCAGCACTTAGGTCCAGCAATAGTTAGGCTGAAGTACAATCGTTGTCTACATTTACCAGCAGATCGTTTAATACTCTAATGAGAGCTGTTTCTGTAGAGTGGTTTGATCTAAAAGCAGACTGAAATGGCTCGAACAAATCATTTCTTGAGAGATGGTCGGTAAGCTGCTGAGAGACTACTTTTTCAAAGATTTTTGACAAAAATGAGGATTGTGGGAAAGGTCTGTAGTTTGCAGCTGAGTCAACATCCAGTCCAGACTTTTTCAAGATTGGTATTAGCATTGCTGATTTAGATCAAGCAAGAAAGATGTCAGTAGCCAGTGAATTATTTAGTATTTGCAAAATGTAGGGTCCTAATACCGACCATAGTTCTTTTATAGCCCAGGCTGGCAGAGGGTCCAAAGGACAGGTCGTGCATCGAGCCACGTTAACAATCTTACTTAATCCAGCCAAGGAGATAACCCTGAAGTCCGAGAACCGTGGAATGAGTGATCTGAGTTCTCAGTGCTTCAACCTTATCTCTAAAAAGAAAGTTATGAACCGTTAAATTTGAACTGCAGGTGGTTGATTTAGTCTCAGTAAAATGGGACACTGTGCTAACTAAACGTTTTGAATTATGCTTGCGGCTCATAATGAGATTTGAGAAGTAGATCCATGTAGACATGGGATGATTGAAAAAGCGACAAAGTGACTTTCCAAGCCTGGAGAAATACTTCAAGTCTAGAGTATCACCAACGCTTTTCCACATTTTCTCCTCGAGTTTATAAGTTCTGCTACTGAAATAAATTGTTCCATAATAAACATACAGAGCATATATCTATAGTGTAAACAGGGATCTGGTCAGTGCAAATATATCCAGCAGCAGCCTGGTATAATTTTTGTCTTTCTAGTAATTTTTCATGATATTTTCTTTAGTCATCTATAAGAGCTAGGGTTTCTGCTCACCTTTGTCATTATTAGCCACATTAGCTTACAATGCAACTAGGCGGAGATCTAATAGTTTGTTTGCACCGCAATAGAACGAAGCGTTGCTTGGTTCACAATGACGTGGTTCATGGTTGACGGCTTAAAAGCTGAGCTCTGTCAACAGAAGTAAAACCAAGTAAAAGCTCCTCCTACCTTCAGCTGGACATAGTCCAAGATGTTTTTGAAGTCAAGATCATCGTAGTAGTGTTTAATTCCTTCCCTTATAGTGCTCTGAAACAACGCCACCGTCTGTACAGCACAGAGAGGAAGAAACACACAAAGGGTTGAGGTTTGATCCCAATCCCAACACAAACAAAGCAACACAGACTGACCTGACTGCAAATAATCAGATCACTGAGTCAAATGTCAAGATCTGTACAGGATATGTAATGTTTACCTTCTTTTCAAAGATGAGAGCCATGGCGAGTGTGATTGCCTGGAGGAGCAGCAGCACACACAGCACACAGAGGAACTGTGGGGGGAGAAAGGACGGGGGATCATACAGCTTCCTCTAAATTTATCAGATAAGAAGTATGTCTGCATTAAGAAAAGTTTAGACTGTTGCGTTTCTAAAATGTAAAATGGTTAAGTCTTCTTAAAATTGTAATCTGTTACAAAAAGAGATGCATCAAAGCTTTTCACTGGCTTGGACTGAATCCCAGTTTTCTTTCTGTCCTCCTAATTGTTTTATGTAGACTTTGTTCCAGTTTTAGAATTTAATTTATCTATAAAAATGTGCTGTTAGATTCCTTGATGGAGGCTGAAGTTTTCCAACAAATCAGAGATTATAAGATCATCCCTAACAAAGCATCTGTTCCTTACCCTTTATCTGATACAAAGTGCACCAAAGAACACGCACATCATTGCATTCACAAACTAAAAAGCGTTTTCAGTCTTGACGCATTTAATTGACTAGGAAAACATCAGATTTTTCAGAATTTGACCTGCGCATCAGCAGGAAAACTGGCAATGGAGTTGTGACGTTACATAGGTCTGGATCAATTTTCTAACTCAGCACATCAACACAGAGGGAGATGGTCTTATTTAACAAATCACAACTTTCACTGCTCAGACACGCATTGGACTCCTCCTCTGTGGGTATGCTTAGATTTTGGGTTAAAGCTTCTGCTGAACATCCGATTGGTCTATGCCAACGCTGCGTGGATCCTGTTCTGTATTAATAATTCTTACCACTAGCAGTGGTTAGAGAAAAGGAAGAAGGACAAGGTTTCTGAGATAAAACAGTAATTATTCATGGCCTATTGTGAGTCAAACATATTGGATATTCTTTCTTTTTTCTATTGTGAACTTTCACCACTTCATTGGTTTATTGACTTTCTAATCTTCTTCCCCAAAATACAGACGTCACCGACTTTTCAGTCTCTAACTAATTAACTTTTTATGACCGATTATCTAGCTATGGCAAATTAGACTGTTGCATAGCAACCGCAATAATGCAGCCCTACTGCTTTTGAGCTTTTTTCCTGTGTTACAGACAAAACCAACAGCTGTGTCTTTGCATGCAGAAAGAGAAAAAGACCATCAAACTGTTTGGTGGTATTAAGGTTTTATGAACTGAGCTGTTGTGTACTCATTTCAAACGGTATCTCTGACATTTGGTGTTTGTGGTAATTTATGTAATTACAGACACATGAACTGCAGTTAACACACGTGTTTGCTTTGAATTTGTAGCTGAACAGATAATCTAATGAGAATAAACTCTAAAATATTAGTCACAGAACATGAATCCAAGCAGTAATCATCGGGAACTTTTGCTTCTTCACCGTCACACTTTCCCAACAGATTGCGTTACGCAATACGCTGTATTGTTAAAAGCTGCATTCCTACCATATGCAGCAGGGTCTTGTTGTCCCTGAGGGATCCAACCATTCCCACTACGGACACAGTGAACATCACCAGGCCGAGCAGGATGAGCACCACGGCAGGAGCCAGGAAAAGACCCTCCAGGGTGCGATTCTTCTGCCTTTCAACTTCCGCGTACACTCCCACACACAACACGCAGAGACCCATGAGCTGTAGGGAAAAGAAAGACGGTTCATGACATGAACACCTCTGGTCTGTGATGGACAGCGGCAGACATTTATGTCCATTTGTTTAATTCAATTCAATTCAATTCAATTTTATTTATATAGCGCCAAATCATGAAACATGTCATCTCAAGGCACTTTACAAAGTCAAGTTCAATCATATTATACAGATTGGGTCAGATTATACAGATTGGTCAAAAATGTCCTATATAAGGAAACCAGTTGATTGCATCAAAGTCCCGACAAGCAGCATTAATGCAAACTAAAGTGAGAACAAATATTTCTGCTTCTTTTCACAGCAAAGGTGTAAGTTTAAAATGAAAGGATTTTACTTAAAACTGTCAGTGAGTCTGTTTAACAGCAGCTCACGTTTCACACAATTAAATGGATTCAAAAAATCAACAAAGAGGAACACATAATTGTGTTTCCTGTCCACGGAGTCAGTAATACCCTAATAAAACTGTAAGGAGCATCATTTTAAACTGAGTGCAGCAATCCCGGAGAAAACAGTGGTGCTTAGTTATGACATGAATAAATGCCAAAAGACATAATTTTTGTTACACAGCAAAATAAATGTTAGATTAAAAGAGTGAAATCCCTAAAAGCACATGTGAGGTTAGGCCTACTGAGGCCAAGTGGCTTTTATTGTTGCTGTTTTTGATTTAATAACAACATGAAAGATATGTGGTGAATACATCAGCGCCACTCACCTTGTCTTGCTTTCTTTCATCACTTATTAAACCAGAGTAGGACTATTTTGTTGCATCACTAGATAGCAGGACAATTTTACTAAATAAACTCCTTAGATGCATGATTAAAAACTTATAATTTACCAAAGTCTACAAACCTGTCCAGTTCATTAACGTTTTCCTCTAGAAAGAGATAAAATGCTGAGTGCTCCTGAATATATATTTAACCCAAATCCATGTTCAGAACTAGGGGCGGGAAATATGGACATTACATTTTATCACGATATAATGTGGTACTAAAAAAAAAAATTCTGAAACTTGATGAGGATTTTGTACGTTCCAAAGTAACCAGCCTTGGTGTCGCCATAGACAGAGATTTTAAATTTTAAACAAACGCCGTTTTAAAATCACGTTTTTATCATCTCCGTCTTTTATCTAAGGTAAAACCTTTTTTTATCTTTTAACTTCTTTGAGCAGGTTTTACACTTTTATTTCTAGCCGTCTGGACTACTGCAATGCACTTTATTCAGGCATTAGCCAACGAGCTCTTTCCCGTCGGCAGTCCAAAATACAGCGGCTCGTCTTTTAACAAGGACCAGAAAACACATTACACCAATAATTGTGTCTCTGCACTGGCTCCCTGTTCCTTTTAGAATTGATTTTAAAATTTTATTCTTTACGTTTAAAGCCTTGAATGGGATGGTTCTTTAATACATCGTCGACCTCCTCCAGATTTACTCTCCGGCACATGATCTGAGGTCTGAGGGCCATCTTCAGCTAATAGTGCCTAAGACGAGGGTTAAATCCAGAGGGGACAGAGCCTTTTCTGTAGTTGGCACCAGACTTTGGAATACTTTACCCCTCCATATAAGAACAGGCTCCACAGTAGAGTGTTTTAAATCTCGTTTTAAGACTCACTTTCGTTCTTTGGCCTTTAACACCGTGTAGTTATGTGGTCCTCTGTCTCCTTTTTAGTTTATTTTTTGTTATGTACAGCACATTGGAAACTATATAAATAAAGTGCATTGGATTGGACTGGATTACTATCATGATAACCATAAAAGTGATAATAAAAGACTATTACCAGCTTCTTCTAGTATTTTTTGGTACCTTTATGGCTGTGACTTCAATTATAGCCCCATAAATACAAATGCTGTCCTTAAAAAAGGTATTTAATGATGCAACATATATCAAACATTCGAAATATGCCTTCATCGAGAAACAAGTTACATAAAGAAATTAGTTTTTTTTTAATCACTAAACTGCACACAGAATGGTATGTAATTATATTTTTGAATTTATTGACATTTATTGATGCCCTAAAGAAACCAACAAAGGAGAAAAAAGCTAAAAAAAAAACAAAAAAACAATTCTGACAATACTGGCAGTTTTTGGCGTTTTCAGACATTACTAATCGGAATTTATCGTTGTCAAGATAAACACAAATTCATATCATTAAAAAAATTTATAACGATAAAACAATGCGATAAAGGCCCAGCCCTATTCAGAACCTTTCAACACTTAAACAATATTAATGGAAGAACCACTGAGCCCTACATCAGATACTACAGATAAAACCATGTAAAGCAGCATTATCAGTCGATACAAGGTTAAATTGGACCCGAATCGGACCAAGGTGAACGTCGTTTTTTTATCGGTATCAGTAGAGTTGAGTAGACGTCAACTCTGATCTCTGTAGCTTCACTTCAACTTCCTCAGAGGCCAATGGAAGGTTTTTAGCACAACAGATATGAACATGAGTAGTAAATTGGCATGCTTTAGTTCTGGGTCACTGATAGTAACCTGATGTCATTAAAAACAATGCAGATGCAGCTGGCACTTCAAAAGTTAAAGGAAAATGGGCGAAGGAACGGTAAGCTGCATGTTTCAGTGAAATAAGTAAGGCTAAATGGTTGCTACTTATGTCAGGTGTTGATATGGAGCAAGTAGAATTTGTTTCAGAGTAGAACCACTGAGGTCTCACACATATGCAAGAGGTAGTTAGTTATATGGGCAAACTAAGAATAACAGGATCTTGTGGTACGAGATCTAGCGGTATTTAAACACCATATTTGTTGTCAAGTCTGTCTCTTAAGGCACTTTTGTAGTCCATCTTGTCTATAAAGTATAGTATCAGTAAGTCTATATCTTGACCTGCTGATACTATTCCACTGCAATGCGCTTTCCTCTGTAATGTTTACGTTTCTTCGCTGTTTATGTACAGCACTTTGAATTGTCTTATTGAAATGTGCTTTACAAGTAAACTTGCCTGGCCCAGTTACTATCAGCCTGTCACTTTGGCTGATAAGGTTAATGGGAATTATTATAATTAACCCTAGATTTGAAGGTTCAAGCTTTCACCTTGACACCCTGTTCTGTTTATGCTGGAGAGAGTTATTTTGAGTCATAGAACGTATTCAGCTGCCCTGTTCTGTTGGCGGAGTGGACTTCTTTTTGTGTAGGCTGGATACGGTCTTACAAAAGCAAAAACGTGTTTGTGTGGCATCATTGGGCACGAAAGAGGGTTGCACAATATTTAGCAAATTTATCGTTGTCTCAAAAGAACCGAACGCAATAAAATCATCAATATTGCAAGAATTAGTAGGCCAGCGATAACTGTTATTTATTGAAGTAATATGTATTTAGGCTCTCTGTGCTAGTGAAACGTTTGGACAAGACACGAATACCGCTGAATTAAGCATTTGATTACTTATCCAAAGTCACATGATTATCACAACATTCACCACGATAACAGCATATTGCATGTTTTCTGAAAAGTCCTAGTACCTGGTATTGAGCGACGAGATTTGAACTGACAAATCTATTAATAATGATGCGAAATGAGAGTGGACTGCATTTTATCACTGAAAGTTCCAACAGTTTACAAGCCTAGACTGATCAAATCAGGGCTGGATTATGCTACAGCTAGCCATGAATGTGATTTATGAAACCTTTATTACTATTAGAAAGAACACAAATACAGGCAATTTCTACATTTTCTAGCATTATTACATACATATTTAAATGGATACAACAATTTTTATAAATAAGGAGCCAAGTGAAGAGCCAGCTGGGTAACCAAAATCAACTAGAAAATATTAGTTTAATCTTACTTAAATGATTATTCTATTTTACACACAACTAACAACCTATAGACACATTGGGAGTATTGCACAGTGTGAAAGGGGGGGATCAGCATAGGTTGCATTCAAATTGAAAATTTCATTCGGTCAACACATCACCACATTATTTTCATTTCGTTAATGGAAAATGCTAGAATATATGAGGTAACCATCTTTGCTTCTGTGCTATTGATTTTCATATGGACCCAGAGGCAATCTACTCCAACTCCATTTACTGCTCAGAACTCACTAGAAAACCTTGTTAAGTAATTAAGGCTGGGTTTCCACATTCAGTGTCAGCACTAACATGCCTTGTAGCTTTAATAAATATATGACTGTGCTAAAGACTCAAAAGAAAAGGTTTAGGGAAAGGATCTCAATATACCCCTAATCCATGGCAATGGTGGCTAAAAACTGACACCGCCCAGATCTGATCAGCAGAACCCACATGAACTTGACTTTTAAAACTATGCCACTCTCATTCAAGCCTCTAAATGTCCATCAAACTGTATCATCATCTGTCAAAGATGGCCGAAGCACAGGCTGGGTGAGTGTCGGTCAATCCCTCCGCACACCTGCAGTTTTACTTCCATCATTAGGATCCTACTTTAATGGCATTAACTAAACCTATCATTCCCACAGCAACGATAGCTTTAATTAAGTCTGCACGGCTTGCTTGGGGCCAAAGGAGCCTTTGTCTGCCGAGCAAGTCCTCAGTGGCCTAAATCACAGCAGCCGAAAAGAGAGATAGAGGAAGAGGCAAATCACATTAGAGGGATCCAGGAGTGCTAATGGGCTCAAGCTACTAATGCTTTACAATCATATTCAACAGAACGATTCAGCATACTTTTTTTTTTTTTTTGGAGATGAAAATACCATCACAATGTGTAACTGAATAGGGATGCTAAAGAATACTAATATTTGCTTCCTACTGCAAGGTCACAGCATGAACATTTACATCAGATTTACATTTAGAACTCTGGAAGTCAGGGTAAATGCCAAACTCTGTTTATGCTAATCCAAACGTTTTTCTACAAAACTATCTTTCCAATAAAATACACATAGTATCCAAAATATTACACTTTGTTAAAATCGCAACTGGCATCAAAGTTTACCAGGGTTTGAAAATGTTCCTGTTCAAAATTGTTCAGAGATCCTCGTTCATACCATCCTTATAGTTTAAGGTTCTTGTTACAAGATATCAAGGATAGTACTGCAGTGAGCAGTACTGCGTCTTTCCCACTTATTCCTGCACACAGCCGGTCAGCTGGCTTAAAGAAGGCTCAGACACGTTTCACTCAATTGCAAAAATAACAAAATAGCCGATTTTGGAATATTTCTGGTCACTAAAGAGTCTAATCGTCAGTCTGTAATACTTCCTTTTGAATGCTTACGTTTTGCTTCAGTTTATACTCAAAATAAAAACAAATGAAGGCTATAACTGTAAAAAAATATATAATTATAAAATATTAATTTTAGAAGTATGAATGATTGTTATTTTTTGTTAGAAAAAAGTTAAATAAAGATATGCATTTTTGTTGGTGTTTTGTGTGTTTATACCGTGAAACTTTAGCATAATGGAGGACCAATCCTGTGACTGAATTTATTTTTTTAATATAATTTTTATGAAGAATGAAGGAATTAATAAATAGTTTAATAAATAATTCACTCGTCCGATACATATTTTAACAAACTAATTAATATACCATTACATGCAACAACATAAAAAGATATAAATCATTCAACAACTTTAGAAAATATCAGACATTCATAAATATTTAAATATGAATTTATAGCTGCTATATTATATCTCGGTGCCATTATTGTCATTGTTTTTACAATGTCTGTTTATTTTCTTTTATTCTATTTTTAGCAGATGTGAATTAATTAATTTATTTTTTACCCAGCCCCAGAAAGATGGGAACAAAATAGGCACAGGGAAGTCAGATTACAACAGGGACATGTTGACAGAAATACACCTGTGTAAAAGAAAAAAATAATCTAAAAAAATTGAATAGTGAATATTGGTGTAAATATAGTTGTGAGGGAATAAATATATTTTAAAAGGGACAGGGGAAATAATATATTTAAATAACTCACATCCATCAATGATCAAAGAAAAATAGAAAAGTTGAAAAACTAAATTAGAATAATGGCATATAGACAACTTCTAACATCTAAACATTGAAACTGAAATATAAATTTGTGTCTGATCTTTTGGCCAGTTATTGCTACATTGTTTTCTTTTTTTCATTTTGTTGCACTTAATGGCATATTAATCCACATGTTAACATATTTAATGGGGTGAGTATTGCATTTATTAAGCTATTTATTTCTGAATGTTATCCTTATAAAGGCAGGATTGGTCCTCCCTATGGAAATTTCACCAAAGACTTTCATATCTTGAGAATTTGATACCAGTCCGAGCCCATTTTTAATTCTGTAAAGAAATGGTGTGGTAAGCAATCACACTTTGTTGAATTATATACTTGATCTCTCACCATGTTTTCCTCACATCAAGTCAAAGACAACAGAAGGCGCTGAATGTTAAAAGGTCAAAGCTGTAGTGGCAGGAATGACATAGTTTCTGTGCACTGAACAGCAGCAGAACTTAACTTCTGTATTTCTGTCGGCAGAATCAATTCAGTTATCATCCCTTTAAGAGCATCCAACGCCCTGCACCACCGTGCTGTTTGATCGCTGTACATTGTCTCTGGGCCGAATGCCACCGTGAATATGACGGCAAATTACGTTAAAACACTGTCCGTGTTTTGGCGCAACGCCCGCGTATTACACAAAATTAATTGTACGATGTTTTGAATATTTTCCCTCTGATATGAATCATTCATCTGTTCGCTGGTATCCACAGAACCCACAGCTATAACAATTACATACGCCGGTGGCTGCTTTCCTCACTGAATCCAGCCCCTAAAAGTGCGATCCGACACAGGGACAGTGATTTTAATTCAATCGCAGATAAACCCAGAGAAATGTAAGCGAGTGTAGCGATTTAAAGGGAGAAGAGCGCTTTGGTTGAGGGCGATGTTCTACTTTAAATTAAAATTACTATCAAACGGGTCGTAAAATTGGCTTGGGGTGTATGCCGAATTGTGGACAGGATTGCACCCTTTTATAATGTCTAGAAATTTGTGTTTTTCGTCAACATCTAATGGCCTGAAGCAATCAGGACATTAAAAAACAAGTGTCTTGTGAAGGAAGACTGGAAAAGATGCTTCGAAAGGTGGCTGATGACCAAGGATCTACACTCCAGCAATTCACAGAGGATCCAGACATAATAAAACACACGTCACACTTACCGAGAAAAGCATTGAGTAGACATTTAGTGTGAACTTGATGAAGTAGTAGAAATGGTTGGTTTTTCTCACTTCGGAGTAGGACGGCATGGTGGCTTGCCTTTATCAAGCTAGCTCACAGTCTGGCTAGCTCGCCTTCGTGTAGTGTAAAGGAAAATAGATGTTAGTGATGTATAAAATATCCCCTTTGGGATACGAGAAACATTTAATAGAGGTAACGGTATATTAAATAGGCAGCAGCGATCATTTCTCAAACAGTGCTGTTGTACAGTCGCCGAAACGAAAGCACTTCCGTGCGGCTAGCCGCCCCACGCTTTGTTTTGACTCCATTCTTAAAGGAGCAGTCACACAAATAGACCCCTTGCATCTGACGTCACAGTCACGTGATCGGGGGTGCGCGCCTCCATCTTGGTGGGCAGGCTAGCCTGACAGCCCGTCTACTACATGACAAAACGGGTGATTTAGAGCGTACTTTTAGTTAGTTTATTTTTGGAATCTAAACAATGCCTACGACTTGTTGTGCTCCCGGTTGCACACAGAGGCATTCCAAATCGTTGGATGTACGTTTCTGTCGTTTACCGAAGGATGAGGAAAGAAGAAAGAATTGGATATTTTCAATGAAAAGAGCGCAGGCAGACCCTCCCAATGGACTGGGGGAGCCATCATATTAGGAGAGAATTTGCAGTCTACACTTCATCTCCGGTAAATACAACTTAATTCTGCTCTAGTCATTGTTCTACTTAAATAGCGGCGGAGGGGAGGTGGCGATCGCTACACGGGCCGGAGAGCCGCCGCTGTCTGCTGTCTCCGCCGCCGTCTGGAGCAGCAGACAGCGGCGGCTCTCCGGCGGCGGAGGCAGCAGCCGCGGCGGCGGAGGCAGCAGCCGCGACGGCTGCGGCGGCTCTCCGGCCCGTGTAGCGGAGGCTGCTGCCTCCGCCGCCGGAGAGCCGCCGTTGTCTCCGCCGCCGCGGCTGCTGCCTCCGCCGCCGCGGCCGCTGTCTCCGCCGCCGGAGAGCAGCCGCTGTCTCCGCCGCCGGAGAGCCGCCGTTGTCTCCGCCGCCGGAGAGCAGCCGCTGTCTCCGCCGCGGGAGAGCAGCCGCTGTCTCCGCCGCGGGAGAGCAGCCGCTGTCTCCGCCGCCGGAGAGCAGCCGCTGTCTCCGCCGCGGGAGAGCAGCCGCTGTCTCCGCCGCCGGAGAGCCGCCGCTGTCTGGAGCAGCACCCGCTTCCTGCTGCTCCAGACAGCGGCGGCTCTCCGGCCAGTGTAACGATCGCCACCTCCCCTCCGCCCGGGGGCTGAGGGGAGCACGGGCGCTAGTACGTCTGTGTTTACGCTGCAATGTCGCCGACACCCCCACCCATTTTAACAAGACAAAAACACCTAAATAATCCGTAGTGGGTGATGTTTTTTTAACCTACCGGGCGGGTCTTCCTCTCTGCTTTCTGCTGTTGCACAAACATGTCTGAACATCCATCCATCCATTTTCTGACCCTCTTAATCCCTCATGGCGTCGCGGGCGTTGCTGGAGCCTTTTTCCTGATATGAAATAATTGCAGCCGTCCAGTGGTTTCAGGGGCTTTCGTGCTCTCTTGTCTGTACTGGCCTGCGTGTTTATAAGGCAGCTGTATATGTCGCGGTACGAAACCCTTGGCCAGCATTTCACAGACTCGCTCCGTCCCTTCAGGCTTTTGCTGTGTGGATCTGGCAATCTGATACCATCAACCATCAACTTACTCTTAAAACGATCTTGTGATACGTTATCTAAAGAAGAAAAATACCTGGAGAACTCGTCATTTCGTCAAATGGCGTGCCAACCAATATGGCCGCCACGCAAGGGGTTCTGGGTAACGGAGTCACGTGGTTGCAAGGGGTCTATTCAGCAGCTTCACGGCTATGGTAAACTCCACAGTTGTGCATAACTTCAACTCTTTCTACACGCAGAATTTTGTATACGAGCAAATCAAATATGTATATAAAAATGAAGAACTAATAACACATGTCAGTGCGAACCACTTTTCCAATTTTAAGGGGGATTTTAAACATGAGATGCTGCTGTAAGCAGTTAATATCTTACCTGATAACCCTCCGGACATCTTCATTTATTGTGAACCAGATAATTTGTTCTTGGAGGTTGAAGCTAATAGAGCAAAGGCAGCAATGTACTTCTAATACCTTAAAACAACTCCAATCTCAAAAATACTGTTTTGTGCAAACTCTGTTTTAGGAACATTAACAAACATTTGTACTGAGTGGGTATTTAAATAAGATTTATTTTATATTTACTACAAAGGCATTGATTCCCTTTTGCAAAACAAAGAACTTCCATTAAGATAAAAGTACACAAAATTACATAAATGTAGAAGTGGATAAAAAGTCCTTCACCTAGATGGCATGATATTTATCATTTTATGCAGCTTTACTTTTACATCAGTATATGTCTGGGGGTGCTTCGCATGTTCTGTTCTCTGTACATTTTGTACAGTAAAGCTGGATTTAAAGCTATAGTTGGTAATCCTGGTCCTTCCATCCCAAGAGTAGTAAACCATTTTGTTTTCAGAAAAGAGAATGAAAATAAATAAATAAATAAATCTATGTGAGAGCTGGAAACCTATAAAAAAAAATTAGGATTGGTCGTGCCCTCACCCCCATCTGTCCTCGGAGTTCTGGAGGTATCTATTGGTTGTCCCACATGCATGCCGACCATTGTGATGCGCTCACTTAACGACACAGTGTTTTTGCACTTTCCTTGTTTTTTCCCGCATGTGCACTTCTAGTATTTATGTATCCAGTTAGCTTTGGTGTTAGCCGTTCATTGTAGCTCTGTTGTTTTCAAAGTTTATTTTAAAAATGGCTGAAAGTGGAAAGAAGCAAATTCTTTTACAAGTTTATGAGAAGAAAAGGAAGGCCTCACAAGAAAGAAATAAGAAAAGATTGGATTTGGGAGATGTTTTTCACGTGATCCGCCTAACGAGCAGAAGAGCAGGTAAGATGGTCTTGCGCATTCTTGGTTATTCAAAAAGGGACTTGGCTGTTTTTAACTTACAGTTATGGAAAAATCGGCAACTCTACCTTTTAACCACTGAGGTAAGATATAAACTGCTTACAGCCTTACAACAGAACCTTGTGTAAAATATCCTGAACTACCCCTTTAAAATTATCACTCTCAATGAGATTAGGAGTGTTAATAGATGACAAGAATAGCTATTTTAAATAAAATGGGGTGCAGTCATGGCAAAATGGCAAACTAAGGGAACAGGTAAATGCTAACGCTGATTCAAATTCACAAACAGCTGTTGCAATATGTTTGTATTAAAATAAAAAATAGAACTAATCATTTATTTAGTCAGAATATTTTGTTTTTCAAAATATAGGCAAATGAAAGGGTAAAGAAGAGTAAAAGTTACTAAGGTTCTAAGGTTATTTGGATTGCCTCACTTCTGCGGCCTGTGCACAGAGTCTTGCTTCAAATTGCATCAGTGGTTGCTTAGACTCACTTGCTGACATCCTGATGGAAATATTGATGTATTCACAAATACGTTAAAACACTTGCAAAGCCATCAAAGGGGTGGATATCTGACATCTCCCTTCATTAAGACCGCCACCTTTAGGTCTACCTGCTGAGTTCTTTTTACCCTAGATTCCGAATTCCTATGTCTATTTCATTGTAGACTGTGGCACATTAGGGTTGGACGTAAGCCACAGTCATCAGTTTACATTTAATTAACCAGTATTATTAGGTTTCTGTGCAAATATTAATAATAATGTATTTTCCAGCACTGCTGCTGTGAGTTGTCAGTATCTCAAACCTTTGACCCTACAGGAAAATTGGGGATCAAAATGAAAGCTCCTTATTGGGATCAATGAATGTTAACAGGACAATGTAACTATAGATGTTAGTTTTATTGAAGCTACGCAGGAGTACATCAAGAAAAGAGTGATTGAAATAGTCCAGTTCAAGAAACAAAGTAAAATACAAAAGAATATCAGATATATTCCTTAGTGTACCTCAATTCAGGGGATCGTGATGGTGTTTATTTTGTGTTTTTTTTTGTTTGTTTTTTAGAAAGAGTTCTTCCATCATTTAAATATTTAGGTTTAGTTTTCAGTTAACTCTAAAAAAGAAATTTATGGAGGGTTAAAGGGGACAATATTACATAAATAAATACATCATGAAACAAATAAATGTAAATTTACCATGAAATAATCAAATGTAAAATAAATAAATGCACCACAAATGTCCCATTAAATCATTAAATGTAACATGAAATAAATAAACGTGCCATTAAATGGTCCACTGAATAATCAAATGTACAATTTCTTTATTTAATAGATCATTAAACAATTAAATATACCGTTAAATTATGAAATATAAAATTACATATTTAAATGTGCCATTAAATAATTAAATGTGGCTTTTAAATTATGACATTAATCCAATTAAATAATTCATTAAAAGTCCTTTTTGTTACATAAATTTGTTTGAATATATATTACGTTATTTCACTCTGTATTTCACTTTATCTATTTTACGGTGTCGCACATCAGACTCATTGTGAAATCATTTAAACTCTCACCTTCACCCATCAAACTCAGTGTGCGGGATTAGGGAGACCCTGACGCCTGATTGGCTGCTTCACACTGAGCAAGACCAGAAAACTTGGTCTTGGTTGAATATTGACGTCGAGGTCAATATTTTTTCTGTAAAATGCAAAATAACTTAAATAACATGTTGCAATTTGTTTACCACAGACTGGTTGAGCAGCTCCAGCCTCCATAGCCGTAGTTTGGACAGAAATATCTCTATAAAGTTGACGATATTGTTCACTGTTGTCCAGCGTTGGGAAAGCTGGGACAGAAATGATCAACATTAGCCCCGCCCACAGGCTAACATTCTCGCACAAACCTTTTAGAGATATTTCAGACCAAACAAGGGATATAGAGGGTGGAGTTGCTTGCAAGCTTGTGGTAAATTAATTACAATGTGTTATTGAAGTTAAAATGCAGACCAAGCTACCGATAAGCCAATCTGTTGAAAATGTTAGAAATAAATAATACTTAAGAGTCCAGAAATGATTTCTTGTTCGCTTTTGCCTTAGGGTTCTTGGACAGTTCCGATATTTTCACCCAAATGAGGAGTTAAGTCATCTTAATCCAGGCATTCCTCTGGTAGCCACCTTATTCAGCATCCTTGGCTGTGCACACATACGCACAGACCTGCCTCTTTGAAGACCACAACCTGCGAAGGACATGCACATGTATTTTTTTAAATCTGATTTTCATTCACAACCTTATTATAAACATCAGTGGAGCATCTTTAAAGAAGGTATTTTTTAATAAAATTACATGCAGTGCCTTTTTGTCATGTTAAAACCACAAACATCGACCCGTTTTACTTGGATCTTAAGTGGTTTTATTTACAGCATGGTGCATAAATGTGAATTGCACATGGAAGGATACACGACTTTCAAAATATTATACAGAAGTCTGGCATGCATTTCTATTCAGCCCCCCTGAGCCAATGCCTTTTGGATTTATCTCAATTGTTCTTTGTGAAATAGCGAGAACTCAGTTCTCTGTCTGTGAATATCAGTTTTCCAGTCTTGCCACCGATTCTCAATTGGATATAGGTCTCGACTTTGACTTGGCCATTCTAATGAACCATTCAGTTGTAGCTCTGGGTGTAGTCTTTTATCCTACTGGAAGGGGAACCTTCCCCTCAGTCTGTTTCTCCAAGTCTGTTAATTTTGTTCCATCATCTCTGACCAGATTCCCTGTTCCTACAAAAGAAAAATGTCCCAACCCAACCCTGGTTTGAACTTCTCCATATCTCTCTCCTTGACCCTATCTGCTCCTTGGTCGTCATAATGCTGTTTGTTCTCTAATATTCTATATCAAACCACTGAGGCCTTCACAGAACAGCTGCATTTATACTGAGATTAACTTGAACTAGAGACAGATGGACTCTATTTACTTCTTATATGACTTCTGGAGGCAATTTGTTGCACTGAATTTCATTTAGGGCTATCAGAGGAAAAGCGTCTGAACATAAATTCATACTTTTTAGGTTTTTATCTAATACCTTCACAATATATTCTACTTTGAGCACATCCTTTAAGAAAAATCAAGTTATACTCATGCACTGAAGACTTGCACCAGTTATAAAACATGTGTTTCTTGGAGAGATTCAAAGACCCATGCCAACCTGAAAGTACATAGCAAATTCCAGTCTTAGCAGAAATTGCTCTCATACATAACCTGCCATATGATGTATCAGAGCATGACCCAAAATGACCTACTATGACCTACTAAATACTACTATGCTTGTTATGTTAGAGAAACCAAGCATTCTCTTTATTAACTTTAAACTTCTCTTTTCATGTATTTATTTAGGAAATTATGCAATAATACATATACACAGTGTGGTAATTTTCATATAACTGAGGTGGTGAAAAAGGTCCTGTTGGTTAATGGAGCTTAGGAGGGCTGAACCAGCTGTCGTTTTGGGAGTAGGCGGCCCTCTGCTGGAGCGTCAGGTTGTCTGGTTATTTGGGCAATAACAGCATTGATGGGAGGGAACAGGAAACATGTTCATCCATGATGCACGTCCAGCCATTGATGTAAGGTAGTTCTATTTACCTTGTTTTAGAAATGGTTTCTGACCTTCTCACTGAGAGATATATGTGTGCTGGCGCGCTACTCTACAGTACCGATTCCCTCACTGAGATTTTGTAAATGCAACAGAAAGCTGCCAATTCCATCTGAAGATCTCTGAGCATTTTTTTCTAGTCATCCAACTCTTTTTTTCAAAAAGAGTTGGATGACTAGAAAAAAATGCCTGTTAATTGCCAAGCCTTGCAACAGTATGCATACCTCTTAAACTTTTCCACATGTTGTCATATTACAACCACAAACTTAAATGCATTTTATTGGAATTGTATGTAATAGACAAAGCATTTGAAAGTAATAAAACGGTTAATAAAAATTAAGCATGGTTTTAAATATTCCATTTAGAAATAAAAATCTGAAAAGTGTGTGCATTTCAGTTCGTCTCTAAATAAAACCCAATGTAACAAATTGCATTCAGAAGTCATCCAACTAGTAAACCAAGTTCACCTGTTTATAATTCAACCTCATTATAAAGCTGTCCAGCTGTACTGTAAGGAACACAGATTTCTTTTGAGAAAATCAGTGAACAAACAGCATCATGAAGACCAATAAACCCAGCAGACAGGTCAGGGATGAAATATATCATGCGTATATAAGTCAGACTAGTAATTATAACAGCTACTAGGAGCCCCACTGTAACTTTGGAGAAACTGCAGATATCCAAACTCAAGTAGGATAATCTGTCGAAAGGACATTAGTTGTGAATTTACCTCTTTGTGAAAGAGTGGTAAGAAGACAGCAATTTCTTCAACAGGAACAGCAAATCTGATCAGTATTGATATGGAGATAGATGGAATTAAATACATAATGCTTGTTAGAAACTACTAAAAACTTGAAGCTGGAACAGACAAACTTTCTACAGGACAATGACCTTTTTCATTCAGCCAGAGCTACAGTGGTGAGGTTCGGATCAAAGCATATTCATGTCTTAGAATTGCCAAGGCCTAAATCTAATGCAGAATTTCTGACAAGACTTGGAATTGCCTTACATCGAGTTTGATTGAGCTTGAAATATTTCGCAAACAATAAACTTGCTGTAATGCCACAGACAAACTCAGACATTCAGCCAAACACAGAGTGCATTTAAAAAGATTTATTGAAGAAAGGTTTCTGGTGGGAAATCGGAAACTGCCAGGAACATACTTCTTTCGTGAAACTTTGTGATGGTCGATCACAGAAAATAGTTTTGCAAGGTACTGGAAGTCAAAATGTCTTCTGTGAAATAAAATGCTTTTGAATGTAGCTACAAAGGTAGCACTCTTGGCAGCTGATTGACACTCACTCTGTGATAATAAAATGGAGTGATAGTTAAATAGACATACTTTTCGATCAGCTCACCTTTGACAAATTGAATTGAATAAAAATATATGCTTCTTATCTACTGTAGGTTGACACCTTTTCTTCACTTTGCATGTGCATACCAATGTAAACCACAAGATTTTTTCATTCTTTGCAGTACTTTCATCTCTCCATACCTTGAATTGTTCTGTGGTTTCTCTGAGCTTTGACTCTTTTATTGGTTTCCCTGCTTTATTTGTTCTCCCAAGGCAGTGGAATGATCTTTTGTTGAACGGCCAAGTGACAGGCAGCATGTAAGGTCACATAGTGATGTTGGATGAGAATGCCTGGCTCTCAGTCTCTGCTCTAACTCATCCCAAAAGTGTTCTATCGGGTCTAGATCAGGACTCTGTACAGGTCAGTGAAGTTCATTTACACCAGAATCTGCCATCCATGTCTTTATGGACCTTGCTTTGTGCACTGGTGCTCAGTCATGTTGGAAGAGGAAGCTGGGGCCAGCTCCAAACGGTTCCCACAAAGTTGGGAGCATGGAATTGTCCAAAATGTCCTGGTATGCTGAAGCTTTCAGAGTTCCTTTCACTGGAACTAAGGGGCCAAGCCCAGCTAAGGGGCCAAGTCCAGCACCATAATCCCCCTCCACCAAACTTTACACTTGGCAGTCAGAAGAGTACTGTTCTCCTGGCAACTCCCAAACCCAGACTCGTTATCAGATATCTAGATGGAGAAGTGTGATTCGTCACTCCAGAGATTGCGTCTCCACTGCTCTGGAGTGCAGTGGCACCGGGCTTTGCACCACTGTATCCGAAACCTTGCATTTCACCTGGTGATGTATGGCTTGAATGTAACTGCTTGTTCTTGAGCTAATCTGAAGGACACAAGAAGTTTGGAGGTGTATAGTGGCTGACTCTCCAGAACGTTGCCGACCTCTTTGCACTATGCGCTTTAGCATCCACTGACTCCACTCCGTCAGTTTACGTAGCCTACCACTTTGTGGCAAAGTTGTTGTCGTTCCCAAACACTTCCATTTTCTTATGATACAGCTGACTGTGGATTATTTAGGGGCGAGAAAATTTTACAATTGGATTAGTTGCACAGGTGGCATCCTATTAGAGTTCCACATTGGAATTCACTGAGCTCCTGAGAGCGACCCTTTCTTTCACAAAGTGTGTAAAAAACAGTTTGCATGCCTAGGGGCTTGATTTTATACACGTGTCCATGGAAGTGATTGGAACATTTGACTTCAATAATTGGATGGGTGAGCAAATACAGTACTTTTTGCAATATAGTGTATTTGGCAAAAATAATTATTCAGTAACCCAGAGTACAAGTTCTCATAACAGATAATCCTACGCTTCTGTCTTTTATTTATGAAGTTCAGTTGAAATTGCATACATAACCTAAGAGTCCAATTCAAATTACATTGCCATTGGTGAAAAAAATGGTACACCTAAGAAAATTGCATGAAATCTTCACTCCAACGCATGGCAACGACTTTCTTTTACCAGGAAGAAATCTCCAGCACAACCAGGCTCATGTACGGTGGCCCAGACGTGTCGACACTAATACAAAAGTTGCAACACAAATACAAAGAGGACTCACAAGCAAATATTGCCTGTTTGATAAGTAAGTGAAACGTTATTCTTTAGTTATATAAGGTACACTTGTACCGCTATGCCAGAAAGTGGGTTTACTGACAATTGCAGGTTTGTCAACCCTGTGAAGAGAGAAACATAGCTTTTTAGGTTTGCAAGTCAGTGGTTACCATGGAAACGAGTCAGACAATTTCAAATAACTTGCATTGCTTAACGACAGTATGGTGCATAAAACGGAGAATTTATCGCTAAGAAACTCCCGAATTTGGAAGTTATAACTCCAGCTGTATTGTATACTTTGATTAAATTGTTTAAATCATCTCCATAGACTCGTTGAGTTGTTCTTTACAGACAGGAAATATTTGCTTGTGAGTCCGCAACCAAAGCTCCTTCTTCATAGATTTTTTTTGCGGGGATGCCTCTTCTTATTCCTTTTCTATTGTCACGTATAACGGCTTTTGTATTGGTGTTGACACCTCTGGGCCACCGTACTTAGGAAGTTTGACCGTTTGCCTTGACCAGCAGGGAGCAGAGAACACAAAAAATGGACTGAAAAACATTGTTGCTGTTGTAACAAATACCTGCAGAGTGAATGGGAAAACATCTCTGTCCCTGATGAGGAGAGGCACCCCACAGCATTATGCTGCGACCACTGGATTTAATCATGGGGTCCATTTAGCAAATTACAAATACCAATGTGAACACTTCTAAAAGGGTTAAAAGAAGTAGTTGGGGGATATAAAACCTGTACAGATGAATATACCCACATAGAAGTTTCCTTGGGCTCTGCACAGGGGACCATGTTGGTAGCATTGTCACCTAGCAACAAGAAGGCCCTGGGTTTGAATCCCAGCCTGGGGTCTTTCTGCGTGGAGTTTGCATGTACTCACCGTGCATGAATGCGTTCTCTCCAGGAACTCCAGCTTTCTCCCACAGTCAAAAACACAACTGGAATCTCTAAACTGCCTTTAGGTGTGAGTGTGTGGCTTCCTGGTTGCATGCCTGTAATTTCCTGTGGTGGACTGGCAACCTGTCCAGGGGATGCCCTGCCTCTTGACTGCAGGAGACAGACACCAGGACTCCCTCGACCCTACCATGATTAGTGGTTTTAGACAATGGATGGATAGATGGAGAAGCTGCCTTTGAATCGTTTTTTTTTTTTTGTATGTTGATGCTTCATGCAAAAAACAGCAGAGCCAAGTACTTAAAAACCTGTATTGTTGTTACAGTTCAAAAAACAAACAAAAAAAAAAAAAAAATTATCCTAACCTCAGAGGATCAAAAATCCTGACTTTTGGGTAGACATTACCGATTTTGCTAAGCAGGTGGGCAGGCGCAGAGCCTCTGTTGGGGAGGGGGGGAGGGGGTTGGTTGGTTGTTTAGCCCGATCTGCAGTGTCAACGGGGCGGGGAGGCAGCATTTGGCTCAGTTCTTCTACTATGTCGGGACAGCAGCAGGAGTGGGTGAATGCCTGTTGCTGGGATAAACTTTTTAACTCCATCATCATACACTGTAATCAGAGACATTTCTGGGAACAGGTTTTGCCGGGGACGGGTCATTCAAAACAGGGACTCGGGGTCTGGTCACCCTTGCTTCCTCGCTGCGACCCGCCATTGTTGTCTGAATCCAAACAGTTGCTTCTCTGACACGTCGCATCTACGAAAATCCTGCCCGGTGATCCCGACTGGCTCGTCCATTTTATGTGGTATTGAAATGCCTCCCAATAACAACGATTCCCAATGGATATGTGGAGCACTGCGTAACTACTGTAGATCCATTTGGTGTCTCATCAGCTGCTGTGACCCTCACACCTGCAAGTCTTCCCCTGATCAGCAGCTGGTGCCATATAAGAAAGGAGCCTCCATATTCAAGGCGTCAGATTGTTGTCTAACCCCAGTGGTAACACTCTCAGGTCATCTTGTCCGCTCAAGTCTAGTTTGACTAAGCCAAGTTTGACTCCCTTCTAACCTGCTTGTTTCTCTCCCTTGTCCAGTTCGTCTGCCTACCAGAATCCTTTCTCTCACCTGCTGCCTTGGACTCCCTGGTAACGACCTCCTGCCTGCCTGACACCTGATTACGAGGATAGCCCCTAAACACAGACTGACGCCACGGATCTGACCCCCGCCTGCCTGACCGAGAACCATTAAACTCCATCTAACCTTGCCAACCGCTCAGTTACTCCATTCGTGCCTGTAGTGTGACATTTGGCAAGAGTCAGGTTACATACTTTCACCAATGAAGTGAGTTTTTATTGTTCTGTTTTGTTTTCAGTATTAAAATAATCAACAGTCTGTGTAGCTTAGCAATGTGAAAGGGCAGATTGTTCCACAGGAGCCGTAATCTGGGAGTGTCTAACAATACTTGATTTGTGGAGCCTTAAGTTCCACTTAAGGGCAAAAGAAAAGCAAATGTAACCGAAAGCAACAGTTTAGACAAATTTAATGGTGCCAAACCATTAAAATTCTTTGTGAAATCTTGAACTGTATTCTGTAGTGAAACACTTACACAAGAGGACAGCAGACACCATGTTTGAAGGAAGAGTGGTTCGACACATCACTCAAAAAACACCTGACTAAAAGTGAAGTTTGCAGGTGGGAACATCACTGTGTGGCTTAAAGCTTAAGGTTCTGGATGAATTTATTTACCTAAGTAAGTATTCATGAAGAAATGTACAGGAACATTCTCGCTAAGAGTCTGAAGATGAAAGTGTGAGGATTTCCCAGCTAAACAATACTGTCAAACAAAGCCAAGAGGACTCCTAATTAGGTTCTTAGAAAGAAAGTCAAACTGCTGGAATGACCAGGTAAGTCAGCTGACTTGTACCCAATTGAAACTCTAAGAACTGAAGATCAGATTACATAGAAAGAAACCCCAGAACCTTAAACCTTTAAAGACAGTTCGTCTAGAAGAACGGGTCAAAATAACACCTGAACAATGCATGGGACTAGTTTTTCCATTCAGGAGACGCCTTGAAGTTTTTAATACAAACAAAAGCTTTTCTACAAGATATTTTAGATATTTCTTTCTGTGTGTTTAATACTTATTCTCTGTCTCAATCTCTTGTATTTATTTTGGACAAATTTGCTTTGAGTTCTTTGTATGTGTAATTTACCTGGGTTGTTGGATGCTGACATCTGGTATGGGTTTAATTCCATTAGAAATAGACTTAGACTTAGACAACTTTATTGTCATTTTGTATGCACAGAGTGCATACAGAACGAAATTTCGTTTGCATACAGCTTGAAATTTAGATTACGGGATAAGATAAAGTTACAGGGCAAAGTGCAGCAGTGATTTAACAGTACAACAATTGAGATGTAAAACAATGCAGGACAAAGAGACAGTGTGCGATCCCAGTGTACAGGTGAGTATTTCTTAAAAACTGGGTTTTTAAATATTAGATGAATGTTGACGTGTTCAATACTTATTTTAGTGGCTGTGTTAAAAAACTATTCCAACCAGAGCAATTCTTTCTCACCTTCACGAGTCCCAGAAAAACAATCCTCTTTGAATTGGACAACTTTGGAAACTGAAATATTTCTTTCAGTTCTGATGGAACCGGGCTTCTTAAAACCACCAATGAACAAACTGGAATCTCAACTGGATGTTGGACACTTTGGTACAAAACTAGCATAGGATTGCTGAGGAGCCACACTTACATTTGCCAAACCAATTATCTTAAGTGACTAACAAAACAAAATAAAAGTTTCATATTCTTCAACGTCATGTATTAATGTCTACCCACCATATGAAGTATTAACACTGATGTTAATGGATGACAGACAATTTAAGGTGGAAAAGTAATTATGGGCAATATACTTTTCCTAGACAAGCTAAGCATCTGTTACATTTTGTGCCCCTCATCTACCTTATTCCTTCAAGTGAGGGAATCTGTTGCTTGTTTTAACAAACATCAGACTCAACACCCTTCTCTATCACTACTGCTTGGTGGAAAACAGTGCCAGCTGTGACGCCGCTGACAGCTCCAGGAAACAAAAGTTATTTTTAAAGTATTGTTTTTGTGCATAATAACTTTTGTAACAAAAGAAGAATTTATATCCAGAAAGCCGAGCACATGCTGATTAAACTGGATCATGTCCCTGGGAGGGGTAAACAACTTCTCTTCTAAATCATCTGCATTTGCGTCACCTTAGACTATTATTGTTATTCTCTCCATGATTTGATCAAACCAACCCCCTATGATTTTAAACAATGAGTGGCTTATAATCAGCAAAAGTAAACAGAGACATGCTCCTGCCACTTTTAGATTCAATCATTAATCACACTTCATGACTGTCAATACGCCAGTATAAATCACCTGGAATTTTAGACTGGATTATCTTAGTTAGGTATTATTCCTGCTTATACTTGTTTTATCATCTCATCATCACCGTCATCCCAGAATATCTAAATGCACATTTCTGTAAATGAAGCCTTGAATCTTCACTGCACAATAAACACCTTATTACCTGTTATCTGTGACTCATGAAGGACAACTAGCTCAAATAACTTTTGAATCATCTTTTATTTTATCTCTCTTGAACACTACAATAAAAAAACAACAACACTGTAACCCCTGTTCATTGCCTGTTTGTTTGTCTGTTTGCCTTCATCATGCAACTGCACCGTAATCTATCACGTCCGTAAAGGAACTGCTGTCTGATTTGTTTTTTTTTTACTTGAAAAATTAGTTATAAGACTATTTGCACACTGTAACCTTCTCAGGAAGTGTTGTTAGTCAGTGCAATCAACTTAGTTTATAGAAATTAGAAAAGAGGTTTTACTGCATGTTATGTGTAATCTGTGTGCATTCTCAGCCGGTGTCTGTCTCATCAAAAATGTCATTATGGTAACACAAGGTGACAGTAACAGTTGTAAAGTAAAGGATATTTACTCAAATATTTCTGGGAGTTGTGTATTGTTAAATTCTAGGATATTTATAAGGAAATGAGACTATAGAGCAGAGGTGTCAAACTCAGTGCTATATTGGGTCACTTTGGCATGATGTAGTCATTAAAAGTGCCAGTTGCACCTACAGGGGTTGGACAATGAAACTGAAACACCTCTCATTTTAGTGTGGGAGGTTTCATGGCTAAATTGGACCAGCCTGGTGGCCAATCTTCATTAATTGCACATTGAACCAATAAGAGCAGAGTGTGAAGGTCCAATTAGCAGGGTAAGAGCACAGTTTTGCTCAAAATATTGCAATGCACACAACATTATGGGTGACATGCCAGAGTTCAAAAGAGGACAAATTGTTGGTGCACGTCTTGCTGGCGCATCTGTGACCAAGACAGCAAGTGTTTGTGATGTATCAAGAGCCACGGTATCCAGGGTAATGTCAGCATACCACCAAGAAGGACGAACCACATCCAACAGGATTAACTGTGGATGCAAGAGGAAGCTGTCTGAAAGGGATGTTCGGGTGCTTACCCGGATTGTATCCAAAAAAACATAAAACCACGGCTCCCCAAATCACGGCAGAAATAAATGTGTACCTCAACTCTCCTGTTTCCACCAAAATTGTCCATCAGGAGCTCCACAGGGTCATTATACACGTTTGGCTGCTATAGCCAAACCTTTGGTCACTCGTGCCAATGCCAAACGACGGTTTCAATGGTGCAAGGAGCGCAAATCTTGGGCTGTGGACAATTTGAAACATGTATTGTTCTCTGATGAGTTCACCTTTACTGTTTTCCCCACATCCGGGAGAGTTACGGTGTGGAGAAGCCCCAAAGAAGCGTACCACCCAGACTGTTGCATGCCCAGAGTGAAGCATGGGGGTGGATCAGTGATGGTTTGGGCTGCCATATCATGGCATTCCCTTGGCCCCATACTTGTGCTAGATGGGCTCGTCACTGCCAAGGACTACCAAACCATTCTGGAGGACCATGTGCATCCAATGGTTCAAACATTGTATCCTGAAGGAGGTGCCGTGTATCAGGATGACAATGCACCAATACACACAGCAAGACTGGTGAAAGATTGGTTTGATGAACATGAAAGTGAAGTTGAACATCTTCCATGGCCTGCACAGTCACCAGATCTAAATATTATTGAGCCACTTTGGGGTGTTTTGGAGGAGCGAGTCAGGAAACATTTTCCTCCACCAGCATCACGTCGTGACCTGGCCACTATTCTGCAAGAAGAATGGCTTAAAATCCCTCTGACCACTGTGCAGGACTTGTATGTGTCATTCCCAAGACGAATTGACGCTGTATTGGCCACAAAAGGAGGCCCTACACCGTACTAATAAATTATTGTGGTCTAAAACCAGGTGTTTCAGTTTCATTGTCCAACCCCTGTATATAGATAAAACTTTTGATTTAATAATTTCATTCCAGTTCACATAAAAATATGAAAGAAATTCAAAATAACATAAAATTAGCACCCTTAAGCCTATTTGAACAGATTTTCTGCAAAAAGAACATTGATATACGGGTGAGTTACACTTTAAACTCATTCTCATATGATTGAACTTGACTTTGTAAAGTGCCTTGAGATGACATGTTTCATGATTTGGCGCTATATAAATAAAATTGAATTGAATTGAATTGAATTCTGGGTTTTTTAATGTGTTGTGGAAAAACGGACATCTAGTGGCAGGATGCTGTTACTACAAAGTTAAAAGAAAAATCTACTTTCACTACAAGACGCACAGTTTTAGCTACTTTATACACTTTAAAAGATATATGCCTCCACTTTATGACGTGATATTCCTTTTTTGGCTCCTGGGGGCCGGATAAATTGCCTTCATGGGCCGGATTCGGCCCGCGGGCCTTGAGTTTGACACATGCTATAGAGGCTATATACTAATAACAGAGGTTGACCATGAGGCAAAGACATATCATCCTGCAGCTCTTTATATCCCGCAGCAGCCGAATGAGAGAATTACTGACATTTGTGTAGTCAGGAGCAGCACAGCCTGCTGGCAGATATTCTGAGGGAAAGAGGACTCACAACAACACAAAAACCCACATTCACACCAGGATCCTATATTTACATACACAAAACTTTTTCTATTTAAGATCAGCTATGATAACCAACATTATTTATGTTTGCTGAATGCCAGAGTAAAGAAAGAATTTCTAATTGATTTAGAGAAAGTATTTTCCCTAGTCAAGTTTACACAAGCTAAGATTAATATGCCTTCAAATGATATGAGAAAACTTGACAATAAGATGGCTTTTAAAGATTGATTGATAAATTCACATATTTTGAGTTATTGGAGGTCTATTCATGTATTTTAATAAATTCAGCAAAATCATGTGGAGCTCCATAAGTCTGGTTCACTTTGGGTACAATTTTCAGCTGCCACGTTCATCTGTTAGTAATAATAATAATAATAATAATAATAATAATAATAATAATACATTTTATTTAAAAGCACTTTTCTGAATACTCAGTGACACTTTACAAAAAAAGTACATCAAATCAACAAAACAATCTGAAATACTGCACTAAACACACAAAAAACAATTATACTCAAATTATATACCACTGGAATGTCCAGTCGGTTATGTGTCTCAGATGAGTGTGGTTTAGTGCATGTGTGTAGTGTGTATTAACCTGAGAAAAGAAACAAAATACCTTTTGTAGATGATGGTTGAAGCTGGTGAGACTGTCATTATTCACACGGACTCATGTCTGCAACAAAATTGCATGAAAGGCTCCCAACACCAAAAACAGATTCCTAAAGCCAGATGACAGTTCACTAATGCCACATACATCAAAGAATTTAATTTTTGAAAACCTGTCTTATGGTCCATTGAAGCAAAAATGTCTGCCTGTAATGACATGTAAATGAGATTTAGCCATTATACTCAAATGTGTTAGAGCAGAGAGATAGCTCCAACACATGCCTGCGACTGGGTGCTCTGTCTATTCTGAGCCATTGGTCTGGTAGTGTTTGGGCATGTTGGCGATGCGACCTCCTTTGCGCAGAGTATTCTTGTTGCAAGTATTGCGTTGGACTGGTTGGTCAATTAATTCTAATAGGGTGGGACCGTGTTTTCGTCACTGCTTCTGGCCGGTTGCTGCAGCTCCAGCAGGTTACTCTTCGGTCAGCAGGCCGGGTAGCAGGGTTTGGGCGTCTGGGAAACTCCAGGATATATATATATATATATATATATATATATATATATATATATATATATATATATATATATATATATATATATATATATATACACCCCCTTGATCTGAAGCACTTTCACTGGCTCCCTGTATCTCAGAGAATAGACTTCGAAATACCTCTGTAAGTCTATATATCACTGTATGTCTTAGCACCAAAATACATTACAGACTTGTTGTCAGTGTATCAACCCTCAAGACCACTCCCAGAAGACTATAAAAGTGCTGAGACCCTGAGATCCTTTAAATCAATGTACTTTCCTGTATGTTTTCTTTTGTGCTCTGTTCATACAGCCCTTTGAAATGTGTTGTTACTGAAATATGCTATACAAATAAGCACGCCTTGCCTTGGACTTGGAGACCAGTGGTTAAGGTGATTTTGATGACAAACTTTTGGTCCATTGATGGTTGTTTTGTTTCTTCCATTTCTCCAAAAAGCGGCTGTCACCTTCTCAGCAAGCTTCTTTAGCCCATTCCAGCCTCATGCTACTTAGCAGTTTGTTATTCACTGTTATCAGTGGACCAAATGGGTACATAACCAATTTGTCGGAGCCACAACCAGGACGGGGTCGTAAGGGATTAAATACTTATTTTACTCAGTGAGGTGGAAATTAGATTTCTAATTTTTGTATAATCAGTTATTTCAGGCTGTTTGGTTCTCTCTCAACTAATTCATTTCTTTGTAAAAGACTAACTTTACAAAACTAGTCAGTAAAATATTCTTCTCCTGCACTGTGACGTCTGTGATTATCCTATTCACCTCTCACAGGCTCTTAAATGCAAGAAAAACTGGCCAACGACAACCTACAGAGAAATCATCAGCAAGAGATTTACTGTGGTTATCTTATTGGTCAAACATATCAATTTCTGTGAGAAAAAATTAACCATTTGCACTTAAAATAACAAAATATGGGGGAAAAAAGATAATAATAATATCGACCTCCACATATCAGGAGTTCATTTTTAAACCGTCTAATACCATAGATAAGCGTGTAGTCTATTGGCATTTAAAATAAACTTACATGCACAGACTTGCTCTTTTACCCTGTCTATAGAAAATTATAGGCCAGGGATGTTTAATCACCTTGGAGAAATATCCAGAGAGCAAATCAGATTAATGACCTGATGTTATCATTAAAGCCTTGATCAGGAGACCCTTGAGGAATATAAACTCTGCAAAAATGTCAGGGAAAATGGCTTTTAGAACTTTAATAGACCAGCAAATCTGTCAAGGGAACATTCTGACTAAATACCAGTAAAACGATAAGTAAATGTTATCAATATCCGGCAAATGGTAAAAGATGGTATCTTTACCCATAGAACTGAGCATTTTGGACATATGGAGATGGATTAGAATGTTTGATCACAACAGCATCCGACTATAAAACTACCATCTTTCCCTGAATTTGAGTCTTAGTAAAGATAGCAGAACCCAACACGATCCTACAAGTAAGAGACGTTGGGTTGCTGGTATTACCACAGACTGAGCCTAGATGAAAGCAATAGCCTGCAGAGCAGTCAATGAGAGCTGCAAAGAGAGAGACAGACTGTCAAAGATGTAAACTGGAGGGCTTTTGGTTCTCTGTGAGGTTGACAAAGTAAATTATGGCCTGAGTAAACGACACAAAAACTCTTGTGTTTCTTTTGCTGTGTCATTTCAATAGATCCATACACTGTGTGGGATTCTGTGGCTGTAAGTGATGATAATGTTGTAGCTGTATTCATTCACATGAAGGGTTTATTGTTCTGTTAAACATGACATTTGTTAAAATCTTAGAAAAAGTGCCTGATAAAATAGTTGAATCTTTGAATAGCTATTCACTCTTAGTGTGATGGCATTTTATGTATAACTCTCACAATGCCTAAGGTCTAAATTGGGCATTTTCAATGTGCACTGATAAATATACGTTAGGATAGCAGTACTAATGCAATCTTTTTCAGCCTTTCTATGGAACTTGCTACTGGACATGTGTTTTAAAAGATTCTACACACTTGGTTTGATTATATATTTAGGAAAAAATAAAATAAAATGCTGTGTTTATTGCATTGGAACAGATGTTGTAAGTAAACACTGGGACACTGGGTTGTTGGATTAGTGAAAACCTTGCAGCCCTTTAAAAATACAGGGTTCACAAGCCATGATTTTGAAGGACAAGCAACAACTGTAACCATGATAACACATGGAGGAATATCAGAGAAAGCCAGTGTTAAAAGCAGTTATTAGATTTTAGCTTCATCTAAACCTTCAACTTGTATGTTAGATCCAATCCCAACCAAGTTATTTAAAGGAAGTATTCCATTTGATTAATGCCCCTCACTTTAGACAAGATGAATCTATCCTTAGCAAATGGATATGTACCACAGGCTTTTAAAGTAGCTGTTACTAAAACTTTACTTAAGAAACCCTCTGTTGATCAAGATGACCTAATAAATTACAGACCTATATCTAATCCTCTTTTCCTATCTAAAATGTTTGAGAAAGTAGTTGCTAATCAACTATGTGAACATTTACAAAGTAATGACCTACTTGAGGAGTTTCAGTCATGCTTAAGAGCTCATCATAGCACTGAAACAACTCTGGTGAAGGTCACTAATGATTCTCATGGCCTCAGATAATGAACTTGTGTCAATACTTGTCCTGTTAGATCTCAGTGCTGCATTTGATACAGTTGATCACAATACTCTCATACAAAGACTTGAACATACTGTAAGGATTAAGGGGAAAGCATTAGGCCGGTTTAAATCTTATCTGTCTGACAGATTCCAGTTTGTTCATGTTAATAATAAATCTTCCTCAAACTCTAGGGTCACCTGTGGAGTACCACAGGGTTCAGTCCTTGGACCAATTCTATTTACTATATATATGCTTCCGATTGGCAAAATTATCAGACAGCATGGGATTAATTTCCACTGTTATGCTGATGACACTCAGATATATTTATCCATAAATCCTGATGAATCCAATCAATTACTTTGACTACAGGCATGTCTTGATGACATCAAAAGCTGTATGACTTTAAATTTCCTGCATTTAAATTCTGACAAGACTGAAATTGTAATCTTTGGACCAGAGTCCTTAAAAAATAAACTTCTTAATCAATCACTTAATCTGGATGGCATTAACTTGGCCTCTGGTAGTAACGTAAAAAATCTTGGTGTTGGTTTTGACCAAGACATGTCATTTAAATCCCATACTAAACATTTTCCACTTCTGGAATATTGCCAAAATTAGAAATATTTTTTTCCAGGAGTGATGCTGAAAAACTAGTCCATGCATTTGTTACTTCAAGGCTGAACTATTGTAATTCTTTACTATCAGGAAGTCCACAAAATGCAGTTCAAAGTCTTCAGTTGATCCAAAATGCTGCAGCAAGAGTTCTGATGAAAATCAAAAAGAGGGATCATATTTCTCCTATTTTGGTCCATGAGGCAGACACCGTCTACCTTTAAGAATAGGCTTAAAACGTTCCTGTTTGACAAAGCTTATAGTTAGAGTGGCTCATGTTACCCTGAGCCATCTTTGTAGTTATGCTGCTATAGGCTTAGGCTACTGGAGGACATCAGGGTCTATTTTTCTCACTCTGCCAAGTTCTCCTACTGTTCTGCAATATAAATGGTTTTTGTTATTTCAACTTTTAACTTTTTGTCCTGTCTTTTTTCTCTTCATAGTTCGTACACCTGGTGTGGCGTTCTGTCAGCTGTGACATCATCCAGGGGAGGCAAATCATCCACCATTATCACATAACATAGAAAGGATTACTGGATCAATGTGTGCTTTTGTGCTTTTTTGTCTCTCTTGTTGTGTCTCTGCTCTGTCTTCTGTAACCCCCAGTCGGTCGAGGCAGATGACCGTTCATACTGAGCCCGGTTCTGCTGGAGGTTTTCCTTCCTGTTAAAGGGGAGTTTTCCTCTCCACTGTCACTTCGTGTTTGCTCAGTATGAGGGATTGCTGCAAAGCCATCAACAATGCAGACGACTGTCATTGTGAGTCTACACCCTTTCAAGAGGAGTGAATGCTGCTTGTCAAGACTTGATGCAGTCTGCTGTGCTTCCTTTCATCGGAAACATTTTGACCAATTTGTAGGATTTGATTGAATTTGACTTTGTAAAGTGCCTTGACATGACATATTTTGAATTGGTGCTATATAAATAAAACTGAATTGAAACTGAATTAAGCTTACATCTATAAAAATATTACTTATAGAATTAACCATTGAAGTAGCCAAAGGACTAATCTGGTGTTTAAAAAATATTCCATTAGGAAATGTGACAGTAAGAACAACAGAGGGAAACCTATAATGATGAACAGACATGGACATGGTGTAGTATAAAATCATGTAAATCTTTGATAACCAGGCTGTCTTTATTCTGATAGTTCCTCTTTTAACCATCCTGAATCATGATCACGAGCTGTAAATTACAAAATGCTTATTTTCACCTCTTTGTCTTTCAAAGCCAGAGTTTACAACAACTAAGACTTAATTTTGCATACCAACTGTCACCTTTTTTAGTCACTCCAGTATCTATCTGGTTATTACTCTGTTCAGCATGCCCCCCAGGGTGACATACAGGAAGTCAGATGATGTACTATTGCTAATGAATTTTTCAATCTGGCTGGTCCAGTCCATGTTTCTTTGTGACATTATTATTATTTTGTAAATATATGTCCTACTTTTCTTTCACAGCACCATTCTTTCCTGTCCTGTCGTTGTAGTCTGACCCTTCTGTTTACCTCATGTCTGAGTGACATTCATGCCTGCACATTTAAGCAGCCAAGGGTGAGACTTTGATTGATACACATCAGGAATTAATCTGATTGGTGAACAATAACACAAAAACAAGAATTGGCCACGGGCACAGGCCTGAGGAGAATCTTTAAGTAACTATTAGAGACCAGCATGAAGTTAAATGGAAGCCAAAAGGTTACACAGACATAGAATGCGTCCAAATTTAGGGACTGCACCCTTCAAAAAAAAACCAAGAAGGCCAGAAGGGATCGGCTGTGAATTTGGATGGTGTAGCTTTCACTGGCACCCTTACCTCAGCAGGAAGCACAACTGATAAGCTGAACTAATGGAGCCCGAAGGCTGTCCCACAGTCTCCACACAATAACTGCATATGGTTTTATTTTCTCCTTTACACATGCCTGATGGCTTAATGATGTTTTGTTTAAAAATGTGCTTGTCTTCATTATTAATTAATTTTACTCTCATTCATTGATCAGCCATTTAACATAAAGAGTCATTTATATCTTTAGATATAGAAATATACCACTAATTGATATTAATTGATGACAAACATCATTTGTTTAATATTAGTAAATTGTTTAACAACTTAAACACTAACCCTAACTTCCTGAACAAAGTCAGAAACCCTTTATTTATAGAGAATAACAATAAAACATTAGATATCATCTGACTGAATTATTTCTGCTTTTTTACTACTTGCAGAAAGCCAACAAGAGTTTGAAATCAATGTGAGAGGCCTTCTGTCTCGGCATAGCGAGACTTGACCACTGTGTCAGCTGAAAGCCAGTGGACACGTATGAACGTGACCGAGCACTTTTGCAATTAAGCGATGTGTCAACACGTACATCTATTGACATATTGGTATTCAGGTTTATGCAGTTTAATTCTTGCCTAAAAACTTTTAAAAGTTACTTTTATGTCACAGAAAGCATAATATATCCAACTTTAATCATAGCTTTTCACTCCTCTCTGCCATTGCTCTTTCTGTTGGAACAACCCTCTTCAACTTGCAATGAATCATTGGATAGGGTGGGCTAAGAAGGATACACTGGACCCATCCTTAAAATCTAGGGGAAAATGTGTGGGCTGCATTTGAATTCAGAAAGCCTTTATTGCATCGCTATGACTTCAAATTTGTCCCTTGAGCAATGCAGCCTCTGAATTTGGACACAGCTATAGATTAGGAGGTATACAGCCATAAAAGTACAAAAAAATGAAACCCTGAATGGAATGCAAATTCTCAAACGTCAAAACAGTCAGACACGTTTAATGAGGGAACAGATGCTACAATTACTTTTTATTAGCTATTTTATGTATACTGTGTCTATGCTTTTTTTCCTGCAATTTTGATGGTGGCATCGTGACGACACCCCCCACCCACACCCCACACACATATAGCCTATATATCGAAGCAAATATTAACTACAGGTATAACTTCAAATACAAGCTAGATCTCAATTTACTCAACCTCATCTGCCTATTAACTAGAACATATCAAAAATCCTTGGTTTGGAGGGCAGTCCTCTGAGTTTTTTTTTTTTTTTTTATCAATGCAAACACCTATTACCAACCTAACCCTGCACCTGTCACTGTCTTTTAGGCTCCCCCTCCTCCCTCCTATGACTGGCATTATTCTGTCCTTCTGCAGCAGTGCCACAACCTCCTCAGCTACAACTAACAATGACAGCAATAATAATAAACAATTAAGAATGCACAGCGTTAGAACACAAATACAATAAAAAAAACAAAATAAGGAAAGCACTAAACAAAAAACACAGTAAGCGAATTACTCAAATTATTTCAATCTGAAAAACTCACAGAGAAAGAAATGGCAATTAGAAGGATTTTATTGATACAATATTTTAAGTCTTTGGCGCTCAGACCTCGGCAGGAACATTAATGCTGAATTATACTTTAATATGCATAAGTAGATGTATGAGAACAGGGATGTTCCCCCCCAGGTCTGAAACTGGTGGTGGAGTGGAGATAGAAGAAGTTTGTTCAGTCCATATGGTGATCTGTTTAAGATAGATGTCCAACTTGATAAACACAGGTTTGCATGAACTGTCCATGATGAGCAAGCTTGAAGCGACTGTGGAGAGGAAAAACTCCCCTTTGGGAAGAAACCTCTGGCAGAACCGGGCCCAACATGGTGGTCTTCTGCCGGACCAATAACAGGCGATAGGGAGTGATGAAGACTGAAGGGAGAAAAACTCTGATAGGTTGAGGATGGAGGAACGTCTTGGAAGCTAGATGAACTCAGCTATGATGGTGGAGAAGGGGTTGGGGGTGGGTTGAATCGGACATCTGATTCGAAATCCAACATGCAATCCGTTTGTGCTTGCTGGTTAGCAGGCTGAGACGTGGATTTGAAGTTGCTTTTAAGATGAGCGTGGGATGCTGATTGGCTTCATGGAGGTGCGGTTCGTAGCTGATTGGCTCACATCAGAGGCGTATCGGACTCTGATTGAATGGAGGCAGGCGATGAGTTTCTTCAATTGAACTTGCGCCTTCAGCTTAATTTCTATTTTTCTTGGGCTTGTGAAAATATTTAATGTAGAAACACAAGAAAACATGACGTAGCCTGTAGTTATTAAAATATTATCCTTTTAATACAGAATCTCCCCTGTGATGTCTTTCTGTTCCTGATCAGCCAGTATGGATTGACATTCATAATAATTGATAAAGCAGAGTAATTATTTATGCACATATAGTGTAACCTTTAATGTTCTGTGTCCCCAGAACAAATCCTAAATCCACTCATATCTGCCAAGCCTAGGATGGAATGATACCATGTATGGAGTGTTTGCTAACCTGTAGTCATGCCGCTTGCTCCGTTACTGACTGACTGGAATCACGCTGACCTCACACCGGTCCCACAGTTAAAAAACAGCAGTAAAAACTTAACTGGTTGATTTTGCACACAGGCTGCATCCTGCACGCATTTTCTCTACTCTACTAATTTCTTTCTCCTTTCTTTCCAGCATCTTTGCTTTAACGTAGGCTCTACATGTAACAGGCCGTCCCGTTTACTGACTGTTACTGTCTACTAGCTATGTTCAACATAAAATGAAAAAGAACCGCCAAATAAGGTGTATTTTACCCATTTTTTCTGACAATTGTGCTTCTTGGTTGTTGTTTGAATAATTTTTTTTTTTTGGGGGGGAGGGGGGGGGGGTTAACTGAAGTGGAACTGCACATGACAACTACATGAATAATTTCATACACTGTAATATATTGTCAATAAGTCTTATTTGACATTATGATGGTGTCTTTAGTTTTGGTCTGAAAATATTCTGTGTAAAATTAATGCAAAAAAAAAACACATTCATTTTCATGCAAATATCATATATGTAGTAATCAAGGTTAGGGATGAAACATGAACTGTGAAAACATGGCGCCTATAAAAACTTAAATAGTACCTGTATGATTAAAATGCTACTGAAGGAAATGTGTAAAATGTTTGTGTGTGAGAGTAAATGGTGAGTATTATAAAAGCTGGAGGGTTACAGACCATCTATTTTTGTTATTTGGTTTGAATATGGACCAATCCCAGTGATTTGATACAATTGAGTTTAGTTATGGGTATGACCCACTGTATTGATAGGTTTCAACCCCATAAATGGTAAAGGTTTAGAACTAGTTGCTATGATGGAAAATGTTTAGAGGATTGTGGCTGTTTACACGGCTGACTTCAGTGGCAAACTGAATTTATCCCCCCACTGAGAATAAAAGAAAAGAACACGCCAGATTTTCAAGGGATAAGACAAGGAAACGTACAGAAAAAGGATTCTATCATTTCTTTCTGACTTTCAATTAACATAATCTCTGATAAGCAATTGCAATTAATAGCATGGGAAAATTCATGACCAAAAAAGTTTGAACATTCTTTTTCTAAAAGAGAAATGGTTTTCTTCGTGTGCTCAGCTTATGAAATTAAACACCATCTCCTCCATGAATGAGTGAATTAAGTATTTTCAAACTGAAAGACAGGTGACAGAGAGAGCCATGTGGAAAAAAAGAGGATTTCGGCAACAGCATGTGGCCTATGTTTTTCTAAGATATTTGGAAGATGAAAGTGCACACCTCTAAAATCAGAGACTTCAAAAGTTAACATTCCAAGGGAAGTGTTGCAAGATGATGCCACATTATTTGATCATTATGAAAATGATCAACCCACAGAGAGCTTAATCCAAACTCACCAAGAAACTGAAACTGAAAAACTGATGCAATAGGTTAGTCTAATATGCTGAAATGTCATTACAGCAACTCAAAATGCTACTCAGTAATCTGTATGGCCCCCACCTGCTTGTATGCATACCTGACAACATGGAGGCGAGCTCCTCATCAGATGACAGATGGTGTCTGAGAGGAATCTCCTTCCAGATTCTGACCAGGGCATCAGAGCTCTTGAACAGTTTGAAGTGCAACCTGGTGGTGTCGGATGGACCTAAACATCCTGTCCCAGAGATGTTCTGTTGGATTCAGATCAGTGAAACATGGTAGAAGTAATTGGTATCGGCTCCTCCATCCTCTAGGAACAGCCTGCATACTCTTATATTATCATGCACCAACAGGAACCCAGGACCTACTGCACCAGCGAAGGGTCTAACAGAGTCCAAGAACCTTATCCTGATGTCTAATGGCAGTCAGGGTACCACTGTTTATCCGTGCATCCCTCCATGACCCAGAGCAGCACTCCCCCTTCGCTCCATCATGCTGAACAACGTTGCAGGCAGCTTCTCCAGACCTTCTCTCATGTGTAACATGAGCTCAGAGGGAACCTGCTCTCATCTGTGAACAGAACAGGGCACCAGGGCCAGACCTGTCATTTTCAGTGTTCTCTGGCAAATGTCAGTCAAGCTCCACAGTGCCGTGAAGTGACCACAGAGCCTACTAGAGGACATTGGGCCCTCAGGTCACCCTCACAAAGTCTTTTTCCAATGGCTTGATCAGAGACATTCATACCAGTGGCCCATTGTGGGAGAACTCAGCCTGTTCCTCCTTGCATAATTGAGCAGATACCAATTCTGCTGATGGGTTAAGGAGCTCCAACGATCCTCAAATGCAAAACTACTGAAAAATAGTCAAACAATAAGGAGGGAAATTGTCTGTGACATCCACTTACCAAGCCATTGGTGTTTTTGTGGCTGTCTCGTTCTTGGCCCTTTAATGCACCTGTTGTCAGTTTCACTGATGCTGAAACAGCTGACACTGATTAACAATCTCCTCTACAACATAACAGACCAGATCATTATTCCAGAGATTGAACTGACTTGATATTATTCTCTGCTTAAAAAGTGTTCCTTTATTTATTCATTTTTGAGCAGTGTAATAATACTATATAAATCCATTACACATGAAAATATTTCCTGTGAACTATTTCAAGCGTTAATCTTTTGTAATTTCTTGACTATGGCTTACAGACGATGCAAATCCAAAATTCAGTGTTTCAGAAAATTAGAACATCACATCAGATCAATGTAAGAAAGAGTATTTTAAAGAAAAATGTCAGACTTCTGAATATTATGTTCATTTCCATGCTCCCAACAATTGGTCGGGGCTCCTTTTGCATGAATTACTGCATAAGTGTGGCATGGCGTGGAGGTGTTCAGCCTGTGGTTCTGTTAAGCGTTGATGGAAGTCCAGGTGGCTTTGATAGTGGCCTTCAGGTCATCTGCATTGTTGGTTTGGGTGTTTTTCATCTTCTTCATGACAATACTCCATATATTCTATTTGGAGTTCAGGTCAGGCCAGTTTTCTGGCAATTATCCACTGTAACACCATGGTCACTGAACCAGCTTTTGATGCCTTGGCATGGTAGGTCAGTGCAAAGTCTTACAGGAAAATGAAATCAGTATCTCCATAAAGCTTGGGAGCAGAAGGAAGCATGAAATGCTCTAGAATTTCCTGGTAGATGGCCATGTTGACTGAACTCCAAAAAACCCCAGTGGACCACACCTGCAGATGACATGTCACCTCAAATCATCACCGACTGTGGAAACTTCACATTGGACTTAGAGCAACATGTGGTTTGCCCCAATTCAGGGGCTGCATCCTCAGAAGGCCGCATTTGTAGGCCAATTACGTCACAGTGCAGTGACAAAAGCTGTCCCAATTCACAAATCCTTTTAAGACTCCTTCAAATGTGCCCGACGAATGAGTCCTTCTTTTTCCTGATTTGAAGGATGGGTCCGGTGTTTCCTTCATGGCCCATCCTATCCCATGATTCATTGCGAGTTGAAGAGAATTATTCAAACAAAAACAGAAATGACAGAGGTGTGAAAAGCTTTGAATAAAGTTGGATATATTCCACTTTGTGTGACATGAAAGTAACTTTGAAACTGTTTTCAGCGAGGAGTGTAGACCCGAAATATCTGCTCGGTGTATTGACATATCGCCTGATTTAAAAAATGCCCGGACATATGCGCTGCAGGAGCACTGCAGCTGGCTCACCTCGTCGGCTTTCAGCTGACCGGGTGGTCTTGATGCGCTATCCTGAGAGAGAACGGCAGTCTCCCGGCACATTGCTTTCTGACTTTGTGAGCTGGTTCATTATTATTACTCCCTGCAAATAAATTGATTTAAACTTTGCTCAGAAAGTTACGCGGTCAGTGTTTAAATTGTAAAAATGTTTTACTAATAAATTACATGAATTAGTCAAAAATTAGTTTTATTTAGTGGTATATTTCTGTCAACTTCAAATTACTAAACATTTGACTGATTAATGAATTAGCACAAAATGAAAGATGATAATGCAACATAAAAAATTGTGAGCCATAATGAATATCTAAAGAGTAAAATAAAAACTGTTATTTACAGCGGGATTAATTATCAGCTTTATTTGTCTGGCTTCACAGCAGCTTAACGGTGTCGCTGTTGCTAGGCAACAGGAGGTACGCTGAGGTAAGGGTGGGGACAGCCGGTGAAGGCTAGACCGTCCCAATTCACAAGCTGATCTCTTTTAGTCTTCTCTTTTTCGGGGTCAATGAATGACCCGTCCCACATAGACTGGGTCCTACGAAGGATGCAGCCCCTCAATTGGGACACACCTATGGATTCTGTGCCTCTCCACTCTTCCTCCAGTCTCCGGGACCTTGATTTCCAAATCAAATGTAAACTTTACATCTGAAAAGAGGAATTTGGACCACTGAGCAACAGTCAAGGTATTTTTCTCTTTAGCCCAGTCAAGACACTTGTGGTGTCTCTGGTTCAGGAATGGATTGACACTAGGAAAACAAGCTATAGACCTTGATGCACTGATTCCAGCTTCGGTACACTCTTTGTGAAGCTTCCCCACATTCTTAAATAGATTTTGCTTGACAATCCTTTCAAGGCTGCCGTTAGCCCTGCAGATAACCTCTCCAGGAGTGAGCAGGTGACCTGGCAGTGAAAAGAGATGGCTACTCACTGTAGAAGCTTGAGGCAGGATGACAAAGGCTTGATCAAAATCTAAGGGACAGGCTCGGGTCAGGCAAGGGTAAAATAGGGCAGACAAATCCGAGTTCTAGGCAGAGATCATTGGTCAGAAGATAAGGTCGAAGTCCAGAAACGGGTGTTGTGGTATACGCTTGCTTTGTAGAGCATCGGAGAGGCAGAGTCGCAGGTTTGGTGCATGAGGCTTAATAGAGCATGGGAGGAGTGGCAGGATGAAGACAGCAGAAAGGCCAGATCATGAAACGCCGTGAACAACCAGCTTCTTCAGCAATGACCTTCTGTGACCTCCCCTCCTTGTGGAGGGCTGTCTTCTGGACATCTGTCCAGTCAGCAGTCATCTCAATGATTGTGTTGTCCTTATTATGGCCATTGTATAACATTTACACATCAACATTTTCAGTTTAATTTTTGTTTTGCATTGTTCTAATTTTTCAAAACACTGAATTTAAGACTTTCATGAATTGTAAGCAACAATAATAATGATCAAAAAAAGTAAATGCTTGACAATTTCCCCTCTGTGTGTAATATAGATCTACAGGTTTCACTTTCTGGAGATATAAAAAAATTATTGAACTTTTTCACAATATTTAAATGTTTTTATTGATGTACCTGCAGTGCTGGTCTTTAACAGTAATTGAGAGTTTGGCTACAATATTGTTTAAGGTTTTACCTTAATATAATACCAAGAAAAATAATACTTTAATACTTTTGGACCTGAATTTAGTATTTTCTGGCTTCTCTCTGCATGGTATTGTTCTTTAATTCTGGACGGATGTTAAACATGTTTCAAAATGATCTGATGACCTGTGTGATGATATGCCTCCAAACTAATATGCTGGGATTTAAATTTGGTATATATTTGGTTATATTCACTGTTCCAATGAAGATTGCACTCTTTAAAGCATATTGTATCTTTATGTACACTGCCCAATTGTGGAGGAGTGACAGAGAAGGCAGCATGCAGAAACCTACTGTAGTGTGTAGTGATGGAAGGAGATTTCTTCTTAAGATACCAGGATAAAACAGTGCAGCATCTCAGGGATATCCTGCATTTACATAGATCAGGTTTTCTTAAAAAATGTGGAATCATTGATGTTTTAAGAAACTGAATATTTAATAAGGTCAGGTGTCCTAGTTTCTCTTTACAGAACTGTATGTAGATTCCTTAATATAACCACACCCTGCTTGTTTGGGGACCCTAAGCCACTGCTTTGTTTGCTTATACCTTGGGTTAGATCTAGCTTATATCTTAGTTTAAAACATGGTAACCTTTATTAAAACTGAAAATGTATATATTTGGTTCTCATTTGCTCATCACATAAGCTACTAACACAATCTCAACCTGACCCCTTTAACCTAGTTAATCTCCAGTTTCTTTGTTGTTTTTATGTTTTTGTATATTATCAGAGACAAGTTACAAACCCTAACTGATTTAATTAATTCTACGATACCGAGACCTAAATATAGCTTAACATACAGCATGTAGGACATAGAGTTTCATTCCAGCAATGAGTAACTTTTCCTGAGGAAATTATTTTCTAGGCCCTGTTGGTCTATATATTCTTTCTCTCAAGGTTTACACATAGGTTTGTCTGACAACAGTATATAGACAACTTGAACGTTTTTAATTTTTTATCACATTAAGACATCAAAATGTAATGTTTTATTGAGATTTTATGCGTACAACATACAAGCATAATGTAATGGTGAAATGAAAAGGGCACATGGTTTTCAACCAATTTTGTTCAAAAATGGTGGAAAGCATTTGTACTAACCCTCGTTTCACTCTGATACTCATGAAGACAATCCAGTGAAACCATTTGCCTTCATAAATCACCTAATTAGTTCACAGAGATCCCCGGTGTGTCATGTTAATCTCTGTATAAATCCAGCTGTTCTGTAAGGGTCACATAGGTTTGTTATAGAACACCAGAGAACAAATAGCATCAAGACTAAGGAACACAGCAGACAGGGCAGGGAGAAAGGTGGGGAGACATGTAAAGCATGGTTAGGTTATAAAACAAAATTGCAAGCTTTGAACATCTCACAGAGCTCTGTTTGATTCATCATCTAAAAATGGAAAGTGTATGGCACAACTGCCAACCTACTAAAACATTACTGTGAACCTTAGCTGGCAGGACAGGGAAGGAGAGCATGGTAACTGTGGAGGAGCTGCAGAGATCCACAGATCAGGTGGGAAAATCTGTCCACAGGTGGAATATTTGTCATGCGCTCTGCAGATCTACCCATCATGGGAGTGTGCAGAGAAGAAAGTAATTGTCATACAGAAGCTAGGAAGCATAGGATGTCCAGTTAGCAGTTTGCCACAAGCCAAGTACCATATTATTCGGAATATAAGTCACACTGGAATACACGCATTTATTTAAACATTTATTTCACACAACCCAAGACTAAATACTGTCATTTAATCTGGTCAACCAATTTATTTAATTACACAGCTGCATCCACAACTGGCTGAATAACATGGAACATATCTGGGAGGATGAATGGAGTAAATTAGCAACTCCAACTGGCAAGGTTCTTGCCGGCGCATTTCAGTGTAACAGTACTACATGCTAAACTAACAGTACGACATGGATGTTTGAGAGCAACATAAAGCTTACGAGCATCAGCAAAGTTTTAGACCACCTAGACAACAGACCTGTAAGCTAGCGTTTGCTGTTATTAGCTTCACATACAGCCTTTTAATAGGGTTCTGACGTAGTCTGAGCCGTCCCTTCGAGCTGCACCACACAACACTCTGCTGTGTAAATGCAGACTGAAACAGTGAAACAACATACAAACATGTGTTCTGTCTTTGTTGTCAATAAATTAATGTTTCAATTATTTTTAAGTGGTACAGGAGTTCATTGGAAGGTGGATAGAACTGAATACAGTCCAATTCTGAAACATAACCCATTGTAGGCTGCAAAAGTCTTGAGACTGAACATTGAACATAATACAGTTGTACACCACACCGTTCAGATTTTTATTTGTGAAAATTTTTTTAAACAATGTTCTCTTAACAAGTATGTATTACTTTGTGCTGATCTGTCAAGCAAAGTATAACATCCCAATAAATACATTGAAGTTTCTGTGTGTAACATAGTTCAATGGGCATGAATACTGGTTGAAACCAAATCCGTTCCTCCTTAAGTGTGTTATCCACACGCACTCCAGAATAGAGTAATTTGTTCTTAAGGGTGAGCTTTACAGCTTACTGTGAAATGTGTTCCGGTCCTTACAGTCTGCTGAGTGTATTTTCTCCACAGACTCGTTGATTTCCAATCACGTTTCATACTGTGAGACCACAAGAGGGGGCAGTGAATGGGGAAGGCTGGGGTGTTTGATGCGGTTCTTCATCTCATCCCAGTACAGAGTACGTCTTGCGGAGAAATAGTTTTTATTAGATAGCAATTATATTTTAACCGCAAAATTACTGCTGCCAGCAGGTATTATTGCCAGCAGCAATTATTATTATTATTATTATTATTATTATTATTATTATTATTATTATTATTATTATTATTATTATTATTATTATTATTATTATTATTATTTGATCTGTTTATCCATGGTTGCTCTGTTTGTTACCGCCAGCACGGGAATAGTAAGCAAATTAAATCAGATAAAATGTATTTAGGCATGATAATCCCTTTGGGCTCTCTGTGAGGGGCTTGAATCGGATGAAATGAATAACCTACCTGAGCTCATCCATAATCATGACTGCTAAGCCTGCCCATTGGACGGATGCGCTTTAGCTCGCTCCATAAGTGGCTGTGCAGCGGCTCAGTTGGAGCAGAGGAGCAGGAGGACAGCACTAGAAGGCAGAGCAGAGTTCTCTCTCTCAGTTACCGAGCTGATTGAGCGCACACATCTGCCACTATCAATGTGCGTAAAAGGCGCGCCTTTGTCTTTACGCACGGCGCATAGTGGGGATATTTTTTGAACTCCTATATCAGGCACCTATAGTCAATCCATAGAGGGAGATTTTGTATGTGGACACGTAACCGGCTGTGCGTGTTTAATTACAAAGTGCTTTGCTCTAAATGAGCGTGGCGCAAAACTCCCCACTGCTATTTCTCCCGTTTGAAACTGGACTTATAATTCTGGTGCAACCTGTAGTGGTGCAGTGATTCTTGCGTTCGGAACAGCAGAATGGATCCTTTATTCAATACGACCGATGCCCCAAGCGCGCCAGTCAGCTCCAACGGCACCGACAACGGAACGGCGTACTGGAACCAGTTCGTGCAACCAGTCTGGAGAATCGTCCTGTGGGCGATTGCGTACAGTTGCATAGTGGTTGTGTCAGTGGTAGGCAATGTGACCGTGATCTGGATCATCATGGCGCACAAGCGCATGAGGACCGTCACCAATTATTTCTTGCTCAACCTGGCGTTCGCCGAAGCATCCATGTCCGCCTTTAACACGGTGGTAAACTTCGCCTACGCGGTGCACAACGAGTGGTACTTCGGACTGGTCTACTGCCGCTTCCACAACTTCTTCCCCATCGCGGCTGTTTTTGCCAGCATCTACTCGATGACTGCCATCGCACTAGACAGGTACGCTGCAGAGCATGGCACGCAGCTGCTGTGATGACATATACCCCTTTTGCAGGTCGACAGGTCAATTATTAGTCAAAGAACCTGACTAATAATTGAAGAAAAGCCCAAAACATTAGAGAGATATTGTGAAAATGTAGCAGTACTCCCTGCTTAAAAGCTGGAGTCTCATCTGCTCAAAAGGAGAAAAAAAAAAAACAAACCTGAGAGATGGAGGATTCAGTTTATTGTGTAAATTAGAAACACGTTTTGGATTGACTGATTATTTACAACATGTAAATAGAAATAATAGGATGAAAGTTATTCCAGTTATTTAAAATAATTTACAAGCTTGATCATGAGTGAAATGGTCATGCAGACTTCCCTAATCCCAACCCCTTTAGTGCTAGTTATTGAGACTACAAATAAATAACTAGCAATATAACATGATCTACCTACAGTGTATGCATCAATATAAATTCATACACACAATGTTTACATAAACCAATGTTCACATAAACCAAGACAACATTGTTTCACAATTTTATATTTCAAATGGATTTAAAGTGTTACGTAAAAATCTTCTTCTGGCCACCTGAATGCTGTGCATCTTTTGATGTAATGTGTGCCCTAATTATCATCCTCGCCTCCTTCATTATAGAGTTTTCTAAGGTTTATAACAATGGTTTGTTACTTACATTAAACAAAACCAGTGCTGTTTTCAGTCTGGATGATCCAAAGTTTTGTGACTGTAAAAATGCATTAAGTGTGTTCACAAAATCTGGCACATTATATAATTCTTATTGCTACCTTTTGCAGTCATTACAGCGGTTGTCTGAATTTTCCCCAGATAACTACACAGTATTTAAATAGTTTACCACCAAAGAATAGTAGAGTATCAAAAGATAATTTTGTTAATGCTAAGCTTTAGACAAAACAAAAGTGCTTTGAAAAAGTTTGTTTTGAATTTGTTAGACTTGAGGTTTTAAACTACATTTTGTCACACCCAGAAAAGTATTTTAATGGAATCTATGCTGACACCTTCTATCTTTTATCTGAATATTTTTTTCCTACCACACATGAATACCCAGAATTTTGTTCCGTTCAAGTTTTGCTATAATTGGGCTTTATTAGGTTAACATGCTATATCCTCACCTTCCTAAAACAATGGCCTAAGTAATTTTTTTCAGGTTTTTCATAAAACACAAAATAATACGACAATAAGTTATTATGTTGATTTAGGCAATTTTTCTGTTGCAAAATAATGCGTAGGGCTTTATTTTAGCAAAGTGATGATATATAAAAAATAATGGTGAACATTGCAATAATAATTGGACTTACAGAAATAAACAATTTGAAAACTGTTAGTGTCTTTATGCTTTGAGTTTGTAATAAATATAGGTCCCATATATATATATATATATATATATATATATATATATATATATATATATATATATATATATATATATATATATATATATATATATATATGCTTTTTTAGCATCAAAATAACTGTTTCTACTTTGTTAAAGTGTCACCAAATATATTAAATACATATAAAGCCTGAATGCATGGTAATTTGGTAATTTAATTATTTGCTAATATTTGTTGGAACCCATGCAACAATATCAATTCAATTCAATTTTATTTATATAGCGCCAAATCATGAAACATGTCATCTCAAGGCACTTTACAAAATCAAGTTCAATCATATTATACAGATTGGGTCAGATTATACAGATTGGTCAAAAATGTCCTATATAAGGAAACCAGTTGATTGCATCAAAGTCCCGACAAGCAGCATTCACTCCTGAAGAACCGTAGAGCCACAGGGAGATATCCATAGAGACAGACAGATAGATAGCCTAAGCTACACTTTATCTGTGACATTATTTAAAAAAAGGTTGCTATAAATTCTTATAACAACAGACAGAACGGTATCTGTTTAATATTAATACAAGCGAGTTGTTGTGATGCCCCCCCCCCCCCCCCTCAAAAAAGTACTAAAATGCAATTACTCAACTAAACTATTTAATTTCTAACAAATATTTAAGGTCAATTTCACTCAAATAAACTAATTTAATTTACTAAATAAATTCGCTTCTGGCCAGACTTATCAGACTCAGCCATACTTTAATGATCCCAGGGGGAAATTACTTATTTACTAATACTTTAGACTCAAAAAGCTGCCTCTGTTTGAAGAAGGGCCCAATACAGAACCTAGATCTCCTTTAAAATAAAGATGTGACAAAAACTTTATTTTAAAGGAGATAGCTGCAGGTTTAATGCCTTCAGGCCAGTAAGTGGCACACTCACGCTCACCTATTCTTATTCCAACCTTGAAGTGTAATGTTTGCCATCTGGCTGCCAGGTGCAGTAGCATTAGCATAATGGTTAGCATTAGCAAACATTTGACTTACCTGGGGTCCGTTCTTCGTACGTCGCTAACTCAGTTAGCAGGATTTGATTGTTGACGATTTGGCATGATCTTGGATCGTTTGGTTCTTCGAAAGACATCCTGCACTTGTTGTCATAGCAACATGTGCGCCAGCTTAAGCAATCAATGGGCAGTTTGTTCAGTTCCGTATTAGCAGGAAACTGTGACTGTTTCTCGAGCTTTAAGGGAAATTTGAGGATTTTTAATCAGAATCAGAATCAGAATCAGACATACTTTAATAATCCAAGAGGGAAATTGCTGTAGTCAGGTACTGTTAAGACTAGTAATTAATACCTTAGATGCAGTAAATAATTTTCTTTAGGAATCTTCATTTAGAATAAATCCAGATTGGTAAGCTAATTACTAGCCCGAGTAAAAACAAAAGCAAACATCCACCATTTTTAAAACAACTCCACTGTCTTAAATACACCACGTTGATATACGAAAAAGGTATTTTACAAACATTTAAACCGTCCTCACATTTGCATTGGATATTTATTTTGACAGAAGCATATATGTAGGAGGCAGTTCTGTCATGATGTTTGGGACTTTTATTTTGTAGCTTGAGTTGTTGAATTGTTGTGTACAGCAGCTGTAGCTCAGAGGGTGCCTGCACGTATCGCAGGCACCCTCTGAGGCTGACACCTTACACGTCTGTCCACCAGGGTTGGCGCGTCCCCACAGCCAGCTCCCCGGATACCGAGGAACAGGCTTAGCCGACTCATTCGGCTGTGCTGTCAGGGGCAAAGCCAGACATTTTGTTAATGGTGCCCCATCCCCATCTGGCCGACGCCTCCAACCATTCTCTGGGGGTCGTGGGGTTGGAGGTCAGAGGGTCGGGCTGATGCCTCCATTTCTCCACTCCACCTCAGAGTGCCAGAGTCTTCTCCATGCCTCCACATCATTCCAGAGCCTGTTCTACACCCCCAGTCTTGCCTGTGCCAGCTCCATGTCTCTATTTCTCATCTTTGCCAGCTATGTTAAAGGGTCAGCCCAACGACCCAAAGACTCAGTGCCCTCCAGTGTCCCCCAGAGACCTGGGGCTTTACACTGCCGACTCCAACATATTCAATACTGTCATCACCATCTGCACCTCATGTCCAGCTATCAACTTCACTCCAGCCTCAAGTTCCTGTTTCTTCTTCCAAGTTCTCAGATGAGGGACTTGCCTCTGCCATAATCTCTAGAGGCTTGTCAAAGGTTCTCCAGGATTCCACACCATTCTCCAAAGCTCATTCCTATCTTCTTCATACTTCCACATCATTTTTTAGAGCTACTCCATGGATTCCAGTCGAAAGAGCTCCTTCTAAGCCTCCAGAGTCCAACTTCCAGAGTCCAGCCCCCAGCTCCAGCCTCCAGAGTCCAGCCCCGGGCTCCTGTGCAATCGACCTCCTAGGTTCGTCCTATGCTGTTGACCTCTAGGGTGCTCTCCAGAACTCTGCCTCATGCCCTTCTTCCAAGGCCCTCTCCACCCAACCTGGTTGGGTAGATTTTGTTTAGGATCTTTTTGGGGCTTCTTGAATCCGCCCTTACGAGGGGGGTTCTGTCAAGATTCTGCTGCTGTTCTGTTCTCATTTCTGTATCGTTAAATATTCTGCTTTGTGCCTTCCTCAGTTCCCCACCTTAGTGGACTAGCTGTTAGCTTCAGCCTCTGGAACAAACTAATCTGGATTTAATCTCAATTAAGATAATCTATGACATTCACTTCTAACGTTTTAACAGAACCCCACTTTAGTTTCAGTGTTTAGGGCAACAGGATCTGCTTAGTTGTCATTTTGCTGTTTATGGAAATGTTGAAGAATTCTGCTATGTGACCCCTGCTACAGATATTAAAATACAAAAAAGATGCAAAACAGCAATAATCTGAATCTGATTGCATCATGGCTTTGCAGTATAAAGCCATAATAAAAGATAATGTACGTGGAAACAAAGGCACAGAGAGAACCACAGAGAACCCATCATTTGCAGTCCTATCTCTCACTATTACTGAGGTACGAGTTCATATTTCACAAGTTCTTCTGTTGTGTGAGTTTAAGCGTTTCCTTGCCTTCCTACATGTGACATTTTTCTGCCAAATAGAGAGCACATCTGTGGGAACTCGTCTCAGTTACCTGGTGAGAGCAAGTTTTGTCATCTCCTTCACTGCTGCGATCAGGCCTGCGGTGTTTCTCCTTGGCACAATTCACAGATCAGAAGCACATCCGAGCACTGACACCGATGCGCTGGCTTTAATGAAATAACCCACCTGAGATGCATTCAGGCTCATGATGGGTGGTGACTGTGGTGAGGGAGGGGGCTGGTGTGATGTAGAAATCGACAGTCAAAAAATATCAGGCTGCTACGGATTACAGCAGTAACTACAAGGGCAGTGACAAGATTTCAGCAAGTTGTACTGAATAAAAGGATGATGTTTAAATTGTAGTGATATGGGTCATTTTCTTTCTTTTCTGACTGAACAAATACTTCACCCTTCAGTGAACAGATTAAATATAAAATCCTCTGATTATCTTGTAAGCAGACTTGCTGTTCTTATTGCAGCGGTCCACTTCTCATGAAACATTCTAGGTAATCAAGACTCCAGCCTTGATTTCTAAATGAAAACTTGTCAGTGTGAAGTCTGGACATCAAATACTTTTTTCGATCTCCTTTGTGCAACATTGTCACTAATGTGTTAAAGGCATTTGTTATTTGATCCCTTTTGTGCTGAAAAGTAAAATAGTGAAAACAATTATTATTTAGAACTGGGGATGTAATTGTACATGTCCAGGCCCTTGAACTTTTATTCATCCTCCTTTGATTGGTAAAAAAAACGATTGATTAAAAAGTTTTCTATTTTAGGAAACACAGCAGATTGCATCAAGTCATTGAATTGCAGCATTCCTTTGTCCTGGAGGAGCATGTAGCCACAGTGGTTGGGTTGTTTGTTTTGTGTCGTTGACTTCAAAGCAATCCTTCATACCGAGCAAACATATAGTGAGAGCGGATAGGAAAGCTCCTCTTTAACAGAAAGAAACATCCAGCAGAACCAGGCTCAGTGTAAACACCCCTTCTGCCATGACTGACTGGGGGTTTTGTTACATCTGGTTTAAAACTAACACAGCATTTTAAAGAAAGAACACTCTCAATGAATGTCTACAGATGCGTTGCTGCTTCAGGAACTGAAAGACTCACTCTGTTTAAAGGAACTTTGCATTGTCCGTCCATTCAGTGACCTGAAGCTCAAGCTTACTTGGGTCATGCAGTGGAAAATCAGTCCAAAAACATGTTAATCTTTGAATCTCTACAAAAATAACTCCATGGGCTTTCTTTCAACAATGGCTTTGTTCCAGCCATGCATTCTTAAAATCATATTTGGGGAGCATAGTACTGTTATTGGGGCCCTCAACAGATTTTCCATCTGAGCTATGGACCTCTGGATGTCCTACAGAGTAATCATTCAAAGATTCAATTTATCCTTGTTGGCCCAGTCAGTTTGAATGGACAACCTTGTCTTAGGTAGGTATTCAGTTGTGTCAAACCCTATTTAATTTTTAATAATGAATTGAATATTGTCCATCAAACATCTAAATCTTGGCACACTCTTTTCTCTTCTAACCCTGCTTTAAAGTTTTCTCCAACTTAACCCTTGATCTAGCCTTCAAATAAAACGACAGATTAAATGACACGTGGATGGACTATATTTACTAATTAGGCGACTTCTGAAGGCAATTGGTTGCTTCAGATTTTATTTGGGGATAGCAGGATTTAGGGTTGTAAGTAAATATACATCACACTTTTCACATTTTTTGTAAATAATTTACCATCCTCCTATGAAATGATGCACTACTTTGTTCTAGTTTGCACATAAAATCCTAGTAAAACACCTGATGTTTGTAGTTTTAACATATCAAGAAAGGTTGATGGTGCCTGACCGCTTATGCAAGGCAATGTACATCCAGAGTTTATTTTCTGGGAATGGTAGAACCGTACAAAAATATCAGCCATTGGCACGGAACTCATTCATTCAAAGTGGCCTAACAGAAGGCATTCATCTCTAAAAAGCACATGCCCACCTGCTGAGGACTTGCCAGAAGGCACCAGAATGACTTTCCGTCTGTGAAAAGCTAAATCTGAAAACTTGTGAACCACTTGAATATTTTACTACAGAATTTGTGGAGAAAACCAGTGACTGACCTTCAAGCCAGTGCTACCGTCTTTTAAAAGCTATTGGGAATCTATTTCTGGAAGGGAGGCAGTAGCACAATGTCCCTGAGTCATGGAGTGACCCAGCGAATCTGGAGTTGAACCTTGTAGAGACATGAAAATAGCTCTGCATGCTTTCTGGCAGCCAGCTTTAGTTGAGACATTTTTTCCAACAATAAAAGGAGAAGGCAAAAACAATGCTGGGCCAAATATGCTGGTTTTGTGAGAGACATTACCACGTAATGTGAAAAATGGTTTCATTCTTAAATTTGTTTTTAATTGTGTCTTGAATCTTCAAAACTGCTTATACTGTTTAACTTTTTCCATGTTATGTTTCAATCACAAATTTAATATTCTATTGGTATTTTATGTCATAGACCAGTGCAAAGTGGAGCAATAGTTTTCAGTTATTTATATTTTGTAAAAACAAGTTTGACAGATTCAGAATACTTTATCCAAAAAGGGCAATTCAGTGTAGCAGTCCACTTGGGTAGTACATACAATCACAATCACACACAGAAAAAGAACACACTACTCTACGCATTATCAAAATAAATAACCTCCAAAAGACATTTCCTGAGCTACTGCGTGGTTTGGTGCATTGCATCTAAAATAACTCCATGGCTCTACCATCACGGTTCAGCAGACTAATAGCAGAAGGAATAAAATAATCTGAAAATCTACTGGTGCTCTTAGGAGGTGCTACAAAGCGTCGGCCTGAGGGCATTAAGGTAAAGTCTGTAGACCGACTGTGATTATTTCGGGAGACTATTCCCCTGGCTTTTCTTACCATCTGTCTCTCCCACAAGGTGTACAAGTCCCTCTACTGAACGGCAATTATTTTGGAGCAAACCCTGACAATGCCACTGAGACAGTTCCTGCTATTCGCTGACAATACCACAAACCATCAGATTAAAAAACAAGTCTAAATATTTTCAATAACAGACTGATAAATTATACATAGCATATGTTTGCATATAAAATGATATCCCAAGCTTGGAACATCTCACAGAGAATTGTTCAAACCATCATCAAAGATGAAAAAGATATGACCCAAATGCATACCTCCCAAAACAGTAGTAAGATTGCATTAATCAGAGAAGCAGCCAAGTGGCCCATTTTAACTTTGGAGAAACTGCAGAGATCTACAGCTAAAGTGGAGGAATCTGTCAACAGGGTAACTATTACAGTATTGGTGCACTCCACAAATCAAGATGATGAGTGAAGATGATCCAGCTAGATTAAGTTGTTGTTAGACCATATAACTTTGTAAATTAGGTGGAAAAAATGGTGCTTACCTGCTGAGGAGAAACTTTGTCAACTCTGCCTCCATTTTAAAATTAATTTGGTCTCTCAGACCTCTATCTTTCAAACAAATCACCAATATTGATCCTTGTTTTACCCCACCTTAGGTTCTTAGGTATTGTTGAAACTATTTCTGGTCCGCTTCTCTGCACAGAGGAAGTTTTGAAGTGTACTTTCTCACTTAAAAACCTCTTAAAGCTACTTTTGTGATAAATTAAGGGCATAGAATTGATAGATTTGGACACTCACCTATTTCATTATGGTCAGGTAACAAAAAGACTTGATTCTTACTACTCCTTACTCCTCCTGGTGGAAGAGTGCCTTGCTTTGCAGCACACAATCCCCGCCCCTTCTTCAATCCCAGGGAAAGGTGGAAAGTCCTAACTCAGACCAGGACCTTTTATCCATTAAACTTTATCCCCAGGTAACTGAACTCACCCGTGTAAATTTGTATCGAAACATGCCTTCATCACAGATCATGCTTTTGGTATGCTTTTTTGAAAAAGTTTTTCAAAAGTCCTAATAACGGAGAATAAAGCATGAAGATTCACCTTTCAGCAGGAGAACAGCCCTACACAGCCAGACCTAGAATGGCTGCTTTTAGAAACAAAAATCCATGTGTTCTAATGCTTCAGTCAAAGCCTATGCATAAATCCCATTGCCAGTCTGTCACAGAACTTAAAAATAGCTGTTCACAGATGTTATAAACTGACTGTGCTCTAGCTATTTACATAACAGAATATGTAAAAATGCCAGTCTCCAGATGTGCAAAGCTGGTGAGGACACACTGAAAGGCTAACCCTAGCAGAAGTAGGTTCTACAAAGTATTGACTCTGGGGGGTTGAAAACTTGTTTGCTATTTTCTGTACAAATAATAATATAAAAAAAACTTCTTGCAACATTATAAAGTGGGTATGAATACTTTTTAAAGGGCATTGTATTAAAGATAAGGGACTTGTCAGAGCAAGATACTCTTTGAGTTCTAGAAGGTGCAAGGCAGTACATTTGTCAGGTCCCATTTTACTGAGCGTCCAAATCCAGAGGGTATAAATTTACCCACCATGATGCTCTAAAATTGCACCATGGAACAACTCGTACACTTCCTTCTGCTGGCAATATCACAGTGCAATGAGCTGGTCCCCTTACAGTTACCAAGAAAGGTGTGGCCCTGTCCTCGATGCTGAGTAAGAAAATGTTTGCTAATTTCATTAGTAATGGAGGACTTTGATGTAAGGTGAAGACTGCTTTTTGGTACATATACGCATGTGTGTGTGTGTGTGTGTGTGTGTATGTATTTATATATATATATATATATATATATATATATATATATATATATATATATATATATATATATATATATATATATATATATATATCATAATAGTCCTCATCTACTAGTCATTGAAGAAGTGCTGTCGTTTAGGGAGGCTGTTCTCCTGTGTTTAATATCAATCCTGTGGTCAGCTGTTTCTGAAAACTGCTCTTGATGTTTAGTTTGAAATTACAGGAGAAAAACGTGTAGACACACTGAACATAAATTAGGATTTTTTTTCTTGCTGAAGGCATGGAGGGAGCCATGCTGATCCCCTGCGGCTGCGACACAGGCCAAGCGGCCCTAAGCTGGTTGCAGCTTTAATATCTTTTTTCTCTGATAAAATGAGTCTGACTAGATTTTTCACCATTCCAATTCCATTTAGGTAGTTTTTTTTGTGTAAGTCATATGTTTTAACGGAATGGGACACCAGATAAATAAGTGTGTATGTATACCTGTAACCTTTTGGCTTCCATCCAATTTCACGCTGGTCTCTAATGGAGGGTTTTCAGCTGACGTCACGCTCACGTGACTACTCAGCGCGTCCGCCATATTGGGTGGCAGTCGTTTCGCACCGTTGACCTGCATTGTATGACGCCTTAGGCAGTATTGGAAGTGAACAATGGGGAAAACGTGTTTAATGGTTGGTTGCACGGCCCGTGGAGGTGGAGATCAACGCTCTTTCTATCGCCTACCAGCCGTAATAGTGAATCAGTGTGAAAAAAAAAAAACAGCTGTCTGAACAACGCCGTCACCTATGGCTGACACGGATATCCAGGTCCGATTTGGACGGTGTTAAGCTGGAATACGCCAGAGTCTGCGGTGCTCACTTTGTCACAGGTAATTAACTGTTAAGTATTTAAAACATGTAAGAAGAATATATTAATAATAGGGCTTGGGCGTTATGACTTATTACTTTCCGCGGCTGTCATGTTGACTGCCTCCGCCGCCTCTACTGCCTATTACTACCGCATACTGTACTCCCTCTCTCAGCCGTGTTTTAATTTGATTAATTTCACCTTAACTTGATTTCAACCATGGTAAACCGTTGCTGTATTGTGGGCTGTAACAGCGCAACACATGATCGCCATGGGAAAAACATAGAAACAGATTAATTTTCCACCGCTTTCCTGCCTGGAGGCGCAACCACGGAGAACAACTGTCAGAGATAACAAAGAGTCCACGGCTCGCTTGGATCGCGGCTGTAAGTCGACCGAACATAACTTTCCACAGTATCCCGATGTCAATGAGAGTGTGTTCTAAACCTTTGAAACACATAGCAGCTAGTTAAAAGTACATTACATTCGCGAGTGGTTGTTAGCGCTAACGGTTAGCATGTGCTAACCCGTCTGAGCGCAGCTTACCTTTGAACGAGTTACAGAGATAACAAAGAGATCGTCGGCTCGCTTGGATAGCGGCTGCAAGTCGACCGAACATAACTTTCCACAGTATCCCGATGTCAATGAGAGTGTGTTCTAAACATTTGAAACACATAGCAGCAAGTTAAAAGTACATTACATGCGCGAGTGGTTGTTAGCACTGACGGTTAGCAGCTACTAAACTAGCATGGGCCAGAGCCCGTCCAAGCGCAGCTTACCTTTGAACGAGTTGCTGTGTTCCCACTGTTTGCTGGCTTTATGATCTGCAGCTCCTACCGGCGCCAATACGGTAAATACAACTTAATTTTGCACTGGTCATTGTTCTGCTTAAATAATTAAAGCCGCGAGCGGCGTCGATCGGCCTTGCAGCCAAGCGCCTTCGCGCACCGCCCGCCGCCGGCCGCCAGCCACCGCAGAAGCATGCGACACATTTGCGTCGGATTGTTTACATTTTTACCATCTTATTAAAACTCACCCGTCCACGTATGATGGCGATTTCCTTGATGTACATAACCAGATGTGAACTGGTTGTGAGCCTCTAGACCCTTGTAAGCTCTCATTTCCTCAAGAGTGTGCAGAGGGTTTTCACCGAACACCAGGTAATGCATCTGGATTACGGCTAAACAAGGCACCGTGGAGGGCATAGGGGTCCATATGGTCGATCACGGAACATTTCCTCAGATATACGTCCTTATCTGGTCGCTCTAGCGTGCTGGCGTACTTATCCATTCGCGATACGATAATACGTGTAAGACAACTAGAGATAAGGAAGTGTGCCACCCAATATGGCGGACCGGAAGTTGGCCAGTGACGTCAGTGAAAACACCCTATTGGTTACTTATAGATTTGGCTAGGGGTGCAGCTCTCTGTTAGCCTCGTGAGACCATCCTGATCTCGCGAGCTTTCAAGGTTTCACTCGCAGATCAGTCTGGCTACCCTCCGTTAAAGAAAATTTGGAGCCGTTCACCAAACGAACGTCCAATCAGCGTTGGCTTTGAGGCGGGTTGAGGTGTGACGCAACGGGAAGCGCGTCAGTTCAGTCTAAAGAACATGGCGGTTTCAGCCGATGAAACTAGCGTTAGCGTGGCTATCGAGCAACTTTTATCGGAATTACAGAGTATTTCTCTGCTGAGCTAACGAGCCTTTACCTGCAGCAGCAAGAGTAGCTTGGCTTGTGGTTGTGTTTTCGTCGTCGCTCGTAACAGAGCGACGACGAATCTGATTGGTTCATTTGGCCCGTCTATCACCAACATAGGCCAATCAGCTAACCAGTATTTTCGCCCCTTCCCAAAATTACTTCAACGGAAGGTTTCCAGATGGATATGCGGAGCAAATCTATCTGGCGGAGTCAGGTAAGCTCTCTGTGCCTGTGGTCAATCAGCACTTTTTGCAACATTCTTCATGCAGTCAGATTAATCCAGGATACCTGTCATTCAAAGGGGCACCCCTGGCAGTTTAGACTGTGGGCACGAATGTCACTCAAATATGATACAAACAGAAAAGTCAGACTACAACGACAAGATAATTAAAAAAAAAACAATAATCTCACAACACTTGCTGTAGAAAAAAAGCAGTATAGGGATTTGGACTGGACCGACCAGAATTAAAAATCCAGCAGCAGGCAAGTGATTGCTGAGACCAATTTTTTTCCACTATAGTCGCTTTCCATAAATTTTAGGATAGATTTAAAACTTTTATTATTAGTTTCTAAAGGTGTTAATAGCCTTGCCCCCTTGCCTTCTCCCATTTCACCACCAGTCGCCACTGATTCTGAATGAATGAGCAAGTTAGGAGCTATAAGTAAGCATTATTATGTCCCTATTTGTTTAATCTAACAGATTTATTGTTTGAATCTGATAGATTTGGCCGAATACAGAGAAATAACCCATACATGCATCCATTTATGTTTATTATGCAGGGAAATTACACTGTCATAATGGTATTTATGTGACTTGTTTGCAGCAGCTAGCTTCTCACACAAGCTAAAATTGGCTTTAACACTGCATTCTAAATGTGCTGACACACTCCCATACTACCGTTGTGACGATGAGGCGCTCTGGATCAGCTTCTCATTGTAGAGTCGAACCTTCAGCAAATTACATTGTGAAGCTCTCATTAAATATTCAGCAGCATTCCAGGACACCATGTCGGCTGGAATATACTGTGCTGGTCAGAAGTGTACCAGCACTCATCATGGACATATATGTCAATTCTTTTAATTATGCATTTGAACTGGGCAGAATCTTTTTTATCAAGGTGGACTAATTATGAAGAAAAAATCTAGCCAGTTTTATTTACAAGAATTAGGAGCAATACTTTGAATTTAGTCCACACAGGGAAAAATGTACCTACTTGCTAACAATATACACGTCTCTTTTATTTGTTTAAATGTCCCTTAACAGAGAGTTGCAGATAAACAAGTTTTTTTTCAACCACAGCATTGTCCTGGTAGAGTTCTAGCTGGATATTTGACCATTTTTCCAATGCAGTAACAGCCACGAATTGCCCTCCGAATAGAGAATGCAGCTCCATCTTAAATGAATTGCTTCAACCGGTAATAAGTAATTGAATAAAGTTGATCCTACTTAATTTATTTATTTTGTAAGTTGTCAAGTTAAACTGTTGTAAATAAATTAAGTTGGAACAACTTAATTCAATTACTTGTTACCAAATGAAGCAATTCAGAGTGTGGAGTTTAAACAAAGTTTTATTTATGGACCCAGTTCTATTAGGAAGGGCATCTGGCACAAAAACCATGCCAACCCTGCCAACTGTGTAAGTAAGTTTTAATGGCTTGCTGTGGCAACCTCTTAATAAAAGAGCAGCCAAAAAGACGCACAATTAATCAATTAATGAATTAATTAACAAGGGTTTCTTGTCCAGACCTGCTTTTCAAGCATTATCCATAGAGACCGGAATCACTCCAGAGGCATAATATTAGCCTTCTTTACCCATTTGAAACCATATATTGTACAGTGGGTACGGAAAGTATTCAGACCCATTTAAATGTTTCACTCTTTGCTTCATTGCAGCCATTTGCTGAAATCAAAAAAGATCATTTTATTTCTCATTAATGTACACTCAACACCCCATATTGACAGAAAAAAACTGAAATGTAGAAATGTTTGCAAATTTATTCAAAAACAAAAACGGTAAATGGACTGAACTTATATAGCGCTTTTTCAGTCATACTGACCACAGTGATACTGACCATTCAAAGTATTCAGACCCTTTACAGTGACACTCATATTTAACTCACATGCTGTCCATTTCTTCTGATCCTCCTTGAGATGGTTCTACACCTTCATTGGAGTCCCGCTGTGTTTAATTAAACTGATTGGACTTGATTAGGGCAGGCACTCACCTGTCTATAGAAGACCTTACAGCTCACAGTGCATGTCAGAGCAAATTAGAATCATGAGGTCGAAGGAACTGCCCGAGGAGCTCAGAGACAGAATCATGGTTAGGCACAGATCTGGCCAAGGTTACAAAAGAAGTTCTGCAGCACTCAAGGTTCCTGAGAGCACAGTGGCCTCTATAATCCTTAAATGGTAGATGTTTGGGAAGACCAGAACTCTTCCTAGACCTGGCCCTCCAGCCAAACTGAGCAATCGTGGGAGAAGAGCCTTGGTGAGAGAGGAAAATAAATAACCCAAAGATCACTGTGGCTGAGCTCCAGAGATGCAGTAGGGAGAGGGGATGGTGGCAGCATGATGCTATGGGGGTGTTTTTCAGCTGCAGGGAAAGGGCGATTGGTTGCAATTGAAGGAAAGATGAATGCGGCCAAGTACAGAGATATCCTGGAAGAAAACCTCGTCCAGAGTGCTCAGGATGTCAGACTGGGCCAAAGGTTCACCTTCAAACAAGACAATGACCCTAAGCACACAGCTAAAATAACAAAGGAGTGGCTTTGAAACAACTCTGTGACCATTCTGGACTGGCCCAGCCAGAGCCCTGGCCTAAATCCAATTGAGCATCTCTGGAGAGACCTGAAAATGGCTGCCCACCAACATTCATCATCCAACCTAACGGAACTGGAGAGGATCTGCAAGGAAGAATGGCGGAGGATCCCCAAATCCAGGTGTGAAAAACTTGTTGCATCATTCCCAAGAAGACTCATGGCTGTACTAGCTCAAAAGGGTGGTTCTACTCAATATTGAGCAAAGGGTCTGACTACTTAAGACCAAGTGATATTTCAGCTTTTCTTTTTTAATAAATTGGCAAAAATTTCTACATTTCTGTTTTTTTCTGTCAAGATGGGGTGCTGAGTGTACATTAATGAGAAATGAAATTAACTTTTTTGATTTCAGCAAATGGCTGCAATGAAACAAAGAGTGAACAATTTAAAGGGGTCTGAATACTTTCAGTACCCACTGTATATTTGGATTTTCCGCTTAAAACATCAAACTATGTCACAGTTTCACTCTTCTGACCTAATCTGTCACCTCCAATGAATGTGCATCAGTCAGGATGTGTTGGAACTACGGTTAGAAACTGACAAATGCTGGAACTGTTCCCAGTGAAAAAAAGTTTACTGTCAACATGGTTCAAGAGGGTGCTGATAAAAAAAAACAGCACAAAATTGACATGTTCAAACTTGGTTTTAATTTACAGGTGCTCGTATTGACGAGCAAGAATCACCCGTGAGCTGCACGATAAGAAGAGACAAAGGATTCTGGCCTGTCTCAATAAGGCTTGGAGAAGACAAACTAAGGCCTTCAAATGCAAGAATAATGTACCAGCAGCGAAGTATGGAAGAGGAGGAAGCTTTATGTTGAGGAAGATGCTGATGTACAGCAATTGGTATTTGGTTCATTAATCGAAGAGGTTGGAAAACATTGACCGAGAACTACCCCTTCATTATTCAACCTCATGTCAACAGCTAGATGGTGGTAATGGAGACACTGTTTGGTGTTACATGTGGACAATGATCCAGTAAACACATCAGAACAGAATGGAATGAACAAAGCAGGTTAGCATTAAGTAGGCTAACTGGAATGGTTAATTAACCAACAAATTCAAAGGAACTACTATTTCTAAAGAGACAAATCAGAAATAGACCCAAACCGTTTCTGGTGGCTGATTAAAGGGTATCTTAGCCATATTTATCTGTTTTGCTATGAAACTGTGTACATGGAAGTCTTATAGTGCTGTTTACATGTTCCTGCACTTTTGCTAAAATTCTGCTTTTATACCATCTGTGTGGCGCCCTCCTTATGTTTAACGAGTGTACTGCAATTGCATTTTCAATCAGTATTAGTACTGGCTGAGAAAAACTGCCATCAGTAGCTCTGCCGCCGTGGGTTGTAAAAGCAGCTCAGTCTTGTACATGCCTCTGTAGTAAGTTGGAGCTGAAACAGTGACCTTTGTGATATCTATCACTTTTAAGGTTAGCCATTGTTACTGTTTCACCGTGCCGTGACTACGGTGAAGCACCCTCGGTGGACCCAGTTCGTTTTACCCAGTCAGGCGACTCCCACTTACTTTTTACCTTGAATGTAGGACGCATAAAACAGACAAGTATGCTTTTAGTTATATTTTATCTAAGTAAAGACAGAGAAATAGTTACAGTCACACCAGCGCTGATGGGCCCCTGATCGGCAGGAGGCCTCGAGTGCTCATCACGCAAACATTATAAAGGGATCTCGGGATACACCCATACAAGGGCGGTACACATCCAAACTGTGACATCAGCAGGGAAGCTGCGTCACCTCCAGGGTGGTATCTGATAGATATGTGCCAATCTTTTGGGTCAGTGCCATCTAAGTGTGCCATGCAGTTCTGGGATAAACAGCTCGTTCCACTTGACCTTGTTGATATCCTAACAGACCCCCTGATGATGTGTCATTATGGCACATCACCAAAGATGATCAACCAGTGGAACGACAACTCTCAGTCTGTCCCTCTCCCAGAACAGTCGGTCATTCCGTCCAGTCCAAGCAATCCAAGCACGTCAGCTTCCGGCTTCCAGAGTCCATCCATCTGTGATCTCCATGGCAGTCGATAGTGCGGTTCAGTCTCTGAGGTCACACAATCTCTGCTGGTGTGACTGAAAAGCACTTTGTAAAAACAGTCCAGTTGTCCGTTAGCCCCCCCTGTTGGTGTGCCCCAAAGGCACATCACAACGAAAACAGTTCCAAGAAAAGGGCCGGACAAACCACAATGGAAACATCTTAGCATCAATCAGCATGAATACTTCATAATTCAGCCTTTTTTACTCAAGCCCACAGTCCAAGCATTTTATCTACAATTTAGGGTTCAACTATTCAAGCTAGGCCTGTTTTAGGTTCCTATGCGCACATTATTTTAAGTTTACTTTAGACTATATAAGCTAAAGGTGTACCTTAATCAAGGCCAAATTCGTCTACTCTACCCCCACCCCAAGAAACCTCCTACTCGGTCCTCCACTCTCCATTCCTATGGACAACGATCCATCATCTTCACACCTCACAAATCCAGGAGTACCAGTAGGGGGCATCATAGGGCAGGCTGAGTCTTCATCACAAAAAACCATCTCTAAGAAATGGCAAAAAAGTGATGGAGCCCCAGTCAAGGGCACTCCCACTCTGGGCCAATCTGAGCGAGAAGACACCCTGTATTGAATCTAAAAATTAGCCTTACCGAATAATATATGGATCTGTGATAGCCATCAGATCCTGGTTCTCTATATAACAAAGCAAAAAGATTGCAAGAACTGCAGGTTTTGGTGTGTGTGTCTGTAACAGAGAGTTTCCATTCTTAGTCATAAAGCCATAGTGATCAACATAATGCAACATCACAGTATAAACATCATAACACATAAAATCAAACATGGTGATGGAAGTCAGTGGAGAAGAGAAAGGAAAAAATCAGGTTTGTGATATAAAAAGAGTCTGTACGTCAATAACGCAAAGTTAAGGAAGCCTTCAGGCCATTCAGGCACAAGGCAGAAAATAATCTAATCGCGCTTAGGGTCTCTTCAGGCAACTCCTCCCGTTGAAGAATAAGGAATCAGAGTTCACTGGCTTCTTCATCCCCAGTCCTCTTCTTGGTTCCTCCGCATGGACAAAAACGATTTAGTTGGATGGTAATGAGAGTCCTGTCCTTTTTCAGGCAAGAAGCATTTTATCCCCAGGAAAATGCTCTGTTGAGATGGTTGGCAGACACCAAGCCTTGTTTACTGTTGGATAACAGAAACAAGGTGTAATTAGTGTTCTTATCAAGACTCCCAATCCTTCTTTCATTTACCTTCTTCAAACACTTTCACATCCAGATATTCCCGTTCACAATCATTAAGCTTTTAGCTTAACCTCCTTTACTGTAATCATTAGATCTTGCATTACCCTTATATAAAAGAAAAATCTGAAAGTTCAACGTTATCTGCAGCAGCATTTCTCTATAATTCTTTCCCATGTGTGTCTCACCTTACAATTGTCCAACAGTTGAAAAGATCTCTGCAATAGAAATTTATCATCATATGTTTCATGGCTACTGTGACACGGTTCATCTCAATTCATCTAGCACACAAGGAATTGTATTAAAACCTTTCAGAAACTTCTTACTGAACCAGCTCTAAAATACTTCACATTTTTCTAACAAGACCAACAGAAAAACCCTTAAGTTTGTAAAAGAAAGCTCTACTATATATATTTGCAGAATAATGTTGTGATATTAATCAGAAGCAGCCCTATGTACTTCTTGTCTTATGTTGAAAAGCTCAGCTAAGAGAAAGGAAGTGTGTGCATGCCCCTCGCCCACACGGAGTTGTGATTGGTTGCTATTCAGGAAGTGGGTGTAGCCCAGGGCGGAGACAGGAAGTAGTTCTGTGAATCACTTTCAGCTTGACGTGCATCAACCCAAAAGACTTTTAGTTGAATGCGCCCTCCACCTGAAGCGAAGAGCAATTCTAACCCCATTAATTCTTGATTTTTTAATCCCTTCTGCTTGTTTTAACAGACAGCTTTTGTAAGCGACCCTGGTTTTTATCTTATGTCCCCCTGTTTGAATCTTGTTTGAAACAAACCTTTAAACTGTAGTATGCTTTGAGCAGTAACTCATTGTTGCTTATTAAACACATCGCCCCCTGACCATGTAAGTAGCTCCATACTGCTCTAGGTCTTTAAACCTTTTTCAGTCATTCAACATTAGTTTAATTGATAATACATCCAAGCATAATTATATCCCCGAGTAAATCAACCCTTTAACAAGTATCTAGTTCTTGTTCTCATGTGTTTAGTTTATCCTTGAAAAACTTTAAGCAGACATTACTCCGAGTGATTTTCTTACATTTTCATACATTTATTATTATTACCTTTGTGATCTTATATCACCCAGTGATCTATAAATCCTTATTTTATGTTTGCACCGTCTTGTCCCAGCAGATTAAAAATTCCCATTTTAGAATTTGCTTTTTTGTTTCATCAATCACTGTCTGTTGTGATTATTGAAGAAATTGTGCAGTTCCTTTAAACCCTCTTAAATATTGACCACCCGTTGGTAAATGATCAGCTTTAAGTTTTGCCCTTCTTCTAATTCTTTGTTTAGCCTTAGTATCTGCACCTTAAATTGACGAATAGTGGAATTCTTTGTATAAACACTTCTCTATGTCCGTATTTGTTTTGGCCTCTATAATTTTGTTCTTTGCATTTTAAGTGTGAACCTGGTCAGGATAGAGAAAGTCATCTCCGATGCTCCTTTTGGCAACCCCAGCAAACCCAAAAACAAAAATGTTCACTGTCAGTGTTAGGTTATAGGTAATCCCTGTGGGAACACGACGTCGTCTCCTTTGTTCCAAGCGCCTGGGTCATCGAAACACTCCACCACCTGCGACAAATTTCTGACATTTTCAAACCACAGCAGCAATTCCTGGGTGTCCACACCCCCTGTCTGTGAAATGTCCCCTTGTCGTAAGCCCAGGCTTTCAGTTCATCTCCTGTTAAGTGTCCCCCTTTAGAGCCCATTTACCCCAAAGAGTCCAAAAGTGTGTTCTAGGTACGTTTCCTGAACGCCAACCTCTCCATGTCATGTTCGTGAAACCTTGTAGTTGAATTCCATCACCTGTGAAGCAAAGCAGTCATGCATAGTTCTTTTCAAGATTTTCTTTATCACAGCAGTAGTGTCACTGTCTGATGCCATTGCAGCTCTGATGTTCCTCAGAGCCAACCTTCATGCATTGATATCATGTTGGAGCTGTTATCCTCATCTTGTGTCCAGGAGTGCTTCTGCTGTCCTGACCAGATACCAAACGTCCAACTAATCTAATTGACCTCATTACTTTTCTGCATGTACAAGAGGACGATCGTTAGATTATCCTGGTCTAAAAGACCACTAGGTTAATAGATGGCTAAACTATGTTTATGTGTTCTTTTCTTCTGGATGTTTTAACATTTAGTTAAAGAACAACTATTGTGCTATTTTGTGTTTAAACAGATAGTTTTTAAGTCTCCTCACACCTTTTAGGTAACTGCGTACAATTCCAAACTATTTACACTGGTGCTTTAATCCTAATTTACCCAAGTTATTTATTAGAATAAGGCATTATTCTAAACCTGCAGTTATTCTGCTTATATTGAAAAATTAGCTTGCTCACTCGTTCGTTCAGTCGGTTATGCTATTACCTGTTGCTGTAATGCCTACTTTAACTTTTTCGCCCACTAGTTTTGTCATGATCATAATTATCGCCCATTGATGTAATAGCATACATTGTTCTTATCCACTTTCCTTTTACGTTTAAACGGCCCCTCTATGTAATTCCCTTACTGTAATCCCCAATATAAGTTGTCAAACCTTTTAGGTTTAGCATAATTACTTAAGCTGCTCTATGCTCTCATCCCGTAACTTAATATTTTGGTGCAAAATGGATGTCTTTTAGCAGTTTCCCCCTATTTCTTCTCATGCATGATGTATTTTATGAAGCTTATTGTATCTTAAAGGTGCCTCTTTGAATCTACTTCAAAACCCCTTGTGGGGTTAATAAAATTCCAAAACATATCTATATGTATTTTAAATGATTTAAATAAAAACTTTGTTAGAAAAGTAAAAGAAAATCCTTCTTATCAGCGGCCCAAAATCTCTACCAGCTTTGTTTCCAGACCAGTACCACTTGTCCGAATGCGTTTGACCCTCTTATCGCTCGCTAATAACAGCTCTGACTTAAAACAATTAACATCCTAGGGGTTTAATAATAATCTTGATTGCTTTTAATCTGAAAGTTTTCTTCTAAGCGCATCCGCCAATGTGTATGTTTCTAATGTGTGTTTCGTGTTTTAATTATGTGCAGGAAAATCTGATGTGAAATGCAGAAGGGGTGTCTGCCAACTCATCTTTGTTTCGTGTTGCGGTCCATTGAAGGTTATCCGATGCCTCTGTCTTTGTCCCCGCAATTAGTTGTCCATTTTCAGTCCTCATGTCTCAGTTCAGCACCAGAACATCGTTCCGGGACGAGCATTGTCCATGAATCTTCTTTCTCCCATCGTTGTGTCTGAAACCACAAGAATTCTGCCAGCATTTTGCCAATATGGATTTCGTCCAAAATCAAATTGTCTAATACAAGAATTGTCCATCTTCATCCGTAGTGTAGTGTAAATAAGTTGAAAAGAAAAAAAATCAAAACAAAAATTACAAGAAAACTGTCTCAAAACAAAATCAACCACATCGTTCCCTCTGAAACAAAATTATTCTTGAAGTTTTTCACCTTTACCCCAGATCTTGATCCCTTAAAAATTTATCCAAGCAAAATATTTTACAGACAGTTCAACCTCTTTGTATAAGTTCATTAATAAAAAACATTTCTCTTAACTTTGTAGCATCACATTCCCCATTAAACCTCTATGCAGCTTCTGCAAAAATTACTGATTTTTTGTCCAAAATTTGATTAAAAACTGGATTTAGGCAGGAGTCAAGTACATCACCTTTTTCTCCTTGTCCCAAGGATCAGCCCCCATGGCACTGCGGCACTGTTTCTGTATTCTCTCGCATCTGAGAATGTCTAAAATGAGACTAAATCTCTATGTTAGCACATCCCTATCATATTGACCAGGTTTCTTTGCAAAGAAAAAGAAGCAGAAAGATAGAGCTGTTAATAGCAGAAAGCAACAAACAATTTTAAGACACCACCTTTCCTGCCGGAAGGTCTCCTCAGTCAAAACTAAGTATAATTTAGTGTCCAAATCTGATTATAACTCCTTACCGCACTGTCTCCTCAGAGCCCCCCGTTGGCAGAAAGGTGGCGTCTCCTTTATTCTGAAAGCAATAACTCAGAGAAAAACAAGAGTGTTAATAGCATGTAGTTAAAACCCTGGTCCCCTTAGTGTCACTTTAACGTGATGTTGTTCTGCTGATCCTGGGAAATTAGATCTATTCCTCACCTTTCCCCTGAACTCCGTTCAGAACCCCTCCAACAGAAAGAAAACAAAAAACAAAAGAAATTAACAAACAAAAACAAACAAAATTGTCTTCCAAGGAGCACAATTATGTCTATTCCAATATGACATAGGTTTTTGACGTATTACAAACTTTTTGATATCCTTCTGGTCCTTTGACCACGTGTATTTGCTATTAGTAATACTTTTATTCATATATAACTTTTCAATCTAAATTGGTCAAGGGTGAAACTTTAAAGCAACCATTTTCTCTTTCAGGCTTTCGAGCTTCTAGTGATTTTCTATACATGATAAGAGTTTTCCCCGTAATTCAGCACATTGAGAAGGCTACCCAAAAACAAAGAGATTAGAAGTATAATCTAACTCTTCACAAGCTGGCTTTATTTTATTTTTTCCCTCTGACATAGTTTTCGTGCCCCCAGGCCAGAACACACAGACCCAGCCTTGCCATAACATTCAGATGTTTACATCATGGTCAGATTTGTTTATCATATCTATTGTCCTGTTTCAGATTAAACTGACCCTCTGAGGCTTGCCTCAGCTCAGCATAACTAATAACATCAGATGCTTTTGTAACCGATGACATGCTTAATGTGGCCTTGTGATACTTCTCAAAATTTCTCATTAGCTGCATTCAAATCCCCAGTAAAAAGAAATAAAATAAATTAATACAGAACCCTTAGAAAAGCAACCATATTTAGTCCCATACAGTCTGTTTAAAGCAGTTTGTCTCATCTATTTAAATCAAAAATCATGTATATCTTAGTGCTCTTAAATTCTTCTTTTTAGGCAGCTGTAAAATCCTTTTCTCCCAAACATTCTCCCATATGCTCCCCATATGCTGTTTGCCATTTTATTAATGTTCTAAAATTACAATATAAAAGCTTTTTCTCTGTTATTATTTCAGCTGTCATGAATTCATTGACAAACACAAGCCAAACGCAATCTAATAGCATAACTGAATACAGCCCTAACGCCTCTGGTTGCTGTACTGCATATTTAAGCTCCAAACAACAAAAAACTTTATCCCCAGTCCCAAGTATTTCCTACAGCCCTGGGATATTTTCTGTTTAAGACACGTTAACATCTCTCAGTGTAACAATTGAATTTGGCCGGATGTTTAATGTGGGAAGAAAACAAACTGTTATTGAAATCTCTCTTTACCTTTCTTCAGCTTTTAGTTAACGTAGTTCATGATTAAAAACGTCATTTGAATTACGGAGCTGCAGTTCTCCCAAAACAAATGAACATTCTGAAACCATGAACATCACACAGACGAACGTTTAGTTACATACGATACACAAATACATACATTTACATACAAAGATGACATTCAGACAGACAAACACGTGCAGGCCTGCTTTTTCTGACTGTCTTAAATAGTTCTATGTTTTTCATAGTTTTTAAACGTCTATAGCAACGCCGAAAGATGTATTTTCAACGTGTTAAGTTCCCGCTTAGTTTAAAAGTGGAGAGCTTGCGCTGGCTACGACCCCCGAATGTTTCGTCCAAACACGGTTTTACTCTTCAGCCCCGCAAGGATACAACTCTGTGTCTCGCAGACACCTGGACGCTTACCCCTTTTTGAAAGTTATACGTTGCATTTAATAGTTACGAACAATTTTATCCACAACGGAAGTCCCAGTCGGTCCCCACGTAAACGCTTCCCCGGTGCAACGCCCTTTTAGTTCCGTTTCCGTTTCCTTTTTATTTTTTATTTTATTAAAAACTTTCGCTTTTCTTTTTCTTATTAATCCAACTGCCCCGACCAACTGGTTGCACTTTGAACACCCCCCTGCGCCAAAAACCCCCAAAACAAAACAAAACACAAATACATTTATCTGTAACCTCACTTACACACAAAGACCCATTTGCACACACACACACAGACACACTCAATATCCGCGGATCCAAGCAGTCTCTCCCCCACTCACTCTGACTCAATAATCTCATTTCAACAGACACAATATATTGTACAAGACATGACGAAGGCAACAATATCAGACAGACAGCTTGCGCGCAAACTTTCAACATTCTGTTCACATATGCTGAAGCCGACTCCCCTGCACAACGTGTAGTGTCATTTAAAAAGGCCAGAATCCGTACTTACTGGATAAAAATGTCCTCAATGTGCTCCAAAGTTGCCGTGCCACTGGGGCCAAAGGAGCAGCTGTTCCTAGTACGTCAGTTCCAGCAGAGACTTCAACCGCATGTACCTCTTGTGGTTCCAGGTATGCTGATAAGCCAGTCCTCACATCACCAATAGCCAATACATACCCGCTTAAAGTCTCCACGAATGCTTTGATCCAAAGGTGCGCCCCTTTTCTGGGATCAGGGAACATGTGCCTCAGATGAACGTTGTCAGCACATGAAAGAGGGCTGTAAACAGCTGCATTCACCTGTCCTGTAGCACTGTGAGTCTGAAACAATGGCAGTTGCACACTTTGTTTTGTTGCAGGTAAAGAAAGATCAGTTTCGCTAGAATGCAGGTTACATCTGGGTCTTACGTCACAGCTTATCTGTCCCCCACATAACACCATACCAGGCACCTGCACCGAAGGGTCTGATGAAGTCACCACACTCCTGGCCTTGGATAACAGTTCTCCCTTATCACCATGCAGATTGTTTTGCATAGTTGTGTACTTACCTTCTTGTTTGAAAGAAGATGATTCCCTTACCCCCTGCAGATTTTCACTCTCTTGTTGTTTGTCGAGGCCTCAGAAGCACATGCTGAAATACAGTTCAGTTAGTTTTATCAAGCCTGCTATTTTGATTTCCTCTTTTTGGTATTTTTCTCGAGCAAACTCACCTGCATCACCCGTTTCTACTTGTGCTAGGGCTAATCTATTTTTTAACATCTGCAAATAGTAAGTGCACATTTCGGCCTCTGGTGGTGACCCTTCTGTATCACCAAAAACCCCGTCTCTCCTCATTTTTTCACACCACTCCTCAAATTGTTTTAAATGGTTTTCAGCATCTTTGTGTGGGAAGTTTGCCATTATGCTCCTTTTTCCTGTCTCCAGCAGTGTTCCTAAAGAACCCCCCTGGAGCTCATTTTCTGCCTGATTCTCAGCCATTCCAGCATTCACACGTCTTGGCCAACCTGCTGGGACAGCGTCCTGTCCCCGGTCCAATGAGAGCTTATTTTTTATCTCTCAGACACCAAAACTTATTATGTTCCTATATGCCTTATAATTGTGTTTTTGCACGGCAGTTTCAATGAGCCAGTGTACTCAGGAAGAGCCGGTCATATGTCACCTGAACAGGTGCACCCATACCCTTCACTTCCACGGCTCAATGTAGTAACGTGTCTCACACACACACACACACACACACATACACTCACACTCTCTGGCCAATCTTTAGTTAACTCAGTACGTACCTCCGGTCCTGCTGGTTGTGTGTGCGTCCACTGGCTTTTTTCTCTTTCTATATTCGTCTGTAATCGGGGTTTTAACAAAACGTCAAACCACCGCATTCATACTATTGTGTATTAGCCAGGTCGTACGCGCTCGTTTTTCGAAAAAGGCTGCTTTTATATTACCGCAAAAACGACTTTTAGGTTCGTCCTCGCGGAAAATAAGGGAGCTCTAAACCCACAATTTCTAGGCTACACGATGTTTTAGAAGCCACGCGTGTTCTCAGTCTCATACGCGCTCGTTTTTCGAAAAAGGCTGCTTTTATATTACCGCAAAGACGAAGATTTTTATGTTCGTCCTCGCGGAAAATAAGGGAGCTCTAAACCCACATTTTCTAGGCTACACGATGTTTAAGAAGCCACGCGTACAGGCGTGTCTGTCAGAATGGCCGCTTTTATGCTACGCACAGAGGAACACGTATTTTCCTCTGTGCCTAACAAGGGGACCTTTTAAACCCTAAATTCTCAAGGTGCACAGTATTTTCGGAACCCTGGCCAAGGATTCCCGGACTCTCACCTCTGTGACCGCACGCAAATCCCAAATTCTTATCGATTATCGACACGTTTGCAAACAATTATCCTCAACTTTTCTCTGCCTTTAGGAGTACAAAAAGTCGGCCCTCCAGGAAGAAAAAGACACTAGGAGATGAATGAAATCTCCTTACCTTTTTTGCGGCCGCGGGCTGTGTGTGTTTTTCTTCCGGAATGACGTCCTGGCCGGAAAACGGAAGGTGGTATGCCGCCTTTTGGGTCCGGGCGGAAACACCATTTTGTTACTGTTTCACCGTGCCGTGACTACGGTGAAGCACCCTCGGTGGACCCAGTTCGTTTTACCCAGTCAGGCGACTCCCACTTACTTTTTACCTTGAATGTAGGACGCATAAAACAGACAAGTATGCTTTTAGTTATATTTTATCTAAGTAAAGACAGAGAAATAGTTACAGTCACACCAGCGCTGATGGGCCCCTGATCGGCAGGAGGCCTCGAGTGCTCATCACGCAAACATTATAAAGGGATCTCGGGATACACCCATACAAGGGCGGTACACATCCAAACTGTGACATCAGCAGGGAAGCTGCGTCACCTCCAGGGTGGTATCTGATAGATATGTGCCAATCTTTTGGGTCAGTGCCATCTAAGTGTGCCATGCAGTTCTGGGATAAACAGCTCGTTCCACTTGACCTTGTTGATATCCTAACACCATGTTTATTTGCTTAGCATTCAGTTAGTCTATTTTAAATGTAGTTACCTTTGGTTTTCTGGCAAGTGGTTCAACATCAAAGTGTCATTACCTTTACATTAATTCATTCTCACTTTTGTTGTGTCACATTGTGTTCTGTCATCCTGGAGAAAGCACGTTATCACTGAATTATACGTTAAATGTCAAAAGAAATTGCTCATGGCTGATGTTTTGTTCTCGCTGCTTATCCATGGAAGTGTTCTTCGGCAGACGTGTAGGCCTTCTCCCTCAAATAAGAAACAGCCCCACATATTGACTGTATCAGAATGCTTCACTACTTGGACAACACAGAATTTCTTGTAGCACTCTTGTTCTTCAGATATGTCTTCAGATTCAGTGTAGCGAGTTGATTTTTTTGGAGTGAATCTTCTGAAAACATTAGTAAATATTTTTTATGATTTTCATCCATCTATCCATTTTCTTACTCGCCTTATCCCTCATGGGGTCATGAGAATTAATGATTTTTAGTTTTATTAATGAAAATAATTTTTATTGTGATTCTTGGTTTTGAATCACAAAATTTACGTATCAATGTAAAAAAACAACAACCGTTATTGTAATATATGGTTCCCTGTTATCTGTTCCTGTGGTGGCCATAGTTAGTGTCACACACCCCTTTTCTAATGTGCGCGCTGCTCCTATGTTTCCCCACAGCTGAGACGAGCAGCCACACTGAGAGCTGCATTTGTGCCTTATGGTGTGTTCACTAACTGAACACCACTTGCTGTTTTAAAGGGCATTAAACGAGCAGTACATCTTGCGTCTCATCTGTGTTATGGCAACCACCATTACAAACACGCTACATAAAGATGATTCTTTATAGAGAACTTGCTCTTCTTCTTTGCAGGATTTTCACGTTTTCCGTGAACAGGAATAACCTCTTTGGTGCTCTTCATTTTGCTGTGCATGCAGATGCACTAATACCCACCCGCAAGTGCTGCAATGGTGAAAACTCGATTCTGTGTTATAGTCTTTAGGAGACTGTCCTTGTGCTTGATTGACATGCTTAGATATGCTGGAGATTTCTTCACTACACCTTAACCTCAGTTTTTAAGGATCTGGACAACTGTTGCATGATTCCTTGCAGGATAATACCTAGCATTTTAGGCCATTTTGACGGTTACAAGAAGTGGTAGAGTATCTCAACACCACTCTTTGACCCACTGATATTTGGCCCCATGATAATAAATATCTTTGGCCTCATAGATTATAACTTTAAAGTTTATGAATGCAGTTTGTTTTTAAGGACAGATGGTATATGGTATAGTGTGATGGTCATGTTCAGGCAATGAGGCAAAGCATTCTCTATGTAGTTTCAAAGCAATGGCAGCTACAACATTTTTGGATATAACCTTTGTTAACACAAGCGGACAATAATTTCAAGCACATCTGGTGATATTTTATAGTAATCAATATATTAGTTAAATGGTTTGATCTGTGCTTATGATCATAAACTGCATAGTTGGGGGGTTTTCTGTTTTGGCCCTGACAACCTAGACAGAATGTACCATCTTACCTGATAGCAGCTTGGAGGGGCTAACCCCTGTGACCCGGAGCATAGGTGTATCATAATAAAACATTGTATTGGATTTAATTTTAATTATACCGTATTATTAGTATTTCAGAATCAGGGCCAAATATACAATTATGGATGTGTAATTAGTCAGTAACTAAGCAGTTAGTTTCTAACATAAATATTTTTGTGAAGAACACCTGTGATTTAGTATAGCTCCATGTAACATAATAGAGCCTTCTGTTTACCAGGGTTGTAATCTGTAAGTATATTATTTTTGAAACATTACCATACAATCTGTAGTCTAAGACTAACTGATGTAGAAAAAAAGTTGGCAGGTTACCGTGTTCAGGGCAATTCTCAAATTTGTTGATCATTTGCATTGTAAACTGTTAGCTTTTACAGATGTTGTGAAAAAGAGTTCCTGTAGATCTGGCATGTCCAACTCCAGTCCTGAAGGGCCAGTCCCCTGCCTGTTTTAGATCTGTCCCAGCTCCAGCACATCTGATTCAAATGATTTACCTTCTCCATCTGTCATCAAGAGCTTGAGCCGAATACTCTTATAGACCAAGGACTCTTAAGTCAAAGTGGAAGTGCATCAGTGGTCGCCATGATAAGTGCTTTCCGAATAGAGCAGTCAGTAAGGAAGGAGGTAGGAAAAGAAGCCTGTATGCTCCTTCCGACAGCTAGTGTTGCGTAGGAGCCTCACAACGTCCCTTACTGGTGCTAAAAATCCTTAAGGAATCCCACAATCCTTTGTGTGACATGACATATCAGCACAGCCCCCTCAAGGAAATCAATGAAAATGTACAGAGAAAAGAGATTGTACATTTTGTAGTTCATTTTCAAAAGACTGTAGGCCCAAATTTAACTCGCATCATCCATTTGCGTTTCATGTAATGACGTTGGAGTTAAAGGCTGTCTGAAATTGGCATAGCAGTCCAAAGCTCCTTTCTTCCCCACGATAGTTCTTACTGTTGATCCAGTGAAAGGCCAGGAAACAGGAGCTAGGAAGAGGAGCTAGAAGCTATTATTAAGGGTATTCAGATCGAGCCAAGGTCTACAGAGGACTACTAATGAAGCACTCATTAGGTTCAGCTGTGTTCAACCAGTACAACACCTAAAACATGTGGGACTTCGGCCCTTGAGGACTTACTTTGGACAACCCTGCTGTAATGCATTCCAGTATCCCTAACTCCGAAATTCAACATCATGTTTCGTTAAAAATTAAAGGTCAACTACTTAGTTTATTAAATGTTATGGATTCATTTATATATAATGTGAGACAAAATAATATTATTTTGCTATGAAACCATTGCCAAAAGGTCATAGGTCACTCAAAAAATGAATGTGTATATATATATACACAAATAGTGCCACAGAACTATTTATTCTTACAGCTAAATACAATCCAAGCCCTATAATAATTTGAAACATAGGCCTGTAATAATATTTAGATTTTTCTTTGTATTAGCTGTAAATCTACACGCACTCAGTGGGTTTTTTCCTCATGATTGATCCGTTGTGCTAGATGAGAGGACAGCCTCTTGTACCTTTCTATTAATGCTGCTTTCTTTCTGCACATTTTGAAGCCTCCTCATTTGAACCAATGTTTAACTTATTCTGTGTTGTGTTTCTTGATTTACGTATGTAGAAATTGAGCTCCTGGGACATTGTCAAAGTTAGTGATATTCCAGGTGTTGTCATTATACATTTCTATTCTTCTTGTCCAAACCATCCCGGAAACTCGATTTTTTTTCCGTACAAATGCGACATTGTTCGTGAAAAGCCCTATGGGAGCAATGATCGTCACATGCGTGGCTTTATTTACAAGCTAGTTCACTTGTAAAAAGTACAATGTGAAAGCAAACCTCACCCAATGAAAGAACTGGAGTCCAATTTTTACCGAAGAAGCAGACCAAAGGACTTTCTTGGTGTGAATATACCCTTTTTCTCTTTCTTACATAATGTCATGCATTGCTTTGAACCTCTTCAAATTTTGTTTCACCTGCTCTCTGCACAGCTCTATACCAGGCTTTCTTACCTCCCCCTTAGCAACTGAATGAGACAGAGAACAGGAAAGGGGTGCAACAGAGTACACTTGTAGTACTTATTTCATATGCAAATTTGCATGACATTAACTGAGTTGCCCACACTGTCTTCAAGAGGGTGCCTAGTATCTCATTTAAAGGTGAACCAAAAAGTGTTTTGAAGCTAACATCACTTAAAAATAGAAGCACTAAATATACTTATTATAAAAGGCATAAATTAAAAGACAATTATACTAACTACATTTTAAGGATACGATATTAAAAAAGAGCTTCTGGTGTGTTGGTCATAACTAACCATTAGCAGCAGGAGCTATTGCCAGGGCTAGGAGCTTACTGGACTATTTTTATTTTTAAAAGAATGATATAGAGGAGGATGTTGCTACAGAGACCCACATCTCCCAGAAAATCTTCTGGCATATTCTTTGTTCTTCAGCATTCTGTTGTAGCTCAATAGACGTCATGCAGCTCTGCCCACCGAAATAAGCCCACTTTGGCCATTATTGACAAAGATGCTAAAAAGTTATTCAAGTTTGAGGTTAAAGAAATCGGTCCTTTGAATGTTTTGTGGAAGTGCCTCACTAAATGATGTTCCAGCAATGTCAATATTTGCAAATTTGATTTCAGTTCATCTTTAAGGGAGAGTAAATGGCTGAAAACTCAAAAAGACATAATGATTAGTCTGAGCTAATGGAAATCAGCAGCATCGAGACAGGTATGTCTAACCTTTAACTCGTGGGCCAAAATTGTCAAGTCAAAAGCACTCAAGGGCCAAAAATTTATAACTTAACCAATTGTGATTGTTTTAACCTGCTCTACACAATATGACTATTTTAAATAAACAATTGAGACTATCTGCATTTAGCCAATTTTAGTAAATGAATTCCAATAAAATTTTAATGCACCAAAGAGTTTTACATATTTGCCTTGTCAAAAGGTGGTCATCTGGTTTACATATTCCTTTGGGCACAACTGATAAAAACAATTAGTCAATTCTCAGAAATGTTTCTGTAATGAAAGATGCTGGTGAACCCGATATTCAGCCGGGCACAGAGTTACGTTTTTAAAAGGTTTATTGAAGGGAATAAGTTTTGGCAGGTGAGGCAGGCAAGCAGAATCAGACTTGACAGAATGAGTAATGGCTGATGGTGCAGGCAGGCAGGGATGAACAGGAGACCAGAGGATGCAGGTAGTGACAGACCAGAACAGGTGATGTGGACTGAGGAACCACCAGAACGGGGAGAGCAAGCGGCGGGAACCCACAGGTAAACAGGTAACTTTAAAAAAAAAAAAAAAAAAAAAAAAAAAGGTCCAACTGGCTGAGCACAAAGGAACTGGTAGAAGCAGGGCAAACATACTGGACGAGAAGAAAAGAGACGTTCTGGCAGGGATGAGTTGGCTAAAGCAGTTGTAAGTATGCAGGTGAACAGGTGACCAGAGATGAATATAAATACTAGCAGCAAGTGGAGTTGATGAGGGCTAATTGACTGGTGACTGAGCTGATTGGATAGTGGTTGGTGGCTGAGGGGTGACAGGCAGATTGGAAAAGTCCAGAAAAGTCCAAAGCAAAACAAACCTAATTAATGACAGTTTTGTGTGGTACCTAACATTCAAGTGTAAGACTTTACCTTGTCTGTAATAATTTTCCCCCAATTCAAAGTTAAAACTTTCCTTCTGCACCAGCCACCAGTGATGGTCAGCCAAATCTTTATTGAAATGCAGTTGGTGGGCCGCACAAAATCAGCACATTGTGACAAATGGCCCCTGGGCTGCGAGCTGGACACGCCTGATCTAGATGAACCTTTTTGCTGACTAAAATGTTCCAGAAAAAACATCAAATATAGGTCTAGATCAACAAATATTCAACATCACCACTTCAAAAGCTAATTCTGATGCTAATCTTACCTTATCATTCCTTCTATTGATGAAATCAGTTGTCCCCACATGGTGTTAAAAAAAATCTAAATGAGGCAATAATTTAACTAACTCTTTTTGTATAAGGAACTGTGGCACCTCTGCATTTGGTGCCAGTGGTGCCTGTCCCCCCAGATGTCGCTGTGGAGCTTTTTGTTCGCAATGATCAGTGGGGAATAGAGTAATATTGTAAAAAAAGACTGATTCTCATTTTAGTCAATATATCCAAGTCTGCCAGAAAACTGACCAGCTCAGTCGGCTAAATCCTCTTGAGATACCTTGATATTGGGGCTGGTCCACCAACGCTTGTTTAAATAATCAACATCTGAAATCGCAGTGCACATGCCCAACAAGCTCTCAATAGACAGCTGTGGGGCACAAATCCTCTGACCCCAAGCTCAGATCCTCCAATAAAATATTTGAACTGCACACATTACGTTTACGTTCTGCTGGATAGCGTGCAAACATCCAGGCAAGGCAAATTTATTTGTTTAGCACATTTCAGTACAAGGACAATGCAAAGTGCTTTACACAAAGAAATCATTGGAAAATAAAAATAGAATAAAAGCAAGTAAAAAAAACAAACAGTTGGACTAAAATGTAGGTAAAATTTAAACAAAATAAAACATAGGAAAATGTAAACTGAAAGCAAATAATCTAGTGTTGGTTGTCCTTGCTAGCTCATTGAAGGATTGATGTGAACTGTTCAATAAATGAACAATATGACTAAGCCTTTATTTGTAATTTTATGTATAAAAAATAAATGACATTTATTTTATATAAGATGCCATTGCTAGTGTCTAGTGTTGGTTTATGCTAATTTATCTGTTTAATTTAACATTGATCAAATTAGGTTGTATGCATCACAAAATAAATTGTTGCTGCTAATAGGAGTTGGGTTTTGGTGCCCCATTCAACTTATCATGCCAGAGACGCCACTGGTAAGGAACAGGTCCACAAGACCGAGACCTAACTTTTTGTTCATCGCATTATCATTCAAGCTAAGTTTATAAATTGTTTGTGGACTGGTTATTGCCCATTGTATTGGATTTTGATAACTGTAAGTACGATAACATTCACAAGATATTCATCTGCCATCTACGTAACGTCCAGGCTCTCATCACACATTCACACAGGCTTCTCTACAACAGTACGAGTCACAGCTCCACAAAAAAAAAAAAACATTGTTGATAGCTGTGCTGTTTTCATCTTACCTTTCTTGTTCTTGTTATGATGTGGTTGGGTCCCGATGTTCGCTTCCATTGCTCAAAAAACAGAGGAGCCGGTATCCACAATTTTTCTGTAAACAGTGCGCCTCTGTGTGACTAATCCCTTTAATTACCAAAGGAGACTGGAATTGGAGCTGAGCTTTGGGGTTGCTGCATGGCTCGGGGGGACCCTTTGTTTTTTCAAACACATTCTACAAAACCCTGGGCGGCTGCCCATACGGCAATCCTCAAGGGACATTTAACCAGCATGTATAAAATAGGAAAAACTTGTTTCCACACAGCAGTGATGAAACCGATCTTTATGCTTTTCAATTCAAAAACAGTGCACATTAAATATATGATATCACTGATGTTACAAAAATAAGTAAACCTTATTGACATGCTTTTTTTTCTCTAAGAACAAATCTAAAATGTCAGTAAAATATAAATTAGGCTTATATCTGACATTACCATTTTGAAAAATCTATCCTCTTTATTTCTTCTCGTCTTTTCCCTCATTTATTTTCCTCTCAGTCCTCGGTGATCTCTCTTCTACCTTCCTCTACTTTCCATCCTCACTCATCTGTCCTGTCACTGCCGCTACTGTAATTTGAGCTTGTTAACCATCATAAGCTAGGCTATTTGCTTAACTAGAAAGCTGCTAAAAAAGAGCCCAATTCTGCACAAAGTGGGAGAAATGTCATATTTTGTGGTACAACCTTGTGCTTGTTGAACAAGTGGTTTGATAATTGACTTTTACACTCTTCCCATCGATGAGTGCGGTGTCGCTCTCTGTCTCTCAAACATCATGGAGTTGCAAAGAGTAGCTGTCGGTAGCCCCGCCCCTTGGAAACAGCATGTGGACCAAACCACTTCTTGGTCAAGATCTTTTAATAATTAGGAAACTAATTTTACATTTACAACTTTTCAGTTGCACTTTTATTTAACATTAGTACAGTAGTATTTAAAAAATGTCTACAATGGGGGTTTTTTTTTGGGGGGGGGGGGTGTCTTTTTGGAAGGGATGGACGCAGAATGTCCAGTGAAGGTTGCATGACAGACAGGAAGCTGCAGCAGATAATCTTTAACATTCAGACTCACTTTGAAAGGGTAAAAAAAAAAACTTGAGATGTTTGGGGGAAAAACTCAGATTAGTTAGATGAACAAAATAATGTGCATAGGGTGAAGTACAATTTTGTAAGCGGTGCAAATGGAAAGAGCTGATTTCTAAAGATGATTCAGGTAAATTGCATTGGAATGCTGAGCTGGAGGTGCATGTGACATAAAATCACAGACAACAGATTTTGGTCAAGGACTATACTTCAGACCACCTAAAGATGCCTTAATCGGGACTATAACATTTCGAGCTAATAATTATTTTTCCTTCAACGTGTCAAAAAGATGTGTTCTCTGTATGACTTCTTGTCTGCAGTCACCATCTACCCGTGACACTTAATTTCACAGACAAACTAGGACTTTGTCATGAACCAGAGACAGATTGAGGACCCAGTATTCAGCCAGACATGAGGGTGACAATAACAAGGCTTTAATAAAGCTCAAACTGTTCAGTCAGGGAATATGCAGGCTTAGTGGTCAAATAACAGTTCCAAGTCTGTACACAGGCGGGCAGGAAAAAACAGGCAGGGACAAGGCAAACTCAAAAAATCCCAAAACTAGCTGGTATATGGGTAAACAGGCAAAAATCAGGCAGGAAAAAACAGGATCAGGATCAGGCTGGCACAGAGGTCAAAAAGGCAAATTGGGTCAGGTCAACAGGCAAACAATACAGAGCTCAGTGAATGCTGGACTAGACTCACCAATAGGCTTGAAAGACAATGATCTGGCAGAGTGCAGGAGACAGAGGCAGGTATAAATAGGGTAGTGAGCAGGTGAATTGCGTAGTACTAATTACAGGAAAACAGGTGGAACTAATCAGAGGCAGGGAAGTGACTGACAGAACCGAACTGATAGGTTGGTGACTGCTGACAGGGGAGTGACAAACTGATTGGGTGAAAACAGGGAGGTGAGCTGGCAGGTGAACAGAACTGGACTAAAAGCTTGCAGAACCCTGACAGATAATATAAAACGAAGAACAAAAGCAAGCCACAACAAAACTCAAACTATTCCATAAACCAAAACTAAGACAGAACCTAAACCTAAGACAGAATCCGTAAAATAGAAAGAAGTACAAAACAAACCAATAACAAAACTCCAATCATGACAGACTTATTCAGAGTTGCACTGAAAATAAATCAATTGTAAAATAACAATATTGCTATTGAAAGATGGGACAGTAGACAAAACCTCTAGGTTTTGACCTTGACCTCTGTTATTACCCGGAAAATAAATAAGTACTCTGTAGAGGAAGCTGGCTAGTAAAAAAGTGCATATGTAACACATTATTTCTTTGTCTATTCTCTCAGGTCCCTGCAGTGTGCTGAATTTCACAGCTTCATAGAACTGCTCATAGAATAATCCATTCGCCATGGGGATACAAACCTGGCAGCTCTTTGCCCACTAGCATACGTCTCTGACCTCTGAGCCATTGCAGGGCGTCTTTTACTCTACTTGGCAGGTTACTTTCTAACAGATGAAACATTAATAGGTTGAGTTTATCAAGAGTAGCCGCAGAAATGAGACAGTAGAGACGGACCAAGTCTCCGAGGCAGACACTGCGCAACATACGAGGAACGCCTTGTACTAAACGCTCTCTTTCTTCTAATTTCAACTTCTTCTTTTCCTCCTTGCTGTTCCCTGAGGAGCTATCAGAGCAAGTTAATCTGGTCCCATCCTTCTGCTTCTCCATAATCTGTTCCCTGAGCATGAAAAGGAGAAAGGAAGGTCCCCCCCCCCCCCAACTACAATGAGATTATGTGATGATGAAAAAGAGGCATTGCTACAGTAAAAATGAAAACAGGTCCATAAGTTCACCTCCTGCCAAGAACTCTTTGATTTAAAAGTCAGTGCAAGGAAACCTCTTTACTCTTAGCAAAATTTTAAAGGAAAGCTTTCAGGCGTTTCACACGTTGAGCCCTGAATAAAGCTTTGCCTGTGCTGAAAATACAAGGAAGGCTTTTCTTTTTGTTCAAATAGCTATAGTTTGACAAAGATATACACATCGAGTTTGACATAAACATAAATTCAGAGCATGTCACAATCAGCTCTCTTAAAGCACCTGACATGAAAACATACCAGCTGCAGCACTCATGACTCATCAGTTCAGCCAGTATTGATAACAACAAACATCTGAGATACAATCCATGCAATTCACTGCTACTCTGTCAAGGAGAAGGAAAATCCTTGAATCATCAACACAAATCTCATTTATTGTAAGAAAAACCCTTCCACCAAATGCACATATAATCTAACATTTTTAATGAAGGGTTCTCATTTAAATAACCCAAGTGCTTGTTTTTCTAAGCAGATTTTTGAAGCAGCTGGCAACTTCACCGTGTCAGATTGTAAAGTGAAAACTAAATGACAATTACCATACATTACATTAATCCTCCTGTCAAGACTATTATAAGGCTTCAGCTCTTTTTTGCTGTCCAGTCAGCAAACTCCACTCTCAGCTCCCCCAGCAAGCCCTTTTCATTGTAGTTAGTAGCTCTTTTGGGCAGAAACATGAGGAAAAAAAACTTTTGCTAGAAGATAATTCATTAATGTGTATGCTGTTCACATGTGACATCTAACCATAACTGTTCAATGATTAACGTGCTTTGTAACATGCAATTTTCGGATTACAATAACTTTACTTTGCCCATTGAGACACATTCGCTCCATATATGGCAGCTTTCCTAAAAAGGTATGTTACAGGAAGGACATGAAGGGAATTTTGTGGATCCTTTGAATCATATGTGTTGCTTTTGATGTGCTCCTGTTCAGAATGCTGCATATGTCGGGATCAAGAGTATAAAAGTCACACTGTTGTTCAGGACAGGGTAAATTGTGATTTTACTGTCTTACTTAATTTTTGTCATTTTTCATAGGTATGAAGTATCAGTCTATAAATTAAGTTCGAGAGCTCTGAGTGCCCCAAGTGGCCAAATATTTATGAGTTAAATAATCAGTAGAAGTAGGAATGGATTTGACATGCTAAAATGGGTGAATTTTCATCAGTGCAGACAGTGTTTTGTAGCATGAGATTAAGTCATACAATGCATTTAATAAAGTCAATATTTGATCATATCTGTGACATCTGAGTCGCACTTAGGTTGATTCTGTCGCATATTTTGGGTGTGACATTAAGAGCTGTGAAGCTCAAGTTAGAGATTTTTTTCAGTATGTCCAAACACACCATTGGCAGCCTGGCTTATCGGATCATCAAATTGTCTATGCCACATTGTTAAAAACAAAGTACAGTGATGCCTTAGCATTATTTTCCTATGCCCTCTGTATCTTTCTGTACCATTAAAATAAAAGCCAGGTCCACAATAGTGTGACAAGGGTTAGAACTGAGAGTGAGAGAGGGCTCCTGTTGGTCTGTGTCATGTGACGTGCTCTGTGGGCTATCATCAGAAACCCATAGACCATGGTGTGGGAGAGATAGGTATGCAGGAAGAAGAAATTTTACAACTAAAGCAAAGCGCCAAGTTTATGAAGCAAAACAATGTTTTCTGTAGGTTTTATCAACGAAAGTTTCGCTAAAATAACAGAACAATTTGTTATGAGCAAATATGGTATTTCAAAAGTGTGACATACATTTCTTTATCTGTACTTGCCCACCAGTAACCCTGCCTGTAAGCTGAATTCTTACGGTAGTTGTGGATTCACAAAAACATGAGAATCCATCTTGTCCCACCCCCACTTTAACCGTTCAGGCCCAAACCATACCATACCATTTTATTTCTAGAGCACTTTAAAAACAACATAGAAGCTGACCAAAGTGCTGCACAAAAGAAATAAAATAAAGAAAAACTGGGTCAGGCAAATCACATTGCAGTATTATGGTTTAAAGGGGCCATGGCAAGAAATGTTATTTCAAATTTTATATTAAGGTCTGTTATGCACTGATAAGGCCGTGTAAATGTCAACAGTGGGTACCAAAGGACCAACTCATGGGCAGTCAGCTTTGTTTCTTTGCTCAAAAACAGTCAGATCAGAAAACAGTTTATCTTTCTATTATCTTTCTGCGTAATTCAGACTTTCCAATCAGAGCACACCATCAAGCAAACAGCCTTCCCCCTCCCCTCTCTTTTTCCCATCCTCCCCCCAGCTGATTCACTGGCCGGCTCATTTAATGGTGTGAATCGTACTAGCATGTCTGTTGAAAATGGACTAGTATAACTGCGTGTGTATCACTTTAAGAGCTCAAGAAGCCATCTGAATAATCTTTGTTGTGATTGGTTTATTGTTATCTCAAGCTGCCAATAGCCATTGCTGTTGTAAGAGCGTGTGTTCAGTGTTAGATGAGCAGAAAGTTGACATGGTGGTCGTTGGAGATCGTTCAGAGCTGTGTAAATGAACGAGAGTGTGTAAATGAATAAGAGTAAGTTCTGTCAGTTATCAGGCAGGATTTGCATCGGTGCAATGTAAATATATTTAGCAACCTAAAGAGTTAATATAATAACGTGGCTTGTAGGTTATTTGTGGTCTCTTGCTGCCACCTGCTGGACAAATTAGAAATAGCTATTTGTAGCGATTCGAAATATTAGTTCTCATTTTTGTTTTATGTAGTTCTTGTAGACCACTCTCAGCTCTATTAAAGAAAGTTTGGACCTGAAGCTCTCCTCTCATCCTTTACTGGATACTTGTGGTGGCTGTACCATTTAAAGAACTAACCCAAAATAAAGGGAGCACAACAATGTCTGACTGCTCCACTCAAGCAGAGGATGGCTACTGAAAGGGGAGCTGTTATGTCCGAGGCTGCTCAGAAACGGGTGGAAGTTTCCACTTACTCCCTAAGGATGAGCGAATCAGAGTGGCTCAAGTTCATTTGTGAAGAAGAACCACACAATTATAACCCTGATTTGAAATGCGGTGAAGTTACTTTTAGGTTGGAATTTGGATATTTGTGCTCTTCAGCCTCGTCTGTGGCTGCCTCTTGTTCAAGCCGATAAGGGGAGGCTGATCTGGCGCTGCCGCTCTCTGTCTGCTCGCTTGCTGCTGAAACCACATAGAGGGATATCTAATAGCCAACCTAAAACCAACTTCACCGCGGCCCAAAACGAGACTGTGTTATGGTCATATGTTCAGCGCACTTTACTGAAGTGTATACAAGTTGGTGATTTTGAACAAACTGATTTTGAAAAACGCTTCTGTACTAATACTGTGGGTGGCGACCACAAACACTGTCATTACACGTAAGTATATTTCATTTCTAAATGCTGTCTCATATGATAAACATATGAGCGCTGTCTGCCTCAGAAAGTAGAGCACCGCGGAAGAGACCAGGACACAAATTCTAATCTCATCAAAACAATGATTTAATTTAGTCGTTCAGTTCAAAAAGTTTAATTCATATATCATATATAGTCATTACACATTAAGTCATTTCAAGTGTTTATTTCTGTTAAATCTGCGGAAGAGAGCAGAGCATGGCGGAAACTGGTGCTCTGCTCTCTGCCCTGCGGTGGAGGGCTCACTGTCCTGCTGACATGGACCGTAGACCCACTGTGTGGATGATGAATCGCGGGGCCAGGTTAAAGCCTTTGGTCAGCTTGGCCTCGCCTGTCTGACATCCTGCAACGCAAATATTTACTGTAGCCATAACACCATAATAAAGGATTTGTGACCAAGTTTTGCGCTGAGGAGGGATGGAGGAGAGAAGGGGTGTGGGGGCACATTGGATCAGTTTTTCAAATATGGTTTTAGCCAATCAGAGTGAAGTCAACTAGGTGGAGCTGCATATCATTACCGTACCCAACCCTTTTACTGATGAGGTACATTTGACGTGACAAAACAACAAGCTGACGTTATATTTTTGTGAAATTCTTTGGATGAATTTACGTATGTAGTAATATCAACAACATGAAATGGTTTATACAGTAATGTCATGTCATGTCATGACCTTTAAGATTAGACATACCAGCAAGAGGTGCAGACGAATCAACATAAACATGGCAGTGCATGAGGACATACGCATAGCTGCTGCTAACAGATCTGTTTTGTCAGAATGCATGATTGTCACAAGTGTTACTATGCAAATAAGCATGCCTTGACCATTGTAACTTGTAGTTTTTTATGGCACCTGCTGCTTATGACATATTCATTTGATACCATGATCGGCTAAAACAAACCTTTGGTCTCGCTTCACCCAATCAACTCCTAAAGTTCTGATGAACCTCCCTCCTTCCCCTGAAAGGATTTGATGGCCGTAGACCCAGATTGATAATGTGCAGAACAGAGAGTGCTACTAATGTGCAGTGGTGGGCACTGTTGCGTTAATCCAAAAACAAACAATTGCCGAGCTAACTTTCTGTCCATCGCATTATTGTTCCTGCTAAATTTAGAAACTGGTTGCAGACCAGTTAGCTTCCACCATATTGGGTTTCAGTACCTGTGAGTACGCTAACAACCTTCACAAGATATTAATCTGCCGTGACAGTCCTGGCTCTCACTACACATCCACACAGACTTCTCTACAGCAGTAGCATTCAAGGCTCCACAAAAAATATTTTTAATAGCTGTGCTGTTTTCTTCTTACCTTTATTCTTGTTATGATGCGGTCTTAATATTGTCGGCTCCCATTGCTCTAGAACACAGACGCCGGTATCTGCTACTGTGTGACGTCTTCTTCTGTTACACATGCAGGTCTCTTTGGGATCTTGAACAGTTCAGGCAGAAGTCTCATGACACATTTAATTAGTAATGTAACCAAGTTGTCTGGGTTCATTACTGGCACTGCATCAGGTAGAAGGAGACTGGACTCACAGCTGGGCTTTTGGTCCGCTACGTGGCTCATCAGGACAGGTTTACGTCATCACCTCTCTGCTCACTCTTCATCAGTTAATGAGTCAGCGGATGTTTTCAATAAAACCTTGACTGACCTCCTAGACTTACATGGACCTGCAAAAACCAGGGCTGTTTTGGTTTAATCTCCCTGGTTGAACTGTGAGCTGCAACACAAGAAGGCAGCTGGACAAGCTCTTGAAAGACATCACATAACCTCTAAACTCTCTGTTCACAAAAGCTGCCTGTCATCTTCAACCTGACAGCATCAATTGACACTGTAGGACTGACTGGCACTGCTCTGGATTAGTTTGGCTCCTATTCTTCTGAGCTATCGGAATGTGTCTCCAGTGAGGAAACTCACACTGTCATCTGTGGGCCTACCTTTTTTCAACCTTTGCACACTCCCTTCGCTCAGAGCATTACTCACCACACTATTTCATTTCATTTGCATACATACGACGGACAGCTTTACATGAAAATGTACTCACAGCTCTCTGCAGCCTCACCATCGTCAGTATCCACTCTCAGCACATGCCTTTACCGAGGTAACAACACAGGATGAACTCCAAATTCAGTACAGTACAAATAAAGAAATTCAATTCAAATTCCTCCAGCTAAATACCTCAAAAACAGAAACCATGCTAGTCAGCACCTCTCGTCAGATTCAGTCAACTTCCATCTCTACTATAACCCTCCTTGGCCAGAACATTCCCCTTTCTTCTATGGTTGGTAACCTCACTGTAAGATCCGATGCTCAACTTACATGTGGCACACACGTTGAACACTTCTGCAGGACCTGTTTCTATCATCTCAAAAACCTACTGTCATTTGCTCTCTTTAACCTGATCAAGAAAAACTTATCTGTTGTTTAATTACATCCAACGCACTTTTTCTATGGAGCACCAACAAAACACATAGAAAAAAACTCAAGTACATACAAAACAGTGCAGCCCAGATTCTGATGAGACAAATGAAACATGGACACATCACCTTCAGTCTCTCCACTGGCTCCCTCTAACATTCCATATAGAATACAACATGTCCCTGCCGTTTCATCAACACATATGTGAACATGCTACATCTTCTGTGAAGGAACTCCCTACTCATAAGTATTTGACACAATCCCCTTTGGACTAAACTTGGCACCATGGGCACTCTACCTGAATATCTGAGGATGTCACAGATGGGTGAGCATTTGCAGGACAAACTAAAGATTTTTCCTATTTTAAAAATTCTATAGCTCTTAAATGTTCTTTTAATCCTGCTGCTTAGTGCTTGTTTTATTTTGTTTTACTCACTGTTTTTCCTCTGATAGAACTTTGAGATTTTGAAACAGAGAAGTCAATTATAAATGTAACAAAGTATTATTAGAATTATTATTAGTCTGAAGTAATATCTTTATTGCAAACATGCAATTCATGCAAATTCATGTCAATAAACCTAATTTGCCACTGGGATTGAATAATTTCAGGTTTAACAATACCTACATGACTACTAAATATGTATCTGTCTGACATTGCTGAGTATTGTGCCACATAGAAATCAGATCCATGAAAAAGCAGTATAGTGTCATTTCTTATCCATAAATTTTAATGAGGTGTACTAAAACACATCAGAAGGGTGTTTGGGGTAGTAAAAAGGGAGAATTAGAAACTTAGCAAGCTGATTCATTAAAAATCTATTGAACCCTTTTGCCGAAAGAGCAACTTTTCATTCTTTGCACTAGCATTGCTATTATGTCTTCTGCCATGGGTTTCAGCTGGGTTTACCTTTTATATCTAATAGTCTTTGGGGTGACTTCTGATCATATCAACCTGTACAAAAGGTGTTCAGCATTTTTCTTTGAAGTTTCTCACTGTAACAAGAGGCACATTGTAAAACTGTTGACTTCAATGACATATCTTTGTCTTTATAATGAATCTACTCCACATCACAGCTCATCTCCCTTAATGTGCTGCAGAGCATGGAGAAACTAAATTAGTTGTGACTGGATCTCATGTAGTAAGTAATGGCTGAAAGGCAGAAACACGGAGACGAGGAGGGACCTTTTGTTCTTGTTTTCCAGAGCAGCTGATAGCTGTGGCAGCCATTTACACACACTGTTAATTAAAAACTGTTAATAATGCAAATACTAATATAAACTTAGCAAAGAGCTGTTTTAAAAGACTCTCACTCTTACTTTTTCTTGACCATGCACTTGGGTATATTAAAGTGTATGTCACAAAAGTCCATACTATTACTAGTCTATCGGTTTTACCATTGCTTTGCTGCAGTGCCACATTTTAAATGTAGGACATTATATTTGCCACTTCCTTGACAACCATAGATTCAGAGAGTATCACTCAAACCTTGAAAATGTACTGAACCATGATTTTTGTGTACCGTTACTCCCCCTACAGGGTTTTTATGGACTTATAAGCAGGGTACCTAAAATGTCTCCTCTTGGTGTCTAGTATGCAGCAAGCCATCGACTCCCATGTAGAACACAGTCCAGTATTGTTAGAGATAGTTGCATTGAGTTCATGTTGCTCAGTTCGGCACGCTGCAGTTAAAGAGAGTATCGTCTTTCAGTATCTGTGGGGGCCATGGTGCTGTTGCATCACCTTCCGCTTAAATTCAGATGCACAAAATAAATATCGTCACATGGTAAAGTCGTGCATGCTTTTAAGAAGCACTTTTAGGATCTTATAACATTGGGGGCTTCTGCTCAGACCCCTCATTCCTCCTCTTCTTTCTTTAAAAAAAGTGTCCTTCACAGTCTGTGTTTATGCATTTTCTCCACTATGTTACAATTCAATTAAGTTCAAAAATACTTTATTTGTAATGCACATGTACATGGAGAACTCGATATTAAGGCAATTCAGGGCAAAGTTTAAGAAGTTTATTGTAAAATAGATGGGAAGTGGCAGATGAGACAGGCATGACTGAGTGACTGAAGTCCTCCCAGCCAGGTTAAACCAGGAGAATGTGGCAGAGGCGTGCAGACGATCAGGCGACGCAGGGAGATGCAGAACTGACCAGACGATGCAGGCAAACAGTGACTTGACCATTCGATGCAGGTGCGGTGTTGATGAACCAGAATTGACCAGGTATAGCTGACAGAAACTGACTTGACCAGTAGCAGCTGACGAGACGAAATGTTGCATGCAGAAACCAGCTTGACTAGAAGCTGCGTAAAAAAGAAATGTTTGCATCCACTTCACTACCTTAACCTAGTATCATTGAGACTAAATTATGCTGGGACCGATTAATTGGTTCCTAAATAGTTTTTTTCTACTGACATTTAGGAACTAGTGAAGCACAGAGCTTAAAAGGCTGTGCCTATATGTGGATACAATACGTTAATAAAAGTGCTATTTCCTAAAGGCTTTGCTCTATAAGACTATAGCTTGTAGGTAAAAGGTGAAGCAGGATGTAGTCTATGCCTTACAGGATCCATTCGGACAACAAACACAAAACATCAGCACTGAAAACAACTTTGGCATGCGTAATTGTGCACTTTGAGGCGCTTTGTGCAATTCAGGAGAAGTAATGTCTGGTCAAAGCAGAGGCAGAGATAACAAACTTGAAAATGTGAAAGGTAATGACAAAGGTGTAACTGTAACAGTCTAGAAGAGCAGGAGCAGAACAGAAGGGAACAAATTAGCAGCTGGATAATGCATAATGACACAGCATAACCCCTGTTTGCTTCAAGTGGCGGAGCAGAATGGAAAAATGTCTGACTTTAGGGAGGCTTGATGAAACTCAGCCATAGTGACAAATGACGCTGTAGGCCTACATTGATAAACCTGTAGTTAATGATAATCTGGAGAGCTTTCATTGCCAATGTGAATCTGATTATTTAGATTCTTCCTTTTATAGTCCAATGTAACATTTGTCTAAGTAAAGATTGTGTTGTCTTTATATTGCTGAATTGTTTTTTGTAGGACATCTGCTGGCAAAACAACCATATTTTCACCATAATTTTAAAACTATTATGTGTAATATTGTGTTTAATAAAAGAAAAGGAAAAAGCAAACGTTCCCCATTGATTAAAAAAATGGTTTTGTGATTCCTGGGTGTCTGGATCAATGATCCAGTGTCAACCGTTTCTGAGTGACATTGCATTCGGAAACGGAAATAATGACCTTGACAGGCAGCCATCATTTATTAAAGATTCAGAAGTTACTTTGCTGTGTTTACGGCTCCAAGACATCTTCTAAGTAACAGGTCTGATTATTGTTTTCCTTCACGCCATTCAAAGATATTCAGATGAACAGAGAAGGTAATTTCTCCTTCCCCTTGGCCTGCATCTTCTTCATAGTGATTAAACCTGCCATCTGTGGGCAGTGCTGTTGTAATTTGTGCCTGCCTTTAGGATGCACAAAATAAAACAATGAGCTCAATTATTTGCAGCTTTAGTGAATCACACTGCTTGTTAAATAAACATATTTGCATCCACGTTGACGACTTTGCACCGAAATGCCCGGTACTTTATATTCCTTGAAGCCAACATAATGGGACAGCGCAAGCTATTTTGCGCTTCTGATCTGAATGCGCTGCTGTCCGATTTTGGGGGTCCGAAATTTTATAAATCTGGCCCACAGACGGGTAGCAAGAGGACCAAAGAGATGATAGATAGAGAGAAGAGGGAAAGAGACTTCAATGGCAGCCTCTTAGCACGGTTAAGGCCGACCCTTCTGCGTTACATTGATGCACAGTCTACTGTATATAGCTCTAGATTCTGTATATATATATATATATATATATATATATATATCAGTGTTGTAGTCAAGTCACTATGCCTCGAGTCCGAGTCCAGGTTCGAGTCACCAGTGTTCAAGTCCGAGTCAAGTCCAAGTCATTAAAAAAAAAATCTGAGTCGAGTCCGAGTCGAGTCCACTACTCATCCGAGTCAAGTCCGAGTCGAGTCACTATTGACGTGTGATGTATGACATGAAGCAGTAACATTCCATTGCACTAATAACTCTTTCGCTGTAGTTACCCTTGGTTTTACTCGGTAAAACGACTGCTTTTTCCAAGTCTAAGACGTCTCCTAACCATGGTTTTTAAACATTGTTGTTATGGAACGTGCAACAGCGACTCGAGGTACGCTGATAGGCCGCATATGAAGGATGTTAAAGCCGCAAGCGGCGTCGATCGGCCCTCGCAGCCAAGCGCACTCCAGCCTATTGGCCACCGCCGCGGCTCCGGCCGGCCGGCGGGGTTCGCGCAACGCCGCGGTGCCGGCCGGCCGGCGGGCGGGGTTCGCACACCGCCGCGGTGCCGGCCGGCCGGCGGGCGGGGTTCGCACACCGCCGCGGTGCTGGCCGGCGCGCGGGGTTCGCACACCGCTGCGGTGCTGGCCGGCGCGCGGGGTTCGCACACCGCCGCGGCTCCGGGCGGCGGGCGGGGTTCGCGCACCGCCGGCCGCCCGCCACCGCAGATGCTTTCACGCATTTTCCTCGCCCGTCCACCGGGCGATTCCCACAAACGCGTTCGGCAGCGTTCCCCCATGACTCACAACAAATCTGGTGCAGATCGGTCGATGCAGCGAGGAGATACAGCCGTTTGATAATGATAATGCATTTCGCCACCGGACCGGACTAAATTGTTCGGCGGGCCGGAAAATGTATACTGATTCCTGGACGGTGATTACAAACAGAAAAAAACTGCAAATGACGGCATGAACGCCGAGCAGGAGAAAAACAACGACTTACCTTCCTATCAACTCGGCCCGTCTTTCCGAGCCCTCGACACTCAATCCATCGTTTGAGCTGAACGTTGATATGTTGTTCCACAGTTCTACCAGTAAAACGGGCGCCTGGACATCCTCTTGTGAAAGTTTAACAGCAGAAAAGTCGGTCATATCGTTGTGTTTGTTGCATGTGTAACGGCTGGTTGCTACGAGCGCTCTCACACTGTTTGCCCAACCTTAGCGGCAAGGAGCGTTGCTCATGAGATGGTGACGTCACGTGCGCGGTACGACAATTAGATATTAAAATCATACACCAAATAATATTCTAATGACATATTAAAATTATAGCCTAATGATATAAAAAAAGTCGAGTCTTTTTCTCAATTTCCGAGTCAGAATGATCTGAATGTAGGAGTCCGAGTCCAAGTTCGAGTCATCAGTGCTCAACTCCAAGTCAAGTCACGAGTCTCTAAATTTAGCTAATGACTCGGACTCGAGTTCGAGTCTCGGACTCGAGTACTACAACACTGATATATATATATATATATATATATATATATATATATATATATATATATATATATATATATATATATATATATATATATATTGTCTGCACCATCAACACCAAGTCAAATTCCTTGGAAGTGCCAACTTACTTGGCAATAAACTTGATTCTGATTCTGACCCACGTGAATGTCTAGTGGGACCAGATGTGGGACAACTCCCCCAATGACTGCTGGAGATAGACACTAGCCCACTCTGCGATCCCACATGAATAAGCAGATATAAAAAAATAGATAAACCTAATTTCACATAAGCCAAAAGAGAATAAACATAACTATTCTGTAGTAGATAAAACAGAAAAGTGGCTCCACTAATCTTCACATGAACTAAGAGTTTTGTCACCTGACTATATTTTTATCCTTCTGTAGTGCTGTAATGATCACCTTGGGTGATATGACCAAACTGATGCACAGAACATGTAGTCCAACAATAACAACCATAAAAAACACTGCTATGCTGTTGTTTATTCATCTTTCTTTCACCTGTACATATAGGATGCAAAAAGGTATTTTAGTCATTTCACCATCTGACATTGCTCGCTTAAATTTCCTGAGTTTTAAGATAGTAATGTTACATTGAATGTAAACCGAAAGACGGATACAACATAACATTGACATTACCTCTTGATCCGTCCACTACCTCTTTTGGGGTTTTCATGGTCTTTTAATTATACACGTTGAATGCACACTATTTTTCCATACCAAAGAGGATCCACAAAATCGAATATGAAATGTGAAAATGTGAGTCAGACAAAGAATGGAGTTTAAAAATGCAGCGTGAGAAGGGACCTTGACAGGTTCTTAGCAAAGTGTTGATTTAGCCTCAACTTTTAATATTTGACGTGACACAATGACTGTATTGCCACAAGCATGTGTGTACCTCTGGATTAGTCTGACCAGGAAAAAAACTCATCTGTTGTCTTTTCAAGTCAACACGCAGCTCAATTTGTATTTTAACACACACACACACACACACACACACACACACACACACACACACACATCAGTGAAGAGGTTGTGCTGTGGCATTCAGGTGGATAATGGTTTTGCACTGAAGGGTTTGCTGATTATCGATGCGACTTTAGGAGCGGAATCTTTCCTACAATATAAAGTTCAGAGACCTCACACACACAGTTCTGGAGCACTGCCACCTCCACATGGCCTATCTCCTTCCAACTGCTGGTAATTCCACCTATCCTTCTACAAAACAACAAACCATTGAAAAGCCAATAAACCGGAGGAAACAAATTCATGATTAAATTACCCCAGCTTAGAATCAAATGCAATTTGAAAGAAAAAAAAAATCACTGGCAACCTCGGAGGCAGGCACTTCTAGCTGTCGCTTCTGTTGCTTCCTTCTTAATCACCAACATCTGAGAAAAAACAGTGCAGCAGCCTCATGGTGTTTATATCGAACCTTTGCATTGCCATGGCAGTTTAGATGCTATTTGTAGGTAATTGGAGGTGTATGTCACCCATAAAATCTGGCACTGCTCCCCAAGCTGCTTACATATTGTGGGGAGCCACCCGTCTGTGCATACTCAGATATTACCCTCAGATATTTGAAGTACAAGGTCTCAGAGGAATTCTTTTTAACATGAGGATTGGAGAGGTGAAAACAATACTACCATCAGATCTATAAAAATTAAGTGTCTCTCAGTTGTAGCAGATTAACTTCTTAGTTTATTAGATGGCCTGTTCATGTCGAGTTATGCTGTAGGAGCATAGATTAGTTTCAATGAGAAAATCAAGCAGCACCTGAAACAAACTGAAAGAGAGAGAAAAGGAGAATGAGGTTTAAATGTCTAGGGCAAATATCAGTGATTCCACTCATGAGATTAAAATGTTAATATTTTTTTTAATTCAAACATTTTGAACTGGTATCCTTTTTGAGTTCCTGCTGTCATTATGAGGGATTCCTAACAATTTTACTATTAATGTTGTTGGATAATGCCTGCTCATTCTGCAAATGAACAGGCATTAAGCTAAAGCTTCGACTGCTAAGATGCAATTTCACATTATATTGAAAATAACCATTTTAACACAGGTAAATGCCAAGTTCTGAGAGTGTTAATTTACCACAGGGAAGATATACCTGGTGACATAAAGTCCCTCTAAAAACTATTCATACCCGTTGAACCTTTCCACTATTTGCCATGTACTGATAGTTTTCATATATATATATAATGGGAATTTATTGGATAGATGAGCACAAAGTAGTGCATTTTATTCACTATCCACATTTTATAGAGCCACCCAATGCTGTAATGGCAGCTGCAAGTCTTTGGGGTATGTCTTTCCCAGCTTTGAACATCTTTAGAGACTGAAACATGTAATATTAACCGCCACCTGTCGTAGTCCTCCCAGTCCTTTACTCTGGAGAAGGTGCTCTAAACCTACTCCTCTAGGCTGACGCGTTCTTAGGGGACTGGAAGCATAGTCCCCCGGGCAAATCAACTGTGTACAGCGGTGTTTTAAAGGTATACTATGCAACCGGGGTTGATTTTCCAGCGAGGCTCCCCCCAGAGGGCGAAAGTAAAAGTGCACTGTTGTAAAGATGCTCAGCTGTTCTGGTTTCTCCGTCAAGCCAGGCGCGGTTGTTTTGAGCTTAGCAGACAGGCGAACGCAACAAAAAGTGGAAAAAACGGCAGTACAAACAATGACTAACACAGTGAAAGTATGAACATCAAGCTTCCCGCAGCGCTATCTTGGCGAGGCGGCGGCCGCGGCCGCCTCGCCAGTTTTATTATTATTATTATTATTTATTTTTTTATTTATTTTTTTATGTTGGCGAGACGCTACCGCCGCCAGTTTTATTATTATTATTTTTTTTTTATTTTTTTTTATGTTGGCGAGACGCTACCGCCGCCGCCTCGCCAAGCCGCGGCCGCAGCGGCCGCCGCCTCGCCTCCGCCGCCGCGGTAGCGTCTCGCCAACATAAAAAAAAAAAAAAAATTAATAATAATAATAATAATAATAATAATAAAACTCGATATGCTTGCATGTTTATTTGACGTTAACACGCGGTTCTTTGTTGTTGTTTTCGCACGTGCATATAGTGAATGGCAGGGCAAAAACACATGGAGTTCTCGCCGTAAAGCAAGACCGACTCTCGCGGTCTTGCACGAGACTTCTGAGCCTGTGGGTGCGGGCCGAGAGCTCTTGCAATTGCAAGTGCGGTATTTCCCCCACAGACCACCTGCATAGTATGCCTTTAACTGGCGGAAACACCAGTTGTAAGATTAACCACTCCCTGTCTGTGGTCCTCCCAGTCTTTACCCTGGTGAAGCGGTCTTCTTTTATTGATGACTTCTTAAGTAAGACAAGGCAGAAACTATACTTTAACACATTTAATCTAAACAAGCCAGAGGAATGGTACGGCTTCAGTACTGGACTCTCATATCGATCACGTTGTAGGAAAAGGTAAAATGGGGAGGCGAGAGCCCCGAGCTCTCAGCTACATCAGCTTAAATTCAGTACTGTCTCTTGGTGGAGGCGGTCGCTTTTTCCTGCTGCTGCTCACTACCTCCCACCTCTGTCCCTGCTTGCTGTGTCTTGTCTTTCTGAGCCCTCTCTTCATATCGCCCGAATTCTGAAAACTATGGATCTGGTCTCTTAATGCATTGATAAAAAAAAATTCGAGAGGAAGGCAGGGTAAAGGGGACCCATCCCGTCCTGACGAGACACACTTCGTGGGATACACCCTAGATTCTTAGAACGCGTGGAAAATTTTGTGGGTTTTTTTTTCCGATTTTGTCAGTCGAGGACGTTGATGATGTGTGCATGTTTGGATTCATGATACTCATATTTCTTCTATTTGGATTTGGAGGATACCTGATGTATCTGCAATTACAGAGGATGTCGGTGGCAATTATGACCATGATCAAGCTGTCGGCCGCATTTGATGCACTCACAAAGGCTGTGAACGAGCAGAACCATAAACTGGATGAGCAGAGTTGCAAGCTGGGTGCGATGGAACGCAGGCTGGCTGCAGTGGTTGAACTCAAAAGTGAGATGGGATAAAATCTTGGATGTGCACGCTCGCTTCAAGGCTGAAAAGCCCAACAACTTTGGAATATTTGATTTGTCATGTGGAGCCCAGGGACATAGACTTTAAGGCTGAGGGAAAATTTTTGCAGCTTAGTCTCAAAACTGTATTTTGGTTCCCGCTTATCAAAACTCTCCTGGATGTTATGGCGGGACATAAATGGATCAATAACACGCCCCTCCAGGAACGGTCCATCCCTTCCATGTTGTCTGTGGGAGACTTGTCACTGTTAAGACTGAAATAGCATAGAGATAACTGTCCATTTGTTTATGTATATTCAGGACTGTTTTGTCATTCACCGCACTCCTTACCAATCAATGAACCATGCTCACCTGTACCTGCCTAACGAGCTCCACCTGGTCTCTCCTGGATATAAGCTTTTTCAAGCCTCACCAAGGTTGTCAGATTATCTGACGCTTCATGTTGAAGAGATCGAGCCCTCTGTCAAGCCAGGGCAATCAACAATTATCGCAACCTTACTTTCTGCCTTCTGGACCCCTGCTTTTTGCCTGGATTCTGCTACCGTGACTGATTTAATGGTTTCTGACCCTTGCCTGTTTTCGCCCACGATACTTGTGTGTGTCATCAGAAATTGGGTCCTGAGAACCCAGAACTGGACCTGCAGCTCACAAACTGTCTCTGATGTTCCTTCTGGATTCACCCTGACAGGTTGGTTCCTCCAGAATAAAATGAGATTTTGCCAATCTGCCATAACACAGCCTCTGTGTCATGATTTGTGTACTGAACCCAAACTGAACCACACACAGAGCTTAGTTTGTGAGTTTTATTGAATGATGAGTAGTGGAAGCAGGAGACCAGAGAGACAGAACCAGGCTGGATCAGCAAGCAGTTAATGGCTGGAGCTGGCAAGCAGGATGAAACCAGAGCACGTAGGCAGCATAACCAGAGGCACAGCAGAACGGAGACTTGGAACCAGGCTAGACCAGTGGTACGACAGAATGGGTACTTGGATGGAGAATTGACCAGCAGCATGACAGAACGGAGACTTGGATGGAGACTTGACAAGCAGAACAGCAGAATGGAGACTTGGAAACCAGGCTTGATCAGCAGCACGACTGGATGAATACTTGCACGACTGGAGTGAGAGCAGGACCAGAATCACAGCAGACAGGCGGAGAACTCAGGCTGGACGAGAACCAGATGAAGTGAGCAGCAATGAGCAAAATCAACAAGAGAAAACAGAACGAACCGACGAGGAAGGACTGAATGCAGGCAGCTTAAATAGAGAGGATGACAGGTGAGATGAGTTCTGGCTTGATTAGAGGCTGACAGGTGTAGATGATTACTGAGGTGGAGAGGAGACTGGGATGTATGGAGGGTGAATAGTGCCCTGAAATGTCCATGGTGCAGCAAGCAAGGCTGCAGCATGACACTCTGACTATCCCTCTCTGCTCCAGATCTGTGTGGTTCCTGCAATCCATTATCCTGAGCTGCCATTTCCCTGGGTTCTAAATAAAGACTGTTAACAGCTTCTTTTAGTGGGTTGGCTGATTATTTTTGGGTCCAAAGTTGTCCTTGTCTGTTACAGAATGCCATATCTGTGACGTCAGTAAGTTATCTTTTGTTTCCCAGTAAGTGCTAATAATCTCTTACAAACATGTGCCCATCATTTTGTGAAAAATTGCTAAATATTGGTCAGATTGGATGGAAGATTTGTGTAAACATTAATTATCTGATATTGTCTTAAAGTGTCTGTAGGATAACCCCTTTTATAAACCTCAGGAGACTTTAACCATGTATCCCTGTCCTCCACCCCTCCTACCTTTTAATGGGTATGTCACCTGCAATGCTAGAAACAATAAAACACTGGACTGTATGTAAACTGCAAGCTGGGATTCAGTTCATCTACCCTACTTCCCCTAGGTGGCTCAGATGATAACCTGGTTCACCTTCAGCCTATGTATACAACCCTTGTACACAGAGAACCAGTTGTAACACCCACAGTGAGGAAATGGTCTGAGGAGGCCGCAGAAGCCCCAAAAGACTACTTCTGCTTCACTGTAAGGGATGAATTCTGCTATCCTCATGGGGCGGACATTGGTGGAATAACAGAATCCCTCACAGACTATCAATTTAAAGCAGGGTGCTTGCATCCTGGGAAGGCTACAAATGCCTCAGTTCAAATCCCAAATAATGTCACTTCTGGTCCCCGAGCAAAACCCCTAGTAAATAAACATGGTTTTATTCAAAATTAAATATTATTTTATCTAAACCATTCTAGCTCTATCTTTAGGGTTGTTTTCTTGCTGGAAGTGGTAAAATTCTTCCTCAGTGTCAAGTCTTTTGCCACCTCTAAAAGGTTTTCTTCAACTATTGCTGTGCATTCAACACTGACCAGCTTCCCTGTCCATGATGAAGTAAGAGATCCTCACAGCTTGAGGCTACCTTCACCACACTTCATGATGATTTGCAGGGCCAAAATGTTTAGTTTTCTGAACAAAGCACACTTTTCCACACATTTCCTTGACCCCCTACGTGCCATTTGGCAAGCTTCAAAAAGGACTTGAGCTTATTTTCAACAAAGCCTTTCTTTTTGGCATTCAGTTGTTCAGTCAACAGATTCTTCCTTCTGAGCTGTTCATATCTGCAGCTCCTCCAGTGTTAATAAAAATGCTATCCTTGTCTCGTGTCACTGTAGGTGGATGGACATGTCTTTATATATTATGCTATACCTTTCTTATTTTTGGATAATTGATTAATCAGGATTAAAACTAAACTGTTCAAAACTTGGTTTGTCAGACGTTCATTAGTAAACACACTTAAAAAAGCAGGTACTATTTTCCTGGGTATTTCTGCTGGGTTGGAGTTTGCATGTTCTCCGTGTGCATGCATGGGTTCTCTCCAGGTACTCCAGCTTCCTCCCACAGTCCAAAAACATGACTGTTACATTAATTGGCCTCTCTAAATTCTCCTTAGGCGTGAGTGCGTGCGTGGATAGTTGTTTTCCTGTCTGTCTCTGTGTTACCCTGCGGTAGACTGGCAACCTGTCCAGGGTGTATCCCACCTCTCACCCGTTGAATGCTGGAGATAGGGACCAGCACCCCTTGTGACCCCATGACGGATAATTGTGCATTGATGATGGATGGATGGATGGTTGAGTGCAGTGTACAATTTGGCCAGATCAGGCAATGGAAGGAACAAGCAACAGAAGGCTTTGAGCAGTGAACATATAATGCTCAAATAAAAGCAAACATTTCATGCATATAAAATATTCATTTTGTAAAACAATCTGTCTTGGATGATACAACTATTCTTAGTTTTCACAAAGTTACACCTCAAAATCCAATTTCTCCAGAATATTGTATGTATGCAGTGATTTTAAGCCAAGTGCAACTTGTTTATTTTATTCCCAGCTTCAGTTTCTGGGTGAGAGGAGTAAAGAGGACCCAAACGTACGCTCATTAGTAGAGGGCAGATGGATGAGGAAAATAAAATTTTTATGACTTATGATATACAGAGTATCTAGAAACAGAGTTAGAGATAAAGAGAAAAGCAGACTTGGCAAACACAAATACCAAGGGATGTAATGACTAATTTAGCGAAGATTGTGCCAACTGGCTGGTAAAACTTAGTATGGCCCGTGCCAAACAAAGTGTCCATTCAGAATCTTGGTTTAGAGCTTTAGAAAATAACAAAGGGAACAAGAACCAAAAGAAAAGAAAATTACAAATCCTATTCTAAAAAATATTAATAATGAAAAATATTTTACAGGCAAATTCCAGAAGGTTAAATTTTTCAAAAGCACCACCATATGTTAAAACTACAAAAAAAGCATCTTATTTTATTAAATGTCTTAATTGCTCAACTCATTTATGTTTAGAGTGGTAGAAACACAGTGGTGTAATCATAGTAACTAATCAGACTCCTGCTGCTGTGTATAGTGTGAGAAAAGCAGTGGCAGGTTGTGCTATCTCCCATTTAACTTTATGTGTTTGCTTCTAGTGTCCCTCATGTGACTAAATCTTCTCCGTCTTAGAAAATAAACAGTGGCATAAAATCATGACACAGGGTCATGATTTTATGACGTATGATGTAAATCAACTGTCAAAGAGTTGGAAGGATTGTTTATGGAAAACTTAAATTTAAATAACATCTTGTGATTTTGATCCTGTTTACAAACCAAAGAAAAAACTATTTTGTAGTAACTTTTTTATTGTTTCATACTTGTGTCAGAATAATTGTATATGCTTTATTTTTAATTGAGCATAGTCAGAATTTTTACCATAAGGTTTTAGCTTTGTGGTAACTTCTGATTTGAGCTTTATAGCAGGGGTTAAAGTTCTCCGTTACTGCGACGGATTTCCGTCATTTGGAAAATGAGTGCAAAATGTTCAGTGTAGACTTTTTATTCAAGATTTTAAACAGAAGCTACGCTCAACCAATGAAATCTGGCAGAGCCAGGACATTAGCCAATCAGAAAGAGAGTAGGGCGGGTCTTTGCAAAGCGGAGATCTGCCAGTCTGAGGTTTATTGGTGTTCAATCATTTTAACTTTTGGAAGAACATCTCAAACTGACCACATACGGTATGAATGAAAGTAGCGGTGGACAAAGGTTTTCTTTGGATTTATGCAAACCACCAGGTCAGAAAGTTCAGTGGATAGAACAGCTGACAACAACTTCCCTCGGTAAGTGTGTCTGTTGCTGCTCTTGCAGTTAATTGATGAGTTATTTCCACCTGTGGCCACGTCGCCTGTCAGTGTTTATTCCCCTGCTTCCAGTAATTTAGCTGATAAATGCGGCGACTAACCAGGGATCTCCCCATGATTCACTGTTATGTTTTATTTAAAACTGAAAGAGTAACGCGGTAGCTCGGCTAATTTAGCATGATGCGCTTTTTTTTTTAAAGAAGGATTGGAACGTGAAACGATGTCCAGGTTTGACTGGGTCTGATTCTGAAAAAGTTTAAAAAATCATAAATATTATTCCACCTGCGCTTTTCTGTAACAAAGAAGGCAGAGCTGCAGTCAGAGCGGCTGTCAGTCAATAAGCAGCAGCTCCACCTCATGAGCAGCTGAACCAGGACACCCGTTAAATAAAATCACAAGGATTTTGATGCATACAGACTATTAAGGAAACTACATCAAAAATAAAACAAATAAACTGCAGCTACAACATGGACTGGAGAACGGGTTCTAACAGTGTGAGACCAGAGAAAGGCGATTCTCAGAGAGTTTTTGTAGTTATTTGTTATTTTTACACGGATTGGAGCACGATGTGAAGCGACACTGTAAAAGCGAGTCGCACCAGAAACATGTGAAAAAGCCTCCTGCGGATCTATGGACTCATTTTACTCCAACCTAAAAACACCTGCCAGACAGACAAGCTACACCAGCCAAGATTACCTTCAACAATATTTAACTTAACGCAGAAGTTTAATAACATTTTTCTAATGAAAAAAGTTATTACGTTTTTTTCTGATAAACTTTAAGCAATTTTACTAAATATTTAAAAAAATTTTACCTCCCATCCGTGGATTTTCTATACCTGCTTTTCCGTACAGGTGTTACGTCATGCCGTATCTGATTGGAAAACGCGGCTTGACGTAACACAGGGTCGTGGAGGAGCTGTTGACCATCTCCAGCAGTCAATGAGCGAGAGGTGGGGACACAGAGTCCATCCTGGACATGTCACTGGGCTAAAATATAACCGTTTTTATAAACTTGAAAAAAGTTAATGTCTTTTTATTAACTCATGAGTTGTGATAATTAATTGGTTTTCAATAACGGGCAAAGCAGAGACTGATTATTGTAATGTGCAATTTGTGTCAATTTAAAATGTATGATCTCATGATAGTGTTGGTTATGTGTCCCTCTTTGTCCATGGCTGTTGTCGGCCTTGTATGATCATAGGATTGATTTATATTGAATGTGACAGTGGAGTTAATGTACAGGTGTGAAGAAGATGTAATGATGCAAGCTGCTGTCTTTTGAATCAGCTGCAGTTTATGGAGGGTTTTGAAATTGTAAAGTGGCCCTGGGAATATATGGGCTGACTAGAAACATTTTTCAGTCATATTGATTATTTTTGCTTTAACCCCTGCTTTATAGGATGTTCTTTTATTATTATTATTATTATTATTATTATTATTATTATTATTATTATTATTATTATTATTATTATTAGTAGTAGTAGTAGTAGTAGTAGTAGTAGTAGTAGTAGTAGTAGTAGTATTGTTATTATTATTATTGTTATTATTATTATTATTATTAAACTGTTATTTATACAGGTAGTCTCATTTAAATACGATTTATCATTCACAAGAGAGACCTGTCATTGATATCAGCAGATGGTTCCTTCTTGGATTCAGGTTTTATTTGAATAAATAATATTATATGTACTGGGTTTTGCAAAAAGAATTTAGGTGAGAAAATGCAGTGGGAAACCATATACGTTTACAAGTAACATTTAATTCCCAAAGTTAACTTCATGATGTGTGAAGACAAATTACTTGTACATAATGGTTGTAAGATAAAGGAACATGTCACCATGACTGGATGAAACAGTTTGGGAGTTCAGCAAAAGCAAAAGAATTATGGTTTTCCATATAAACAAACAATATTTAATACAGTTTATGTATTAAATGAGAAAAAATAAGTAAAAGTCCTAGTGAACTGCATTTATTCCTCAATTAATCCACAGTTAAATGGGAATAATGGCCCTGTGGGGACTGCAGTTCTCAAATTGTAAAATTATCACCTTATAGAAGTTTTTAAAAGCCCCAAATGAATATGTATAACATGCTTCAAGTTATAGACTAAATGTTTACTTCTGTTGAGCTAGCATCTATGATTTGGTAAATACATAGACAAAGTGCTTGCCTACCAGCAGGAGTGTCAATGATCTAAGCTGTCCTCTGCAGGCATGTGCTTGATTAAATCAACACCAGCTTGTTTGGATGACTCACCTGTACAAAGACAAAGCAACATGGCTGCCTGCTGTGTTTGAGGTCAAGGCAAAGTAAAGCCACGGCTGTGATCTCCAAATTTCAGATCGCCATGGGGAGCCTTTGATTTGAAGGAGCTCTTTGTGTGTTTGACATAATTAGACTGAGAACATCCAGTTAACTTATTCATTTGGGGTATTAGTGGAATTGAGCCTTTAATTAGACCTATTTGGCTCACAGCGGTGTTTGACTGATGACCTTTGGTTATAACGGATCCCAAAGAAATTATCTTACTGATAAATGACGCACTATTCCAAGAATAAAATACACTGCAAGTCTTTAGATATCTGCAGTAATGGTGTCTTTTTTAATGCTATTTAATATAGATACATGCCTGGTGAAAGGTGAAATTTAAACATCTGCACTATTATTAAAGCCTTATACAATGGTATTGAACCATTTTGATGAACATGTGGAACATGTGGCTAGGTGGCACACCAGGAGGTTTGTTAAACAAGTGGGCGCAGGTGGATCAGAACCCAGGGAACAGAGAGTGGTGGAAAACATGTCTGGCTGCACATTCAAGTGTTCTTTAAAAAACAAAAATACAAAGGGTTCCTCATCTAAAAGTCAATGACAACAGTCAATGAAATGCCAAAATCCAGGGGCAGCCCGTTCTTTGATCAAACGAAGAACAATTTCTTTAAAAGGAAATAGTACAGGACAGGGATGACAAGGAGGTACTTACCCTTCCTGTCTCGCAGCCGTCTCTCAGCTGTTTTCTACGGCATGCGCCTCATGCTTGTCATATTAGTGGCCTCTCTTGCATCACTGCCCTGTGAAAACAGACACTGACTTGCATCTTTGCTTGTGAAGCAGCCCTGACTAATCTTCTCAGAAATGCTGCATCCAGTATACAGCAGTGGAAAGCGTTACTCATTGATATGGGCAGAGGTTTCACACCTGCCCAGCTGTCGTCATCAACGCACATTGCTTACCACTAGTTGTAGTTTTTGCTGTGGGGATGAGCACCCCGTCGCACCGGTGGACTAGGCTCCATGTAAACCACTTTAACTTGTGACCATGCTGTGTATTGTGGGCTTCTGGCCCGGTTTCTGGTTCCTGCTTGCATCTTCCTTCCATCCTTCTCTCCCTGCATTCTTGCATCCTGCACATTTCAGCTGCTCAGCCAGCTTTTCCGGCCTGTCTGTTTGCCAGCTGATATGCCTCCCCAGGGCAACCCAACACTTCCACATGTTACTGTGCTTAACCAAATTACTAGACCACAATGGATTGAAGCAGTTTCATGCAAAGGCACTAACTACCATGCAATAAAGATATCAAATCTAAAGCTCGTGCCATAGAAGCATAAGATAAAAATAGGATAAAAAAATAACACAATAAAAAATGTATAACACAACTAAAAGTAAACAATACAAATACCCTCTGCATGACAAATTTCTCTTTTCTGAATGAATGATTAATTCATTATTTTATTCATTTTGCTGACCCATTGTACTGAATAATCAATTTCCTGAAAGTAATAGTTTTACTCACAATTTTCAGTAAGTCTCACTGATAATGATGTAACAGGTCTGTCATAAGTTATTCATGCTCCCCATTGTCTATCTGATTAGAACTATGGTTATGAAAATGTGAAATGATTGCTCTGGCGCTCTGGGAAATGATTTGATGAGAATGCATAAAGTCTATTATAAGCCAGATATTTTTTGTTGTTGTTGTTGTTGTTTGTTTTGTTTTTTACAAAAAAACTCCAATGTCAATTTCTCTCCAGGGAGGACAGTGTTTGATCCTTTGCTCAGAAAACATGTATTTTAGTTGAGATGAAAATTAAATGTCACAATTGTAAAATAGATGTTATTGTACCTGAAACCACTGGCTTTCTGATAGTCAGACAGTGAGAAGTCCTCCATGAAAAGTTATCATCCTGCAAGTTTTAGTCCACCATGTTTTCATCAGACACTGTCAGGGTTGATTTCTAATAACATGAAAATGCTATGCTTCTAGTTTTATATAGTTGCATCAATGGTATCTGTTACAACCATAAACCTCAATGTATTTTCCTGGGATTTTATGTGAAAGAGATATAAAACAAAATCCCAAGTTTTGAACTTTTTACTGAGCACTGTCCACAAACTGAACACAAGAAGAATGCCAAAAGAAGTCCTTACGTGGACGACTTGGGAAACCATTTAACCTTTAATAGAAGGTGGTTTGGTCAGATGAGATCAAAGTTGAATTGTTTGCCTACATTTAAAATGCTATTTGGTAAGATCAACACAAACCCTGAGCACAGCTTCACACAACTTACTGGTAGAAGCATCTTTATGTGTGGTTGCTTATCATGAGCAGGGACAGAGAAGCTAGGTTAAGTTAATGAGAAGATGGATGGAACTAAAGACTGGTTAATCTTGAAAGAAAACCCTGGTTGGTTTGTAAAAAGGCTTAAGACTGAGACAGTGGTTTCAACAGAGCAATGACCTTAAACAGACAGCCAGAGCAATACTTCACTGGTTTAGATTAAGGCATATTTGTGTGTTTGAGTGGCCCACTGAAAGCCCACTCATTAATCTAACTTTATAGCAAGACATGAAAGTTGATGTTTACAGTACTCTCCATTCAAGCTGCCTGAGCATGAGCTGCAGATTACATACCAGAATTTGCAAAAAATGTGCATAGCTGGTGGAGATAATTTAAAGATTTGCTGTTTTAAGTTGCAACAAGGACGGTACTACAAAGTACTAACTTAGAGAGCTGAAGTGAATGCACGCCACACTTTTCAGATCTTTGTACAGAAGAGTTTAGAAAACCATCTATCATTTTCGCTTCAGACATTTGTACTATTTTGGGTTACTCTATGACATAAAATCCTGTAAAATACAGTCAGCCAAGAGCAGTTATTCTGGCAACTGCCAAACCAGGACTCATCTGTAGGATTGCTAGACAGAGAGGCATGATTCACTGTATATAACTGAATGCACCTTTCCTACTCTGCACCTTCTTGTATGAACCGATGTGGCAGACCCTGACTCTGTGATGTTACATGGCCTACAGTTTCTTAGCAAAGTTGCTATTGTTTCCAATAGCTGTCACTTTTTATAATACACATAATAAAATACCCATGTTAATCAACTGTAGAATACGTACATTTTGGAAGGAATTCAGTGAACTCTTGAGAGTCCTTCATTCTTTCAGAAATATTTGTAGAAATGATCTCCATTGCTAGGTGCTGGATTTTATTCACCTGTGGCTATAGAGGTAAACTCTTAATTCAGTTATTTTAATTGATGATACTTGGCATACTAAATATGATGTGCCCACTTCTATAAAATACGTCATGTTTGTTTGACTAACTATTGGCAATTCCACTTCTAAAACCCGCAACATGCTCCTTTAAGTAACTGGACCTTGTAATATTCAGGTAATACCCGGAAATCAGCAAACATGTTGCGCTAAAAGCCATTGTAATTTGTCTTTGCTTCCACAGGTACATGGCCATTATCCACCCTCTGCAGCAACGCATGTCATCCACAGAGACCAAGGTTGTGGTGGCCGTGATCTGGGTTCTGGCTCTGCTCCTGGCCTTTCCTCAGTACTACTATTCTACCACGGACCAGCTCCCCGGCCGGGTGGTGTGCTACATCGAGTGGCCTGATTATACCACGTTTGACTTCAAAAAGATGTGAGTGCCTTTGTGTAGGAGCTTTTCAAATAGTCAGCGAGTGTTAATAACTTTTCGATTGGAAGCTAATGCTGGAAGGGTTTGTATTCAAGGGAAACCACTGGAAAGAGTCAACGGATGCAAGTGTAACGTGCTTTGTGGTTGATAACATTTCCAAAAGTGAAAAAGGAAAAAGCAATCAGCTGAACCTGACAAAAAATGAGAAGAAACCGACTGCAGCTACACTATTCATTTTAATTGTATTTCTGCTTCTGCAGCGTTTAAGATGCTGAGCATTTACTGAATGATTTAAAAAATGTCTTTACAAAGCAAAAATCAGGAGCCCAAAAGACAGGAAAACAGACATTTGTGAATTAAATGGTTAATTACAGGAAAAATTAAGCATGTGTAAAAAAGAATAAATCTAAGACTGATCAAAGTGATTCCATGCAGATCCCAGAATAGTCAGTTGTGTAAAATAACATCTTTTCATGTTTGAACTGAAAATGATGAGTCCCACCTTGCTCTGCTTTTGATTCTTATTTTAGGTCATTGATATGTATTTCAGCAAACCTTCTGTAAGTCAGCAAGCTGAAAAAACGAATAACTTTCTAGTTAAATATGATGAGAAGCTTAGTGTAAACAGAAATCAGTATGGCATACTTCAGCTGTTTATCACGGTACAGCAGATGGATGCAGGCTGTTTTGAAGGAAAGGCTTCTGTATATTGCTGCTATTGATTCCAAGTGTTGAAAAACCTCCTTTACTTGTATAAATGAGAAAAAGCTCATTCAGTCATCCCTTTCAGAAGCCATACACAGAGCTGATTTTATATTCGCCGTTCTGAATTACAACAGATTTAGACAGGACTGCCAGAGGGCGGCTCGGAATGCTAATTTTGTAAACTATAACCGGAGTTCAGTGTACTCCGCAGGCATGCTTTGTGTTATTTTTTATTCAAGGTCATGCAGGGTCTCTACTGTATATCAAAGCTCATTTCCTCTTTTAATTCATTGCAAAATTGTTGTTGTTCTAGTGAGAAATGTTTATTTGTGTTACTCTGTGCTCCCTTTTATTGACTAAAATCTACTCTTCTGAGCTTCTATCGAGCATACTGTATGCACCAAGCCCATGGAGCGTTTTTAGTGCCATTTCAATAAATGTATGTACAAACACTAGAGGTTATAGTCATAGTAAAATAATTTTAAAAAATTATTTGTATCATGCACATTTAGACAATGTCTAACATACATTACTTAAAAATGTAAGCATTTTGTTAGAATGTTATGCAGAAGCAAAATATTTATCCTGCAGACAATGGTGTTTAGATTGTTAAACCAAGTCGAAAGGCAACATTCATGTCCTTAAAGCAGTTACAAAAGTGTGAATTCAGAAGTTGTCTTCTTTCAGCTTTTCCCTTTCAGGGGTCTACACCTAACCCCATCTTCTACATCTTCTTCTCACACACTAACTAACTTCATGACCTCTAACACCATCCATAAATCTCCCCTTTGGTCTTCCTCTAGGCCTCCTGCCTGGCAGCTCTAGCCTCAGCATCCTTTTACCGATGTAGTCACTATCCGTCCTCTGTACATTGTGTACTTTAACAATAAGCTGGACTGGAGTAGAAACACCGAGGCGGTCTACAAAACAGGTCAAAGCAAACTCTTCTTCCTGAGGGGGCTGAGGTCTTTTTAACATCTGTGGGACGATACTGAGGATGTTTTATGAGTCTGTTTTTGCATGTGTTGTGTGCACCTGCCTGTTGCTTTAATGTGCAAGAACAGTGCAAAGAATGAATACATGTCAGAATTACAGAGGGTGTTTTAAATTACAGAGGGTGTTTTAAAGATTTAAGACCACAGGCAGGAATGACTTCTTGTGGTGCATCTGGGTAACAGAGAGGAGTCTTCTGCTAAAAGAGCTCATCTGCTGGGCCAGTGTGTCTTGGAGAGGATGTGAGACATTGTCCAAGATGGACGGAAGCCTGGACAGCATCCTCCTCTCTGCCACGGTCGTCAGAGTGTCCAGCTCCTCCCCCACAACATCCCCCACCCTCCTGATCACTTTGTTCAGTCTGTTGTTGTCGGCAGCCCACAGCCCCAGCATGTGACAGCAAAGAAGCTCCCTCTGACATTCTCTGTACTTCTCCACCAGTGTCCTCAAAGCAAATACTGCATCTGTAACTATTTCTTGGCATGAAGCTATACTTCTCCAGTTGCCACATCTCCCTTGTTCTTCATACATTTTCCTTATTCATCAATTATTTAAAGTACTCTTTGCATCTTTCTGTTACTCTTGCTGCACCTGTCAGTATCTTTCCATATTAATCACCTTAACATGCCAAACATCCTTCCCATCTCTGTCTTTTCTGTTTCGCCAACCTATATAAATTGTTATCCCGCCTTACTGTCCAACCTATCATGCAAGTCACTGTTTGCTCTTGGCTTGGCCTTAGCTACCTCTACCTTCATTGTATGCTGCATCTCTTTGTACTCCTGTCTTGTATTTCCTTGTTCATCCACCAGGTCTCCTTGACAACTTTCCTTTCAGAAGAAAGACCAAGTTCTCTCCTATCCGTTTCCCCCTGAGAGCATTAGCTGTAGTTGTCGAAAGTTGATCAATGGGAAACGGCTTGGTAACGTGGATGTTGAAAAAAAACTCTCAATGTTAACAGTACAGTAACAGTAAATGCAAGTTAACGCAATTTCCTTTTAATTTTTTTTATTCGTTTTGATTTCTTTATTAAAGCACATGCTTCCGTACTGTGCCCGTTTGTGTGTGGAGTCAAATCCAAATCCTTAACCGTATCAAGTAGTTCTTCTGTCCCTCTGTCTTTGGGGTTTGAAACCTGGATGTTGAAGTCTCCCACAGTGATTAAAAAGTCAAAGTCAACACATGTCACAGTTAGAAGGTCATTATAATCCTTGAAAAAGATTGCATAGGGTTTCAGAGATCTCTAAACATTCAGAAACATGGCTCAACCATGACCCTATACCTGAACAGACAGATAGTCAAATTTGCCCCAGAACACATTATAACACTTTAGTGAATCCAGAAACAAGATGGTCACCCCTACCCCCTCTTATGCTTACTTTTCTTACTTGGAATATTGTAACTGAGAGGCTCTCAGTCTTCCAACCATGTTTCTCTTGAAAACACAACATAAAGAATATGCACACTGCAAAAACGGATCTAAAAACAAGTAAAATGTTCTTAAAGTTAGTGTATTCGTCCTTGATTTGAGCAGGTAAATAAGATTATCTTCCAATGGAATGAGTATTTTTGCCCCTAAAATAAGATAATTAGACATCCTGCACTTGAAATAAGATGATGGAGATGAATTGTTCCTATTTTAAGTGGGAAAATCTTATTCTATTGGCAAATCATCTTATTTACCTGCTCAAATCAAGGACAAATACACTCATTTAAAGAAAATGTTACTTATTTTTAGTTCCGTTTTTGCAGTGCACAATAGTGAAATCGTTAATCAACAATGACTTTCTTGACTTGTAAAAAAAAAAACAGTTTGTTGGGACTTGATTGTTGATATAACGTCTGTGGAAAGATGCACTGCAGGAATTTCTTACCTAACTTTCAATTGTAGTCAATTGTTTTTTTTTAATCTTCTTTCTTCTGTGACCTATTACAGATTTTACAACATTCTCCCAAATAGGGTAGAAGCTTTTCCTGGAAATAGTCACTCCTGGTAGTCTTACCATCTGGACGGTTTCCATATCAGTTTTTCTTCTGGAGGCTTGTCATCCTTGATATGCTAAGGAGAAGGACCTTGTATTGGAGGTGTGTGTGTGTGTGGGGGGGGGGGGCAGGCAACTTTTGGTAGGCCCTGGTTTAGTACCAGGGTTGGACTTTATGGTCCTATTGAGAAAATGTGGGATTTGAGTGTGGTGTGATTTGGATTCCAATCCTAACAAGGTTTTTCATGATGCCAGTTAAATTCAAAAGAGGGAAAAATGTGCAGAGGGATTGGGGAGGTGGATGTGGTCTGGGGAGAGAGAGGTTTGTTGGGGCTAATAGGGGGTGGGTTGATGAACAGCCCTATGATTTAAGTCCAGAATATGACTAGGTGACTCCATAACATTGTTTTTTTTACTATACAGATGTGGACTGGCTGGTGTGCTTTGAAACATTCTCCTACCACCATTGAAATAACAAAATGATTGCTGAACATTTACCTTTAGGGTTTTCTGTTAGAGAGCAAACTTCATGGTTCCAGCAGTCTTCAAGGTCCTGGGGAAGCCATTACCACCATGTCTGAATGTACATATGGAGTTCTTAATGTGAAATGCCAGATTAGTTTAATCGTAATGTAACAGGGCATGGTTCTACTTTTGTCTCATCTCTTTAGATGTTGTTCTGGGCACTTTTTACCTAGATGAGTTGTCGATTCAGTAAGGGAGTAATTTTATTAGGTCCCCCACTGTGCTTCACTGGAGTCCCAGAGCTGTTTTGATGACTAATAGATGTCTCTCAGCTGTTTTTGAATTGGGGGGCATGATTTTTATTCACAGATTTTTATTGATTTTATTTTATTTTACTGTACAGGTCTAGCAGCAATTAGGGCTAGTTGTATCTCATAAAACTGAACTCAGCATTCCAGATAATGTGGTTAATAACAGTTGATTCACAATTTAACACAGGGCAGGGTTAGTTTGGAAATCTTTTAGCCCTAAATAAATGCAATAATAAATCAAAAATCTGCCTTTGGTATTTACTCAGATTTTATTTATCTAAAAATAAAATCTGTTCAGTGATTTGAAACATGTAAGAATTAAGGAAAAAGTAAAAGTCTATAACACCAAGGTAAATACTGTTTTTTATAACAGTGTAAGAAAGAGGTTTATTTTTTAATGTTTTCTCATCTGTCAGACTGAATTTGGAATATTTTGAATTAGAAGGTTTTGCGAAACAAGGTTCAACAAGTGCAGAGAATGTTTCACAAGCTTTATGTGACCTTGGTGAGACAACAGAGTTGGAGCTGACAACTCATCTCTCCTCCAAGTATCATGTTTCCCTCGGTTGCTAAAATAAACCCAAAGTATCAGACCAGTCACTTAATCATGTGAACATTTATGTATTCCTTGTGCAAGATCAAGAGCAGAATGCTAATCACTGCCAAAGCGCTCTGATTTAGTCTCCCCATGATCTCTAATCCGCTGAAGTCTTAAAGTGGCAGGCGAACTGTAGAAGCTTCTTTAGAAAAACAGTTTGTCTCTGTTGAAACATCGTGCTTGCTCTTTACTTTGGTCCTGTAAACAGTGCTCTCTTCTGTTTGTCTTTTTGAAGTCCCAGTGGAACGCACACATAAAAGCAGAAACACAGGTGCACTGCCCCGAACACACACAAGATAGTAGCTGAGCGAGCACGGAACAGCACCCACACGCTGACGCACATGTGCAGGCACTCAGACACAGCAGCGCGGCGCTGATGGCAGCTCCGCTGATGGCACGCTCTCAGCTCCTCGGCTCCACAGTTTACCCTGCTCCGCTGCCAACCTGTTATGCCCTCTTCATCTTCTGCGTCTGTCGCATTCCTCCGCGGAGCCGCTGTTTGTTACGACAGCAATTTCTGTGTTCGTGAGGCAATGCCAGCTGCTCTTCTTACTTTAATGAAACTGTAATTATGGCTGAGGTGAGTGAAAATACAGCAGTCATTCAGCTCAGCTGCTGAAGCTGTAAATGGCACATCTGATATAAGATGACCCCGGGTCATGCCCCACCTGTTGCTCTTCGCAGGTGTCCTTTCAGCCGCCACCATCAGTGTCTGCACCCTGTCTGAGATCCTGCCTGCAGTCAGTGGGGCTTAGTAAGCAGGGTCTCACAGGAGGATATTAATAGATGTGCATTTGTGATTGCATGCTACCACAGACAACTGCTCAGGCCTAAACAACCTCTAAAATATTTCTGTTGCATAAAGGCAAAGACGCAGTAAAGCAGAAAAACTGGGAACCGTTTCCAGCTGTCTGTTTGTGTTTCCATGTGAATCTGTTGCTCTTTCAGAAGAAGAAAATGTGATATAAATGCATTTTTAACTCTGCTTACCTGGTGATATTTAGTTATTTATAAGCTGTGTAATTGTAAGCCCTTTTATATGCTGTTGAATATGATCCTGGCTTACTGTTCGAGTGGTTTATTCCCAAAATAAAAAAACATTAGTATTATGTTAACAATGCTTTTAGCATAATGGTAAATTTGCCTCATCAAATATAAGTACTTAATACTGTGTTTGTTTTAGATGATGGAAATATGCTCATCACTGGGCTGTGTTGTGAACGGTGTTTCAGTTTGGTTTCTCTACTAAGGTATTTTCTAAATTCTGCAGTGTTGAGGTGCACCAATCAGAGATTTGTGACCAATCATCCATATGTAGTTTTGGTAAAGCTTTGACCTGCTAATGCCAATATTAGCTGAATCTGGTTTCCCTTTAGATACCATAATATACAATTTATTTCTGTAACCTATAATTCATTATTGCATGTAATATAATGCCGCCTCTTTCTGCTATTTATTTTATTGTAATAAAATAAATAAAAACTGTGGGAATATCAAGTTATACACTTCAAAAAGGATAGTCAAAGAATATATAGACCTTCTACCACATCTCCTATCACCATCTTTCCCAGATTTGGAGGCTGAACTAAAGAAATGGACTCATTTTGTATACCATCGTTTTCATTCACTTCTTTAACTTTGTTACTACAGACAGTGAAAGGAGGAAAAAATATGATCTGACATTTTATCTGGCACTTTTTTTACTTTCAAATCACTGAGAGCATGTTAGTTTTGGATTTAGTATTTTTAAGAGGTAACGTTCGGTTGTAGGTTGACAATAGCCCTATTCGCCTGGGATAAGCATTATCTTAGGATCCCATGTAGTGAATAAATTACCCACCTACATCAGAATTTTATGTGGAGCATTAGCATGGGACAACCAAAGCCTGAGATTTGCTGAAATGTATAGACATCTCTGCTGTTTATTGAGCATAGGAGCGCCTGTGTAATTGAAGCAGTGCAGCCAAGACTCCGCTTCTAAGCGTCTCTGGACTCTCTTTTTTCTAAAGTTGCCTGTAGATTTTGTGAGTCACAGTTTCTGAGCTCGTTTTTTAATGTGCAGTCGCTCATCTTCGCTTTTCTTTTTTCTCTAACAGAACCTCTTCTCCTGTCTATCGCACTGTGCAACGAGAGCTAGACCTTGTGCTGTTGTTGCGTTTTACAGGCAGCAAGAGCCGGTTGTCCCCATTCCTATACCCGATAATTTTACGAGCGGGGTGGGTAGAAATTCAACACTAAATGCATGCATTTATACAGTATAGAAACGGGCAATGTAGAACTTTGTGGTGAGATGCTTACTGGGCTTGTTTTCTGATAGGGTTTTGCTGGCCTGAGACCCACATAGAGACTCCAATGCAGCCTCCTTGTGCCTAGGAAACAAAAAATTGCCTTTTCACGTTTCAGATCCCGCCCATTTCTGTCCAAATCACAGAGATGCCTATTCACATTGGTTTAGTATTATCACAGGACCTCGGAGTTTAGCAAAATATAGTGGGTCATTTGTGGGGGACTCTTGACTTTACAATATATTGATATGACGCATTCGTATGGGGTTTAAAACACTGAAAATCTCCGTCATTATCGCAAATCACACGTGTTCCCTAGGTAAAAGGGCTAGTTTAGTCAGGGATAAAAAGTATGAGGATCGAAACTAAAAAAGAAGTGGTTCAGATCTTTAGCTTGGTGGGGGGTTGTCACACCATGTGGAGGAGGAGACCTATAGTTGTTAATGGATGTCAAGCTCCTCCACATAAGGGTAGTTCGACAAACTATTTTTATTTTCTCGCCGAAATGTCCTTAGCTTGCTTGAGCTCCTTTGTCAGCTTGTTTCAAGCTTGCTCATACAGGGTCAAGTCTCCACTCTCTTCCAGCGTCTTCTTTGGTGTGACACAGTTGCCTCAAATGTGAGGAAAACCACAGTTTATTGTTGTTGAAACTGCAGATGGTCTTAGTCTGCAGGCTTGTAGTCTGCACGCAGATGTCCTCACTGTAGCTGATGTATGACATCTCAACACCAGTTAGTTGGTTTAGCTCAGAGGATGCCTGGACTTTTAAGCATCAGCTTTGACAGTCCGAACCACAGGCTTAAAGGTTTTCAGCTTCTGTTTATTGGCTGGAATGAGGTGGAGCAGACAATGACTGGAGAGTCCAAGCCCTTAATTAGGGATGGGGCTGTATGTGTCTCTTAAAATAGTGCCAATGTGTGTTTTTTCCTCTGGTTAATTAACATGCTGTTTGTATCTGACTCGAGAGGAGTTTTGAGTGAACACACCTTTTTTTTCAGTGCTTGGCCTCGTGTTGAGGAGAAATGAGAACATTTTCTATAAGGAAATCCAGAAAAACTGAAGGGCGACAACATTAATGTTAGCGACCACACAGTAGACCGAGTGGGTCAAACCAAAAAACTCTTTTATTATTTTCAAACCCTAAACCATGTTTAAAGGAAAAAAAAGAAAAAAGGCCACTTCAGCTATTATCGAGGATTTCTCTCATTTCACACTGAAAGCTGTTAAGTCTTGTCTCTGAAGTGTCCATCCATCTCCTCTTGTGATACAATGCAGTCTGCCATTCCCTGCTGCCAGACCATCTTTCTGTATAAAGTACCCGAGGGAGCAGAGGGGTACTTTTGCTGAGAAAGGAGCTCGAGCACAGTCAAAGCAAAGCCCAGGGGGCGTTTCCCCTCCTCCAGGCCTTTCTAGGGCGGTGGAATCACTAAACTGGGCGAAGATTATCCAAGCAGGGAGGAGCCGAGTAGGGTGGGCAAAAATGGGCGGGCCAGTGGAACTGCGCCTTATGATTTCTGCAGCAGTGTAACATATGAGCACCAGTCTTCATTAATGCAAAAGTATATCCCACCTCTTGTTTTTCTTGAGAGCGCCGCACTGAGATTTGCACAAATAGCTGGAACCTCAGCAGTGGCGGCGCACTGTCTGGGACATGCACACCCAGCCACGTTTTGGTGAAGCAGAGTACGGCAGATGGGTGAAAGAAAGATTTTGTCTGCCCCATTTAAAAGAGTAAACTGTGTGTACTGCTGGCCGTTTGGGAGCTGCTGTCAAAGGATCAAATCCTTCTTATAATCTTATAATCACTCTAGACACCCAGGACACACACGGCCGTTTTTAGTGAATGCAGAATTTCTGATTTCACCAGTTTTATGGTCAAAATCACTTTACGCATTGCCTGTTCAAATACATGGGAGAAGGGCGAGGTGTCATAGTTTGAGTTCCTGCCTTAGTTTAGTTTCTGTTTTTGGGCTCTTTTCTACTTTAGCTTGTGTCCTGTTTTAGTCTTGGTTCCATCTTAGGTTGGGCCTTGTCATTTATTGTGTGTTCTAGATTGGTTCTTGAGCTGTTTTTTAGTTTAACCTGTTTTCACATGTCAGTAGTTCAGTTCCATCTCCAGCCACTTCCCTGATCAGCTCCTCCTAGTCTAATTAGTTTGATTCCATTCACCTGCTCACTCCCCTACTTATGCCTGCCTCTGTTCCTTGCACTCTGCCCGATCATTGTGTTTGTGTTTTTTCCTGCCTGGGGTAAGTCTGATCCTGTTTTGCCTGTCTGCCTGTACCCAACCTGATTCTGTTAGTTTTTACCTGGATTATTTGACCTGTTCTGCTATTTTTGTTAATAGACCAGCCTGACTTCTGACCAGTTTATTTTAGGTTATTGGCTGTGGACTGTTTAAGTTTTTTGGACACTGCCCCTTTGCTTTTTGGCTTGGTGCCCTTATTTGGTTTTTTGCTTTGTTAATAAATCACCTTTTTAATTACAACCTTTTGCTTGTCTGGCTGAATTCAGGGTCCTCTGTTTCTGATTCATGACACGAGGTGAGACAATGAGGCTTCCACTACAATGGCATCATGCCGCATACACTGACTGATGCAGCTGGCAGATGCCTGTTGCGGTCTCTCCTTATATTGCTAATATTTGATTACACATGTACACCACGCGTTGACATCCCACAATTTGTCTAATATATTTAACAAATTTGTGTGACATATTTATGCCTTTCTAATTGGCGATATATGGTGATAATGCACAGGATAAGGCAAAATGTATCATGCTGCAGAGATAGGAGTGATGTCCCCCATAAGAACAATGTGTAAGACGTGTATCTTGCTGTGTGCTCTTTGCTACACAGAAGGCGGGGGAGTTGCACCAACAAGTCTAAGCTCATTTAAAATTTTCTGGCAAAATGGAAGATTACATCTCAAAACCAAGGATTTTTCTAAACTGTATTTTTACTCGAGACAGTAGGTATTAGAGAGGAAGGCCAACTCTAACCCTTTCTTTTCAACTGGTGTGGTACACCTGAAAAGCCTGGTTGTGTGGCTGTGCTACAAGATGACGCCTCTTTCTGCTTTCCATGTCTTTTATTTTTTAATATTTTATTTTAATTTATTTTGTCCACATTGAAAAGAATGAAAACGTACAGTCAGTATAGGACCAATCCAGGACCACTCTTCTCCTTGGCGACTATCTCCATTGAAGCAGCTAAACTTCTAAAAACTAAAGCACACAACAAGGTTGATTTTTACAAATCAATCAAGATTGATTGAGATATTCACAGAAGGAAAGGAGCAAAGACTTTATGTACAAATTAAACAACAAAGAATTTTCAATTTTTTAAAACATGACCAGCCCAAACAATTGTATTTTAAAAGATGAAATCTGACCAGATATTAAATATTCTTTCACTAATGTATTGTTGAACCATGTTGAATTGGTTAACATATAATGAAACATTTTTCAATCAACTAAAGGTTTAAATTAAGGTCAATATTAAAACATAATCATCTTATTTGGAATCATTTATTTGTACATCCAACTGCAGAGGCGTCAGTGCCTCACTTGTCATAAACCTCACTTTACATCACCGCAGACCATAAAGGTAACCATATGGGTTCTGTTAACTTTTCTTCTACTCATGCATGTTCCCTTGTTAGTTTCAAGGGAACATGCACTAAAACTGAATTTAAAACTATTGTCATACCAAGACAGTAAACCTGGTGGTGTATTAACTGAGTAAGTCATTGCTTCCGCTTGTTTAAGGTCATACTTCACAAGAGCAGAGAAATTGTATTTTTGTGCAATGTAGCAAGACCAAGAACAAAATTTATTCTGATCAGGACATTTCATATTTCACAACAACTCCTGCTACTGCTCCTTGCCAGTGTCAGCGGGTTCAGGGCTGGGTCCCTGGTTGTCTACAGGTAGGCACCCTTTACCTGTTGCTGCCTGTGCTTTGGGTGCAATTTAATAGATCTCCTATAGCAGTACTTTTGCTATAGGGTCGGATTCGCTGCTTAGCTGCTGTGGGAGACGTGGGTTAGTCGTTCAGCAAACGGTGCCAGGCAAGACCTTTTGGCACAGCTGTGACTCTATTGTAACCAGCCTCTTTGTCTTCGTCAGCAGCAGTGTGCTGAGGCATCGGGACACATACTGTGTGCAAGGAGCAGCAATGATGGAGCTGCTGTTGTCCAATTTATACAAACAAGGATAAAACAAAATGACTGAGTTTGCCTCTCACCCCGTGTGTCTGCCTGATAACAGAACCCAAGAAATTACAAAGCTCTTATAACACCTTTTAATCTATAACCCAATAATGCTGTAACCATTTTACATTACAACAGCAGAAATTACAGAATCAGATGATTTTGGAAGATGTCTGATCATAAGAAAAACAAAAGCCAATATTAAGGTTATACATAGAGTAAAACTAAGACGCACACATTGCCAATTATGGACCGAACTACCTTATCCTAAGCAGGTCTTTGCATGACATTAACCTTTTCTAAAGACCCGGAAAAGGAAGTGAGGAACAAGGGGTCCTGTTGTGTCAGGGATTATTTTTCACAGTCTTTTGTAGTGATGGGCTAGTGCGAGACTTTCACAGTATAGTAACCTTAAGTAAATATATCATGCCAGAACATGTTTACTCAAAAACGTAAAATAAAAATGCATAGCATAAATCAATTGCTTGTAATTCAAAACAAAAAGGTAACCATTATTCCCAAATGTGCTAAAATAATTTGTCATATTGATTGCTACAGTACTATGATTTATAGCACTTGTCATTGTTTCAATTTTGATTTAACAAAAAATGTAAAATGAACACCAAATTTAGTAGTAGTTTTCAAGTGTTTCAGCAAGATCAACATTTCAATGAAAACAAGACGATGAACTTTCAATATTTTTTGGACTGTTGTGCAATTTTACATTGATTATGGTTGTTATTCATGATTATAATTGGATATTATTATTAATGTGTTATTCTAATCACTAGTCATCAGTGAATGTTAATAACTTTAATGTATAATTGCAATTGGAATTATTAATCACTAACCATTAACCACAACAAAGTGAAAATGTCAATATGTACTGTACATCTGTGTTAACTCGAAAAAATGTATTCGGTAACAATTCGATCACTGATATAAAAATAACCTCAGACAACCCCACTTAAAAGTTAAAATTTATTAAACCAATCATTTCCTGTTGCAGCAATTATTTCTGTAAAATAATACTACTTGAACTCACTAACTACTGAAATCAAAGAACAAATTTGGCTGTTTGGACTCCAGTGAGACTCTAAGACAGACAGAAAAACAAGAGTCTCTACTCGAAGACAAATGCCATTATCAGAATCTGGCCTCCGCGTGTTGGTCTGAAAAAGCATTTGATCTTAATTTCTCCCGGATGTTATATAAACAAGATGCTCTGTGACATCCGTGACCTGGAACAGAGTGGTGCTGAACTGCCTGATAATGTTCCATCACTATCAAAGACTGTGGCTGCCAGGGCTATCTGTCCCAGACCTACACTAACACAGACATGCACGCACACACACACGATTACAATAAGGCACACATACCGCATTTGCTGTGCTTTTTTTTTTCTTCCTTTACTTTGTTTGCCTCCTATTTTAGCTGTAGTTCAGAAAGGTCAGATTAGAGATCTTAAGTTGTAGCTTTAAGGATTTTGTTAATATATGAAACAATGAAGCTTCAAATTTGTACAAGTCTAGTCAAGGATTTACTTAGCTTAATGTAATGTTTTTCTTTTGGTAATATATGAATGGGAATAATTAAGCTTTGAAATGTTAGTGATGAAGCTTGTTCCAGTGAAACAATGAAACAAAATAAATTATTCTTGTTGCAGCTTTAGAAAAGTTGGACAAAACTACTTAGTAGTGACAAAACTGCTAAGTACTGTGATTGTATGCTTTCTGTATGTTAATGTATGAAAGAAGTCTACACAAAGATTTACTTATTCCTTTGTTACAGTAATGTCTCCCTCTGTAATGTTTTTCTGTTCATATGCAGCACTTTGAATCGTCTTGTTAAGTGCTATATGAATAAACTTGCCTTGCCTCAGTGAGCACTCTTGTGTTAGCCAGTGTTGGGCACTGTCACTATAACACAAAAGTAGATAATTGTGGAGCTGACTTTTTGTTCATTGCATTATCATTCAAGCTAAGTTTTATCAAAGACAGAGATGCCGGTATCCGTATTTTTTTCTAGAGAAAGTGTGCCACTGCATGTCTGTAATCCGTTTAATTACCGAGCACTGCATGAGATAGACTTCACCGGACTTTTGGGTCGTGGCATGGCTTGGCAGGACCTTTTGTTTTTTCAAACATTCCTACAAAACACCGGGTGGCTGACCTATGGTAATCCTCAAGGCACATTTAACCAGCATATATAAAACAGGACAAACCTGTTTCTGTACAGCAATGATGAAACCGATCTTTATGCTTTTCAATTCATAAATAGTGCTCATTAACTATATGCTATCACGGATGTTTCAACAATAAGTAACCCAAAATATTATAATAATAATTGTCTTTATTGTCATTGTAACATACATTACAATGAAATTTGTTCTCTGCTTTTAACCCCGCACCCCTTGGGGAGCAGTGGGCTGCCACTGTGCGGCCCTGGGGAGCAATAGGGGGTTAAGGGTCTTGCTCAGGGAGCCAGAGTGGCACTATGTGGGAGCTGAACTAAGAACCTCCGGGACACAAGCACAATGCTCTAACCACTAGGCCACCACTCCACTGATTTATATGATGTTTCTGATGATAGAGGGGAAACAGGACCTTCATAAACACTTAGCATTGTGTTCCAGGCGTTTGGCTTCCTGACTTGCACGTACCATTTTTTTAAATCCTACAGTCTGGGCACAAAGGGATAGAATATTTTTATCATAAGCTTTCACAGTTGTGTAAGAGTTGAAGTTTAAAAGGCATTTATCCTGAACTAAAACAGATATCCCCTCAAACATGCTGTGCTGCGCACCTTCTTCCTTCATGTGCCGTGAGTGACAACCTGTGGCTATTGGTTAGCGGCTAGCGTTAGCTTCCTCAAATTTTATTATGTATTTTCGGTTTAACAGTTGCAAACTCATATTTTTGTTTGCAGGATATGTGTTTGCAAAGCTACCTTTTTGGTTAGCTGTGCCTACCACAGGTTTTAGCCATGACTTGCCACAAACCAACTGCAGAGAGCCACTGCTTTTCAAACGTTGAGTTAATGAAAACAGCTGCTCCCAGTTAATTGTGGTTATTAGGATGCTTTGGAACCACACTAGTTTGGAAAGCTATAATTTCGCCCATACAGTCACACAATTTACACAAAATGCAAGCTAAGCCTAGAAATGTTTCATTTTATTTTTTTTTGCCATATATTTGGCACATTTAGTATTACATTATGGTACAGATCTATATACTTTCCACTCAGAAAAAACATCACTAGTGACCAGTTAAAAGAATACTTTAAATGTAATATGTCTGTGGAAAGGATAGTTTTGGGCTTAACTGTGCTTGGTACATATAGACACTTTAAGTAAAATGGTGTGGACTTAACACATAAATCAAATCGTCCTCATTTTCATGTGACATTTAGTTTAGAGTGTGCATATGTAACTTGTTGCCAGCGGATAAGTTTATTTAGCATGTTTTTACTGGCTCTAATTGCGCATTTAAATACACATTCTCCAGCAACTTGCTCTGTTTTTTTAAAGATTGTTTGTCTGGCCAAGGAAGAGAAGAATTAGCAGCTTTCAAAAGTAAAGAACCTGATAAATCAAAGGATTGGTGTAGAATGTGACTATGTGTCTGTGACCTCTGCTGTGTATAATGATATTGATTCTTGTATGTCAGCAAAGTGAAGACGTACAGCTTCCATTCCCCAAAGCATCATTCATCACTGGCTGCTGGGTGTCTGCTGGGGCTCTCTGAGGAGACGGGCCCTATCTGCAGGTCTCTCTGCTTTTAAAGAGCAATACTTCAGCTGCAGATGTCTTATTGTGAATGATGAATTTAGTGTCACAATTCGATTTAAATGCATTCAATGATGATATTTGATTTCAAGCCATTTGAATGTTTGAAAAAATAGTGTCAGTGGGGGAAACCTCCCATTAAACATTCACCCATCACACATGTCTCAGAGGCAGAGAAACACACGACGCAGGTAGCCAGTAAAACACTGGCATATAAAAATAGAACAGAAAATATTGATTAAAATACCAGAAAAACATGCAAATTACACCAGATGATTAAAAACAGCATTGAGGTTTTTTTTTTCTATTGTGCATGTTTTTTTTCTGAAATGATCATAGCTATTTTTAAAATAATGTTTCCTACAGATGTTTGCCTAGACAGAGCTGCCCTTCATCAGTGATTCCTTTTTTAATTAACAGAAGGTCTTAGTACACCCACAGATCTGGACTTTTTGTCAGGTTTGTGTTGAGTTGTTAGGGAACAAAGCACAGACAAGAGCTGGAAAGCCGCAAATTGAGTAATGAGTGATTTATTTAATACATTAACAAGGCTTACAGGGTGAGGATAAGGTGGAGTACATTAACACAGATTAGGGTAGTGAGCTGGCAGGGGCAGAGGGAGAACTGAATCTGAAGGAAACATGAAGAATGGCCAGATATGAAGGAATAACCTAACTAGACTAAGGACAGGCAGGCAGAAAGTAAAGATCAAACAGAACTACTAAAACCATAATGGACAGAAGCTGACTAACCCAGGAACAGAATCTAACGGATACAAGAATAAACTACCAACAAAGTTACCGTACCATGTCAGCAGCTTGGTGGACCCCAGCTCTTTCCCCTTTGAGCAAATTCCACTTGTAAAAAGGTTTTGGAGGAGCGACATTCAAAATAGTTAACTATAGTGTTAACACATTTAATCTAATAACCCAGAGAAATGGTACAGACACAGCAACGCTGACAGGCTATTCATCAATCACATAGCAGGAAAAAGGAATTTAGAAGAGAGAAAAATAGAACAATAGTTTAGGTTTACATAAAATGTATATTTAAAAGTTTATTTACGAGGAACGTGAAACTTCTCATTAGTAGCCTACTCCATTAAAAGATGTTTCCCACAGAGCTATGTCGAACTGTTACAGTAATAAACCTCGGTGAAAAATCAAAAGTTTTATTTCTGGTACTTGCAGTTATTCACCACAAATCTACTAAGTTTATTAACTTTCAGCTGCTAGCGGGAAATTCCAGAGTGCCTGGCTGACTAAATGCTGCAGTAACTGGGGTTTCCCATTCTAGCTGCCAGTTAGTTTAGCAGAGACCGGCCTGTAAACGGAGCTCTGGTGCTCCCAAACCTCCGAAAGCAGGTTCAAAATAGGCTCTTAATCTATATGAACTGACATCACAGATGACATTTTCGCTGAAAAACATCTTAAAACTACTTTTGTGAAAAATTAAGGGTATAAAAGTCGATAAATTGGTACACTCACCCCCTTACTGCACATAGTGGTACGATGAAATTGAGCTGATTTATTCTGTTAGGCAAATAAACATGTTCGAGCAGTTTAACATGGACTTATTTTTTCTGATGTGGGGAATCTAGTATGGTTCAAAGCTAGGATTTTGAAAGGTCACACCTCAACCCAAGCAGACTATATACTCAGTTCAACAACCATCTTTGGACAACGATAATGGCCTTCTTGTTTCTCGATGTTTACACACATTCTCTGAAAACATGTCTCTTTTTCTCAGAATTGTACACACAATTCAAAAATCACCCACACAATCTTGAAAACCCCTCAATTCTCCTGCAAAATCAAACTTAAATTTCAAAACAAAATTAATTCCTGCCAGGACGCCATTTTGTTTGCAAATGATACACAAATCATTAATAAAATAAATGTTTATAAGAACCATTTGATCAATGATGTGGTCAGTGTAAGACACTATGATGAAATGAAATCACAGTTCATAACTAGGCCTTTTTCTCTTCGGTGTTTCACTTGCTCCAGACGGTACATAGGTGTGTTGTTTAATTTTTTATTTTATTTTATTTTATTTATTTTTTTTGGGGGGGGGGGGTCCTCCTCCTTCTCCTCTTCCTCTCACTCTTCTGGCACTGTCTATGTTTCCAATGTTGGCCTCCATTGCACTGCTGCTAAATGGAAAACTGTGTGTCATGTGCAATGTAGGGCAACTGCTTTTAGAAGTTTGAATGACAGTGGGTTCCTTGTGAAAACCGGACATTTTCCTCGTGAAAATTGTGCTAAATGCATGAGAAGTGTATGTAGTGTTGTGACAAAAGTGTGTTTTAGAACTATATCTATAGACTACATCTAGAGAGGACAGCAGGGATTGTGTTTGTAGTCCAGCAGAACTGGTTCAAGCGGTTGGTACATGAGTTACAGGTTGTGATGATTGTGCCTCAAGTATCAGCTGTTGTGTGTTAACAATTGAGAAAAACTGCAATACCCAAAAACTCCTTTGGATCTGTCGGGGGGTTAACAAAAATGTGTAGTGGAAATATTGAAATGTTGGTAACAGAGTTTAGTTTAAAACTTATAAAAAATATATAAATTAACTAGTTTGTGTGAAAGAAAATCGTCATATCAACTGCTCAGTCACTTATTTTGTGTCAAAGTTTATCTGCAGATTGTGAAGCCATTATTTTAAATAGATTTTGTGTGTGTGTGTGTGTGTGCGTGCGTGCGAGCGTGCATGCTTGCATGCCTACATTGGATGGCAGATGTGACACCAACCCTTAAACCATCCAGAAAGTCACTTCAATCATGCAAATCAACGTTATCGGGAAATTAATGCATCAACTATCTGCTTGATCTACACCTCTGCCTATGATTCATTGTGTGAAGGAGTTAGGAGTGAGGAGCACTCCTGAATGGCTGCCTGTGCTGTTTAGATGGGGACTTCATCTTTTGTGATCAGTTTGTCCTTGGCAACAGAGCTTTATATGTGCTGTCTTTGACACCAAGGAAATATAACGTGGAGGATTTTTTTCTTTCAAATTAGGGGGTTATAATAATCTAAACTGGGGAAAATAATGATTTGATTGAATACATGATCAAAGCAGATTACATTAAATATTAATATATTACATTCCATTTAGGGGGAAAAAAGCATTACATTGGTTGTAAACAATTAAGAATTCTTCTTACATTGATTGGTTATGAACGAATGAATGAACCTACCATCAAAACAATCAACTGAATTTGATACATATTGTGTATTTTGTGAATTTGCCCCTTTTCAACCTTCATATAAAACACATTCACATTAAAAAATCTGCTAGACTGTGTGCTGGATCAAAGATGTTAAAAAGGGAGATCATAGACTTATATCTTAACACCAGGGCGGGCTCCCAAGATAAATCATTCATGTTTGTTATCCTCCTCTTCTTCTACCTACAGTTTAATTAGTCGTTGGCAAACAACAAATTGGTGCATTACTGCTGCAAGCGCTTATTTACCCATTAAAGCTAGGGTCAGCGATTTTTCTAGAAGTTTCCCAAAGTTCGTTTTTGAATAACTGAATGCGCAAAACCGTCTTACCTTGCTCTTCCACTCTTCAAGGGGTTCTCGTGAAAATAAATGTCCCAAATCCACTCTGGTCTTATTTCTTTGTGTGTGTGTGTGTGTGTGTGTGTGTGTGTGTGTGTGTGTGTGTGTGTGTGTGTGTGTGTGTGTGTGTGTGTGTGTGTGTGTGTGTGTGTGTGTGTGTGTGTGTGTGTGTGTGTGTGTGTGTCCTGTCAATATGGCATTAAGAATTGTTGTCTTACTGCCAAAAAGAGCCCAAACGATTTTACTTTCACATGTGGAGCCTTACTGCTGTTGTCATAGTGCTCTGCTTGATTTATAAATACAAGAAGCTTTATTAGATTTTACACTGGGACTATTTCATGTTCAATGAACACTGAAACAGGGAGGTAAAATAGGAAAAAAGGAGAGAAACAGATGAGATAAAGTGCTAAAAGGGAGAAAAGATGAAAGAGAAAGAACAGGAAAGGAAAAGAGCAATATAACATCCTCTGAAAAAAAATGGATTACAACCCATAACACAGAAATCCATCCGTCACTAACCAACATACCGTGCAAATTAAATTTGTGCTGCTAATAAAGCCACGGAGTGACATTCTGTTCCCTGAACAGCCCACCATTAATATAAAGCTTATCTACAGCAACTGTTGCCCTGACGCCATCAGCCATGTATTTCTTCCTGAGTGGGCATAATACTCGCCTTCGATCAAGGATTTCTTTTGGAAACTGGTCATTGACGCTGAAATTCTTTCCTCGCAGCTCTCTGCCCCAACTTCTGAGCTGCTCTTTTTGTTTGTACAGCCTCAGCCACAATTGGCTAAGGCTGGGTTTTATTGGGCTTCTTATCTCCGAGCCGGTGAACGTGGTGGAAGGTGATGTTTCTTACCTTATCAGCCGGGAGTTTCAGCTGCTGCCAAGGAACTCACAGATTGTTACCTCAGCATCCTCCTCTTGCTCCTCCGGGACGACAGCAAAGACGAGGTCATCTGACATACTTTGGGCCTGAATGTCCAGAATCGATTCCTTGATCTTACTATTTTCACCAGAAAGCTGAATCATCTCATCATTGAACTGGGACATCATTCTCTCTCAGCGATTCAAGCTAGTTGCTAGTTGTTCCTGGCTGTATTCCAGTGACTCTCTCAGAGCGTGAAATTCCTTGTGTAGGACTTCTACCAAGGCGAGACGGGCATCCAGGCTAGTTAGCTTCTTTTCTATGGATTACAGAACGTCGCTGTAGCTCCTTTCTGAAGATATGGTGGAAGCTGCGCTGGTTGAACTCAAACGGGAGCATTTTGTTGATGGTATGTTCATGTTACTTTTTAGCTTCCCCATTAAGATGTTGACCAAACACTCATCCAGGTAGCTCTCAAGGCTAGTCATGGTCTCCTCCTCCAGTGTGTTTTATTGTGAAATATGAAACAATTGTTAATATTTAAACATTATTTCGTTTAACTTTGGGTGGATCAGACTGATGTGTATACCACCATTTTTACTTACACACAACCAGGGCTCTCAACACGCATTGGCCGTGTGACACACGCATTTCACCAACTTCATACGCTCACACGCAACACATGGCATTTCTCACGCATAAAAATAACAAAGCACATCAGGGCTGCGGGTGATCCGTTCACAGCTTTGTCCATCCAGAGCTCAGTCTAAACTCCGCCTTCTGCGGAGCTGGTTCAGCTTCTTTCACAGCTTGTGGCCATCACTAATTATTTCTGTTGCAGTTCATGTTAACAGAGCAACAGGAAGAGCGATCAGTGCGAAGCAGGAGGCAAGGGGGGAGAGCAGGTCCCAGATAAAGCCTTCATTCACAACCAGTCATGGCTGCAGGCTGGATCAGAAAACAGTTCTGCTAACCAGATGCAATCTAAAACGCCACTTAGTCTGTTTATAAGTTTCGTTCTTATTAATTCTACATTTATTTTTAACCACGTGCCCCGTGTTTTCGTGCCTTAACGCTCTAAGGCTACGTTCACACTGCAGGTCTTAATGCTCAATTCCAATTTTTTTGTGAAATCGGATTTTTTTGCGTGGTCGTTCACATTTCCAAATATATGCGACTTGTATGTGATCTCCTGTGTGAACTGAATGCGTTCAACCTAAGTGTCCCGCATGCGCACTCGAGGACACGATGACGTCACACGTAGCAAGCGTCCTCAGTGTTTGCGGAAGTAAACATGGATTATAATGCTGGCGCGCATTTTGCGCCAGCATTATAATTAAATATAATTAAAATAAATTAAAGCATTTTGCTTTAATTTCTTTTCTAACTGGAGCTTTCTCTCCACTGACTGCTCTCCTCATTGTAGTCCGCTATGGGTGTCGTCTTTCTTCCCGCTTCTGCATAGCAGGACGCAGAATAGTGACGTTTGTCGAGTATCGGTGACGTACAGGTCGGATAAATGCGACCCGGCCGTACAGACACAGGTCGCATTCGAAAACATCAGATACGTATCGAATTCAGGACCACATATCCAAGCGGCCTGGGTCGCATTTGAAAAAATCTGATCTGTGTTGTTCAGACTGTCATACACAGATCAGATCCAGGTCGCATATGGGCAAAAAAATCGGAATTGGGTCACTTCAGGCTGCAGTGTGAACATAGCCTAACTGCTCCTCTCTCCTCCCTTCCCTCGGAGCCAGGGGCTTTTATCAGCAGCCAGCCTTCAAAACGTGAATCACTACATTTAATGTCCTTCCACTCGTACCAAAATGGCCCAATTAAAATCAATAGGAGAGTCAGTAGCTGTGTTTCATATTCTTTTGTTTTTAATGACACAGGACCAGTAGCACTTCGGTGGGCTGCTGCCTTGCGCTTGAATTCAGGTGCACATAATTACATTACATGTCATTTAGGTGCGTATGGCGTTACGTGAGCGTGTCGGAATGATTGGAACAACCAATAGATAAGGTGATTCCCCTGGAACTTGAGAGGCAGAGAGGGGTGAGTATATAGCATCTATGGGTGAGAGCAAGAACAAAATTCTGACAAATTCAAGCCCTCCGGACCGAACAGCAGCTATTGGTTATATTTTTTACAGGCCTGCAGCTCCCACAGGGAATGATTTTTTAACCTCCTTTTTAGGAATATATATTGTATTAACTATTTTCTAGATGGAAGGACGATTTTATCCAGTATAACAAAAAGTGTTTCTGAACAGGATTACCAACTGTAGCTTTAAAGAAAGCATCTGCATTTGAATGCATTTAGAGAAAATTTCCAGCGAGAAGTAGGATATGCCTAATATTTTCATAATCTTAATTCAGGCAATGTAGACAATCTTTAATTTATTGGTTTCACCAATGTTTTAGTGTGTTCCTAGAAAAAACGTGAGATTGTTGGATTTTTTTTTACCGTCGCTACAGTGATTGTTATGGATGTAGCCATTCTATGTCACCAAACTGCATTCCTCGTACATAAAAACAACATTTAAGGAAAACATCTGCACTTATATGGATATGACATTTCTGGCAAAAGGTTTGCATAATATTTTCCAATTCGTCGTTTTTCATTTGAGTTTTGACAAAGATTTCAGTGTAACGTGTTCTGCTGTTGTGTAGGCCGGCGCTATGGACGCTTCTGTCACCATAGTAGGGCTGCATTCCATTTAGTCTGTGATCATTCCCTGGATTGGGTCAGAGCTTTATAGATCTATTTGCCATTGTAAAACCCAGATTTCCCCCTGAAAGGTTACATTCACTGCTATTTTTTGGGAGGTTTTCCACATAGACCTTGTAAAGTCACTATCTTTTTATCTTTTAGTGATTTTGCTTTTGGAGATTGATTGTGAAAAAGGCACAGGTCAGTTGGACCTGCAAGGCAGAGTCATGTCCGTTTGCATCTTACAAGTTTAAAGTGAGAATGAGAAGCCTTAGGCTGAGGTGTGTACACAGTTTTTGTTCTACTTCAGCACGGTAGTGCACATTCTTTAAATGTCTGTGTGTGTGCACACCTCAACATTTTACCATTTCTGCTTTGATTTATCTGTGTTGCTAGGTATTTAGTGGGAATTAACATAATTGTAGTTAATTAACACAAAAACGGGCTGATCGGCTTATCTTTATATTGAGTGCAGGGGGAGAAATTAACTGTTTGCCTTGTTCCCCTGTGGTTGCCAAAGTCAGGGGCTCATTTCCTCCAAAGTTAATCACAACAGGCATACTTGTTTGAAGCCCAGAAAGATTTGATACAATTTTGCGAATTTTAATAGACATTAATGCGCGTATGCTCAATATAGAGCCCACACTTTCCACTGAGCAAGCAGGATCAAACAGTGTGTCCATGACAGATAAGCAAATCATTAGCTCAATACTTAAACTGTCATGATTAATTATTCCATAAAGGATTTTAATTCATTGGACAGTCATTGTTGAGAAGCTGTGACTTCCCCCACATATCAAATTGAATTACAAAGACGAACTATGTCTTAACACATTAATGAGGACTGATTCGGGCCTGGATTCTAACGAAGAGGTTTGTCTCTACATCTGTGTGCGTGCATCTGGAGGACTAGCTGAATAAAAACAATTCTAGAGACATTTAATTAACCAGAAAGTCTCAACATCACTGACCTCAAAACATTAGCTATCAAGTACACCAGAGTTTCTTTGCAACGGAGTTACTGTAACATTGTCGAGTTCAGCACCCTCATTAATATTTGTCTCTGATGCCATACTTCCTGTTTAGGTTTGGTTTCACTGTTTTTATTAGTGTTATCTAGCAGGACAACATTTCTGGCATCAACTAATATAAACAAACTGTGGATGAGCTACCATACCTATTCTGTCATGTTTAATGAAGGATGACTCTGAAGAGAACCAGGGCGATAGGTGACGGTGAAGTTAAATCGGGAGAAGAACAGGGATCAACAGGCTCTGGCGGGGAGTTCAGACGTTTAGAGGACTGGATGTTGGAGAGGTTCTTGTGGTCGATCCAAATGATGATGGGCAACTCTGTTCCCTCCAGCCAGTGGTGCCACTCTTCTAAAGCCAACTTGATGGCCTGAAGCTCTCGGTCTTCCACGTCGTAGTTTCGTTCAGCAGGGGAGAAGCGCCTGGAGAAAAAGGCGCAGGGATGAAGTTTCCCATCTGAGCCTGACATCTGGGACAGGACAGCTCCAGCTCCTGAATCTGACGTGTCAGCTCCAGGGTGAACTGGACCGATGGATCAGGGTAGGTGAGGATGGGGGCTTGAGAAAATCTTTCTTTTATGAGCCTGAAGGCTTGGTCCGCTTCAGACGACCACAGGAAAGTCTTCTTGGTGGAGGTGAGGGCTGTAAGAGGTGAAGCAATGACACTGTAATTCTTGATGAAGACTCTATAGAAGTTGGCAAACCCCAGGAAACTCTGAAGTTGTTTTCTGGTCTTGGGCGTGGGCCAGTCAGTAACTGCTTTAACCTTTCCTGGATCCGTCTTCACCTGTCCACCCTCAAATATGAAACTGAGGAAGCTGATGGATTCTTGATGGAACTCACATTTTTCTGCTTTTACAAAGAGACGGTTCTCCAGGAGGCGTTGGAGGACCATGCGGACATGCAGCTGATGTTGTCGGGGATCTTTGGAAAAAACAAGGATGTCAAAGTAAACAAATACAAAATTATATATAAAGTCTCTGAGGACGTCAGTAATAAGAGCCTGGAAAACAGCAGGGGCGTTGGTTAGGCCGAAAGGCATCACTAAATACTCAAAGTGGCCGATAGGGGTCTTGAATGCTGTTTTCCACTCATCTCCTCCAGTATCCCCTGAATTACTGGCGGGCAAGATCTTTTTGGGCGAAAAGGGCAAGACAAGCGGAAATGCCCGGCGGCATCGCAGGAAAGGCACAGTTGATCCCTCATACACTTATCTCTTTCTTCCGCCGACAGGCGGGCTCTACCTATCTGCATAGGTTCGTCGGTAGGCTGTTTATAGATAGGGGCTGGACAGGATTGGTGTGCTACTACTGGGACTGAAGGGATTGGACGTCGAGCTTAAGGCTGGTCCTGACCCCGCCTTTCGCGAGCTCTTTCCTGGAGCCAGTTGTCTACCTGAGTAGCGAGACTGATTAAGTCTTCAAGATCGTTGGGCTTATCACGACTGGCTAGCTCATCCTTCAGCTTATCAGAAAGGGCATTAAGGAACGCTGCCTTTAAAGCACGGGAGTTGTACCCTGTCTGAGCCGCAATAGTGCGGAAATTGACTTCAAAGTTGGCAACGGATCTACTTTCTTGTTGAAGGACCATTATTTTCTTAGCTGCCTCCTCCTCGCTCAGGGAGGAGGAGAACGTTCTTTTAAAGAGCGATGTTGGACTCATAAATAAAAGATTCGACCCATCTTAGGGCTCTGTCTCGGAGAAGACGGACTATATAAGAGATTTTGTGAGCGTCGTCAAGGAAAAACTGAGGAGAATGACTAAAAACTAAAGAGCATTGTAAAAGGAATCCCCTGGACTTACTCAGATCTCCTGTGAACAGCCCGGGGACCGGAGTGGAGACCCTGATATCAGTTGCAGATGACACCGCGGGGGTTACGGGAGGACTGGCTGCTGAGGGAGAAGCAGAGGTGGCGTTGTATTCAATAAGGTTTTAACATCCTGGAGTTTGTGGGTTAGAGAGTTCATGGTCTACATAACTTGTGTCTGTTGTTGAATCATGGTCTGAATTAGGGCTTTGTGCTGGCCTAGCAGTAACCCTTGGTGGGAAACGGCACTCCAGAGTAATTGTACTCCAGAGTCAGCTTGGTCAGTTCGTTCTGTCATGTTTAACGAAGGATGACTGGTTTGAATGATGAAAATAATGAGGAATGCAGGGACTCACTGAGGAGGTGGTTAGGTTTGAGCTTGGGAGGGTGATGTCCAGAGGAGTTGGTGGATGGTGCAGGTCCGGTAGTGTTCTCCAGGGTGTGTTGTCAGAGGGTGGACAGGCAGGCGAGCTCAGGCAGGAGGGCTTACGCAGAGTATGGGTCCGAGGCTTCATGGATTCCAGGAAGCTGGCTAGGAACGTCTCGGAGAAGTCTTGGAGAGATCTTGGCTTGGGAATCCAGGGTTCTGGGAGCAAGGAAACAAGAGCAGGATTAGGTTCAGGTATCACAAGGAGTCAAGGCTAGGAAGCTGATTGGTCTGTACCAACGTATGAGCGTTAACGAACTGACGCCCTCCTCCTGGTTCCAGCTCCTTACGAAGGGTGGTAATCAGCTCAGATGTAGAACACCTGCCCATCCAGCCCTGCTGAGGAAAGAGAGAGGGAAAACCCAACCTGCACCTAGACCTAGGATTATGACATATTCAGCAAATGTCTGTTCTTTGTAATGACACGTTTTGCTTTATATTTAAATAATTTTTATGCGTGCAATACCATTGCATTGTCAAAGAACAGAGACCTTTGAGGTAGGCAGATTGTGCTGAAAAAAATACCACCTACTAAAAGCTGATGGTAATTGGAATTAGCTTATTTATTCTGTGCACAAAGAAGGACATTTTACTTGTTTATGTGCACGCACACACACACACACACACACACACACACACACATATATATATATATATATATATATATATATATATATATATATATATATATATATATATATATATATATATATATATATATATATATATATATGCAGGTTGAAGATGTAGTTGTGTAATTGAATAAATTGGCTTATCAGATTACTTGTCAGTTTTTAGTCTTGGGATTGTGTGAAATGAATTTCTAAATAAATGCGACTCATGTCTTCTTTTCCTCTTTATGACGCATTTTTTGACTGATGTGACTAATATTCCAGAGCGACTTATAGCCTAAAAAATGTGGTACACTGTGTTTTACTGTTTAGATTCTGACCTGATTCATTCAGGCAGATGTTCTTAAAGTTTTGAGGAAAGCCTCATCAGGATAGGATCTTAAGTTTTCTAATGATTAGCAAAAGTATTTGTTAGATGACTTCTGTATCTGCTGTTTTTATGGTTAAAGAGAGGATAACTATTGCCTGAAAATAGGTGAACATTCCCTCCATCTACTGGACTTGATATCCATGTTTGAGTTTTTGTGTACATTGTGCAATCTGATTTGTAAATCCAGGACTGCACGAATAACTCAACTAGAAGGTGCAGGACAATTACAAACACTGAAAGAGGAGACTCCACTAATTTGTTCATTATCAGGTGACTTCCAAGTTCTGTCTAAACTTTGGTTCCACTAAAGCCTCTCTAACCGTGACAAAAACAACTATACATATATCAGATGAAAGGAATTGATGTCAATAAATGATAAATAAAATTACTTAATTTATGTGAATATTTGTTTTTAATCTTCTAAACTTATTTAAGTGAAAATTAGATGTTTTTTTCAACAAAGTGCGGCACATTTGGTCCTCCAGAATATTGAACCTGCGTTGTGGTGAAATGGGGGTGGTTCAATAAATGTCTACTAAGGCTTACACACCATGCATGAGCATCACTAGTAAGTTTTAAAAATCACAGCAGTCTCTTCACATTAAATGTTATTTTTATCAGTCTGAATTCTTTAGATTTCTATTCTGTCTAGAGGGCAAATTGTCTTGGTGAGCTTAAATATCATGAAAGGAATGAGAAGAATAAAATTTAAATACTTTTATTATAAGAATCACAGTATTAACACATCTGCTGTAAATTGAATGATTATATTTTATCTAGTCTCAAAGAAGTCAAAATTATTGGTAATTACAAAAATATTATGATAAATTAACTAAGAAAACCTAAAGATGAATTCTAAATGCTTTTAGGGGATTCTTAAAGTGTTGGTGAATGAACGTTCAGGTTTTCTTTAACTTAGAATTTAACCTTATCAAATTAGTCTTTATAGCTTGGAATTTAAAGTGGTGTTTTACACAAATATTTGGATTTTTCAATACCTCACTTTACTTTGGAAAACTTTGGAAGGATTTATTAAAGGGGTCCCAACAGAGGGAGGCTTTTAGGTCAGGTCACAGATAATGTCACAGCCTTATCACTGGACAGAGCAGGGCGTACCTCCACTTTGGGTCAGACGCCTATTACTTTATGTATAGAGTACTTTTTCTGTCTGTCCCTTCGCAGACCGTAGATGGACTGGTTGGCTGTGGACAAATTGCCATTAAGGGATTAATAAAGTTCTCCTGACCTTAACTGGAACCAGCTTTGGCTTCTTGCTCTGGGTTCCATCAGGTCTCTTGGCTCCGTCTCTCTCTCTTGGCTGGAAAGGATCGACAGCAGTGGCTCACACACACGCTGTCTATCCATGGAGTTTACTCATCAGGCTGAAAGGATTTTGAGTGCTTTGGCTATTGCAATTATTGGAATTTAGAATTGTGAACAGTCCTACAACTATCTTACTAAAAGAATAAAGAATGATCCAGTGAATAAAGCAACATAACAAAATTCTAGTTGTTTAAACTTGTTTTTGATTTGATTAGCCTTGTTTCTTGTATAGCGTGCGTGTCAGGTGAATATAAAGGTGTCCGCCCTCTGTCTCTTCACTGCATATTTTGCACAATTTAATTTTCCTGTCTGCAGCCAGTGTATTTCTAATCAAGGTCTGAGACCTGCACCGAGTTACTCATTGTCAATTTGGCATGTATTCACATGCATTTAAATTTCAGTAAAAAATAAAGGTTTTATCGCTTTTATCCTAACAATTGGATATTAAACATCTCGAGAGTGTCGCCTGTGGAATAACAAAGAAAATAAGATTTTGTTTGATGTTACCTGAAGACTTTTTTAAAAGTCTTGATCAGAAAAGTGAAGAGTCTACATCTGCGCACAAATAATTACATGCAAGGTCAGTTTTTCTGCATTCCTTAATGCTACATTGTGAAATGTCTTTGAAATTGATGTAAATGTAGTCAGGCTACATGTCCTTATTGCACCTCAACATTTGTCTATTGTTACTTTTAATCAGAACAAAGCTTTTTTTGTACTTTGGTCAGATTTTGCCTGTACAACCTCTGTATGGGGTAGATCAGGTACTCCATCTCCACCAGGATGGCACATCAATACAAGGAGAGCTAGACAGGGCCATCAGAGGCCCTGTCTAGCGAAGCAAAACTGTGCAAATAGACCAAACTGGTTGTGTCTCTGGAGAATCTGGTGGACCCAATGACGCTGACACCATTGTTTGGCTTACCACATTACATACGGCACCATCACTCGTTCGTAAAACCTAATAGATTTTTTTTACTTTTGATGTGTATTGGTAGAGTTAGTTTTAGGCATGTGTTTTGATGGAAAGATATGGAGTCAAACACTGACCAGATAAACAAGCATCTATGTCACCACAGAGGTAGTGTTTCATATCACCATACTCTCTGCACCTGGGTAATTAATGCCGTAGCTTCAAATAATCACACTCGAAACGGAGATAATCATCCCTGGCCCTAACAACATTCTGGTTCTATTGTATAGTTCAAGATTGACCAGAGATTTGTGTTGCAGGTACCATGTCTGTGTGACCATCCTGATCTACTTCCTTCCGCTGCTGGTGATGGGCTGTGCTTACCTTGTGGTGGGCGTGAACCTTTGGGCCAGCGAGATCCCAGGAGACTCCTCTGACCGCTACAAAGAGCAGCTCACTGCCAAGCGCAAGGTACTCTTGATCAGTGCACTTATCTGAATGTATGGATATTTTTCCTGAGATGTGACGTGTTTTTCATCTTTCAGCAAAAAATTGGCTGAAGGATAAAGTATTGCGGTGTATGTTGTAATTCTCCTTAAGATTAGATAATAATGTCCCTACCACAAAACTAAACCCTGCACTCATTGCTTTCTTCTTGTGATGCCGGAGATTTTCCAGTCCACCAATTGTCCTTTCAACTACACAACGCCTTTATGCACTATTTTTGCTGTCAGTCCTCTTCCCCAGTCATACTTCTCACTTTCAAAGCCCTTACTTTCTCTAGGTCTTAAAAATGTAGAGACTAATGGACTTGTATAAACCGTTGGTGATCAGATGGCTTAGATTAGCATTGCCAGTGTAAATTATTCTTTTCAAATTGTGTCCTAAAGCTCTACAACTGCTACGCTTTTTAAATAGTTATTTGTTCTTTTTAAGATTTAGACGTCTTTGAATGCACACATTTTGCAGCTTGCTAGAGCCACTGATCCACGCTCTGCACTAATGAGCCAGCCTCTCACATCTGTTTCGTCTCTCAGTATTATTTGCAGTTTATTGACAGTCAGCAGGGTCTGTTATTGTCTGTTCACACTAATGATGCGCCTACGGACGTAACGTTTTTATCTTGTGGAGAGTTCAAATCACCAGAGGTTTTCTATCAATTTTTCTGGACAGCAAGTTTTGTTGCAACACATTAGGCCAACAGAGAGGGTTGTCTTAGGATACGGGAAGTGAGAGTTCAATCCTGGAAATACATCAATGCACCACACTATACCGCATACAGAAGCAAATACAATTTAAACAGAAAACAGAGTACACAAACAGTAACACCTTTGTTGGTAATAGTTCTCTTCCTCAGATCCAGAAATATTTCAGTAGCAAGCAAAGGTTTAGGCTCCTGTTGTCTCCAGTCTAACTCTGTGAAAGGTTACTTTGTTGGGAGAATTTTCCATTTTTTGTTTCTTAAATCTTTCAGTCATTAACAGGTTTTTTTTTCCTTTTGAGGAAACCGCTTTGTCCAGCTGTCATTGGGTGAGAGGTGGGGTACCCTGGATAGATTGCCAGTTCATCACAGGCCAACATTACTAACCTGGTTAGAAAAAAAATGGGAAAGTCAATTGGGATTTATTATGTTAATCCTTTCTGTAGGTTAAATTAGGGTACATTTGATTGTTGGGTAAGCAGGCTCTAAAATTTTATCTTTTGCCTTTTATGGTGCCACATGGATAAAGTTTGTAAAATATTTTCCAAAACCATTTCAATGGAAATTTAATTTATTCTCTTTTTTTGTTTCTTCTTTTATCAGATAAACAGTGTGTTTGATAACAGAAGAGATAAAAAAAAGAGTATATCTAATTCGTTGACACTATAAACTTTTCTGGAAAGGGAATTTAATTTATTTAAATTCTATTTTTGCATACCACAGACATATTATTGCTCAAAAGTATTATTTTAATCTGGCCAACATGTTTCTATGTCCAAATATTTGTGAACATCCTGGGGTGATTGTAGTTTTGGATTTCTGTTTTTCCCTGCTTATTTTTTCTAGTTGCTGCCATTTTAGTTCATTAATTGTTGATTAGCTTCTTTATTCTTTCTTGTTTATTTGGTAATATATTCAGACAGATTTCTTCCCTATATTCCTCACTGTCTATCTATTACTTACTCCCTCTATGCTCTCTGCCCTCGTGGTTCTCAGCTATTGCTAATTTCTTATGTGATTATGCTCACCCTCTTGCCATGGCCTTCTCATTTCTCCCCTGTATATAAACTGTCTGGTTCTCTCCCTCCGTTGCAGGTTTTTCCACAGGCTCTTGCCTTCTGCCACTCCATTTGATTTGCTGCTCCCTGTGTCTCGTTCCTTTCTCGTTGCCCATTATTCTGTTTTAGTGTTTCATGCCTGCACTTCTGTGTGAGGATTATATGTGAGTTTTTTGATCATTAATCTCCTGTTTTGTTCTTTCCTCATTCTGCGCTTGGGTCATCAATGATTATATTAAAATCTGGGATTTTCCAAATTCCTAAATCTAATCACATAGAAGAGTCTGTCTGGGGAATAAAAGATCAGGGTGATTGGAAAGAGGCCCTCTAAACTGAAAAAAAATTTAAGAATTAAGAAAAAATTACATCTTAATCTAGGGCTGAGCGATATGGCCTAAAATCAATATTGTCATATATCGAGCAGTTCACCTCGATAACGATAAATGGATGATAACACAAACCACCACCACCCCTTCCCCAACCCCACAGCCAGTTATATTGATGGTATAATTCACCGGGACAATCAGAACTAAATTATCTAAATAGATGCAAATCTCAATTACACATATTCCCCTAAAAGCGCATATAGGTTAAAGATTAAGTGATAATAATTATACTATTGAATGGTTGCACCTTAGGTAACTCCGTTAAGATGTGCACACTTACCGATTGCAGCCTGCAACCCAAAACACTGCACTCACTTCCATCTATTGAGCTCGGCAGCTTTAACTATGTTTGCGCCAGTAGTAATACTGACAACAGTCTCTTCCTTGATGTCCCATACAGAGCAAAACCTGGTCCAACCATCTCCCCAGTATCGATTGGAAAATATGCCGTGTCGAGCACTCTGTTGCGCAGTTTACATTTGTCATTGATTTAATGTACGGGTCCAACGAGCTAAACAGCTGCTCCTCTTCCTCCTCCAGCAGCTCTACCACAGCTGATGCTTAAACATTTGAAATGTCCTCTGTTTCCTCAACCTCCCCATCTCTTTCGGTTCTTGTTTCAGACTGGATGGGGTGGAGTCACGTGACTGCAGACTGTACACGTGGCAAAGCGTCTTAAAGGGATAGGACTGAGCCTACCTTTACTATAAAAACAAGTTTTTCTTGTATTTTTTTAACACCAGAAATCGCGCTTGTGCACTTTTAGTGTTTATGTATCAGATTAGCTCCAGTGGAGGTAAAATCCACTGGGGCTAATTGTTCTCAATCAATCAATCTTTATTGTCAACTACAATTTGCATCCTAATCAAAATTACAGTTTCAGTACAAACCGTCCATCGGGGACGGTTGACTGAGGCCATGCATGCCAAAAGGACGCAGCCGTTAGGCGCATTCCTTCAACTGCCAAGGACCCCGCTGTGACATGGTTTCCTTAGTGCGTATACTTTGAAAATGGCTGAGAGTTGCAAGAAACAAACTATCTTACGAGTTTATGAGAAGAAAAGGAAGGCCTCAGAATAAAGAAATAAGACCAGAGTGGTCTAGGGAGATTTTTTTCACACTGTTGTGCCAGTTCAGACGTGACAGAAAGCGGTAACGGACTACGTTACCCATGATGCAATGTGGTCAAAATGGCCACCAACTCATGTGGTCAAAATGGCCACCAACTCCCATCACGCAACACGGCAAAATGGCCGCCGATCAAGGAAACAGCATCAATTCGGGACGTAACGGACTGCGTTACCCATGATGCAATGTGGTCAAAATGGCCACCAACTCCCATCACGCAACACGGCAAAATGGCCGCCGATCAAGATAAGGTTGCTATGGTGATAGCTATAAAAGCCGATCACACACGATGAGCTTCCTTCTTCCCTGGCTTTTAGCCAACCCGAGAAGACACGCACAGCTGATTCCCACGCCACGTGTTCGATTGCTCGCTGGACCGAGATTTTTCGACGCAACGGTTATTCCCTGCTTTATAACAGGAGGTCGACTTAAATAAGTACTTTTAAATTCCCTCTGATCAAAAGACTGAGAGACGCCGCATCTCCCACTGATCGAAGAGGACCCCGCTTTGTCTGGCCAACAAAGCGACCGAACCCGGAGGAAGAAACGAAGCAGCTTCTTCCCCGTCCCGCTGCAGCCTGTGGACAACTGCGCTCGTCGAAGCGCGTCCAGAAAGCCACACTCGGAGCGTTCCGGACCAGCTCCGAGGCAACTCAAAGTAACGGGGTTTTTCCCCTTTCATTTCTGTCTCACCAACAGGGTGTTTAGAAGTGCCTGGGCAGGCGGTAGAACTTTGTAGGTGTTGGTTAATGCTTTTATTCCACGACGAAGTTGGAATTATTTTGCTGAACATTTTCTTTGTATGTGCATGCATTTTACAATTGATTTGCTGTGTTGATTTGTGATCCATCAAGAACCCCGCCGTGGGTTACCGATTTATCTCTTTTCATCTTCTTCCCTGCTTCCCCCCTCTCTCTCTTTTCGCTCCTTATCAGTTTAATTTCTTTGTCCGAGCTCAAGTCGCGGGCTTTGCTTTAAACTCCTAGTTAGCCCCCCCCTCTCGAAACGAGGCATTGTCCCATCAGCGTAAGCGTGGTTACGTTATTAGGACCTCCCCTCATACGTCATCGTAGCAGCCATCTTGGGAGGGTCACGTGTATCTGGACTGTAGGTAGCTTAGCTGAACTAGCTTTGTGTAAGACATCAAAGCGTCCAGTGAGATTCCCGAAGCTGTTCTGTCTGTCAATGCTGATACGTGAAATGCCGATGTTTCGAGGGCGGTGTTAAACAACTTTGAGTTAAGTTAAGATCTGCTAACCGCTCATTTTAATCCATTGTTTATTTTTGTTTTGTTCTTTATTTCCACATATATATTTTGCATGTTTTAGTTTAGTAATGAGTAAGAATTCCAAAGTTGTTTGAATCAGAGAATTACTGTAACAGGGAATTGCTTTTGGTTCAATAAAACCAACCACTGCGGAATAGACATTGTTTTGTGTTCAGTCCAATTCACAGTTGCCTGGGTATTCAGAAATCAGAGCTAACCTCCTTTGGAGTTAACATCTGACATTAATACAGAGACAATATCATTGGATGGTGATAAGGAATAAGGATTTAAACTCTAATTGCAGTTACATTGGGGTTCTCACAGCCTGCTGGATAAACCTGGTCGGTTAACAGTCCGACCTGATCATTTATTCCAGCATAAATGAGTTCATAACAGAAAGTTAACTAATGCATTAGTGGTATAAATACTTATAAGCTTATAGCTAACATCACCACCATTTGAACTATATTTGTTATAGCGAAATTTTGAGTTGAATGATTTATTATTTAAATTATAATACCAAATTATAATTAATAATAATAATAAGCATATTCAACCAGCTTATGGCATAGCATAAATTGGCTTTTCCCGGTGTGGGCTGGAGTCTACTTATTGGCGTTCCTTTAGACTAAATCGAATAACCAGCAACTTATGAATTGAATGAACACAATCCATATTCCAGCATTTTGACTGCTCACCTTGCCAAAAGGACTATTCAGTCATAATTGATTAAGGAGGTATCATTACTAAATATATACGTGTTTGTGGTGGTTTGAGGTTGTTAACCTGAGGTTTGAATATTGATTTCTGGACTGGAAGTCAGCTAGATTGAAATACACAGCAGCCAGCGTCTGCTACTTGTCAATCGGAGTCTGTGTCGTGTTCTGCTTTGAAAAGAGAGACCCTGCCTCCATCTGGTGGCCAGGATAGGTAGTTGCAGTCACGGTTTTAAAGACAGCTTAGATCGCTCAGTGTCCCGGAGGGACAGTTTTGAAAGTCAGTTTCTTTAAACTTACCTTACGGTTCCGCCCTTTTGTCTTCTTTAATTTTATTTTATTCATATATATTTTTTTTTTCTCCTTTATCCCCTTCTGCTCATCATAAGTGGTCAAAATTGAGCTGTGATTTTGAAACTAAGGTTGCAATTTAGCGGTTTTTAACTGTCATTCTTTGCCACCTCTGAAGCTCCAAAACACTTTGCTATTTTCCACACATGTGTAGAGCACCTGTTCTGAAATAACTTACATCACAAACAAAGCCACAGCTTTATCATTTAATTACTGGCCGAAAGGTTAGTGGTCCATGTCACTCAAAGTTAATTTTCTCAAAGTTAAACAAGCATATTAACCGTTCCTAAAACTAAGGAGTTGTAAGTCGCAGGGTTGATTTTCCCCTGTGCAGCCTAATTAAACGCACGTATTTGAACCCACTTACTGCAGTTAAGTGCCAGTCATAGTGCGTGTTTGCTGTTAACAGTTAAAGTGAAGCCACTTAACAGTTGTTGTTAGCAGTTGTTGTTTAGCGCTGAGCTAAACTTAAGTGTATGCGTTGTTACCTAGTGCTAAGCTAGAATACAGCGTTGTTATTTGTTGTCTGTTGTTTAGCGCTGAGCTAAACTACAGGTTGTTACCTGTTGTGTTGTTATCCATAGCTGACAAAGAATGGATAGTAGCGGTTCTTCAGCTGAAGGAGCTGAAGGTCCAAACCATTCCATTGGAATGGAGGCCCAGGATGTCATTAGCTCACTGCTTAAAATGACACCGGACGAACAAACCCGTCTGAATCAGTTTAGCATAGAAGACTGTGAGAGGAGAATTCAGGAATTGGTGGAGGAGGTCCAGAGCAAACCTAAACATAGATTGGTAGCAGATGTTTTGGGTGAATTAACTGCGTTATACCACCGAAGGTTAACGCTAGAGACCGATCTGCGTAACAGAGAGGTTGAGATACGGATCGCAGCTGAGGAAAGAGTTAGGGAGCTAGAACAGAGAAGTGTTCAGGGCAGCTGTCATCCCACAGAGGAGCGAGAGGAGGATCGCATTAGCTTGCAGACAGAAGGATCTGAGTGTGAGAACTCCAAAGGAAAACATGGAGATCACACCTGGAGGACATTGGATGAACTGGGCCCCCAGACACCTTCTGAGCGAAGGGTAAGCGAAGGTCAGGACAGATATAGCAGTGTGATACGGAAAGAAATGCCTAAACAACTTAGGGTGGCAATCAGAACTGATCCACATGATGTAAATCATGGGAAAACACCTGCTTCCCACCTGACCCCTGACACGGTCCGCTGTGATCTTTTCCCCCCACCAGGGCGACGAGAGCACCGTTCCTGGGACACAGGTGAACCCCACTCCTCTGAACTGCGTCCACAGACAAGAGTTCATGACAGGGGGGGTCCCCCTGCGTCCCACGAACGGCCGCCTCCGCCAGGTAGGTGGTCAGAACTGGAGCCTCCCTCCTATCGTGGTTACCACAGGCAAGAGTCGTCAGGAGAGGACTCAGATGGACCAGCTCCGATCCCTGAACAGGGACTGCGGATGCGTCAACTTGAGTCCCTGGCCCGAGACATAGAGCGTTTTGATCCTAGCAATACAGAATCCACCATTGATGACTATCTCAGAGAGGTAGAGCGCTCTCTGCTAGACTTATATAGCCCCTCAGCTCGAGAAAAGTTGAAGCTTATCTGGAAGACCACGTCCAGAAGTGTCCATGTTTTCATAGAAAGCCTCCCTCCAGCTACACGTGACCGTTATTCAGCTCTTTGTCAGGCTTTAAGAGAAGAATATTCGGCCTTTACAGACCCAGCTTCGGCCACTCTTGGAGCTTTTGCAATTCAGCAAAAGAGAACTGAAGCACCAAAAGAGTACTACCGTCGCTTGCGGGCTGCTTACTTTCAGGGACGAAATGCTCCCGGCTTGGAGGAAGACCACACTTTCAAATCTTTGTTCCTCCATAACCTTCATGAAAGCGTGCGTTATGAGGTTACCATGCATTGTAGAACCAAGAAACTTACCATGCAGGAAATCAGGAAATACGCGCAGGTGGCATGGGAAACACGTGTCCGGCCCAACAAAGGAGCCGATAGTGATAAAAAGGTTCTGCAGATTCAAGCCGAACCAGAAAAGAGTTTAGGTCTGGAGGGACATGAGATGCCTCCCTTCAAACCTAAAACTAGATTTGGCCCTAAGAAGCAACATGGTTTTGAGCCGCAGCAGAAGAAAGCTTCCCAGGATAGGAGAGGTCAGCATGGCAGCATGGAAGGTGAGAGGTTTCAAAAATGGCACAGGCCGGATCCAGCTCGATACGGTAAGCAAGCTGACAGGCCAGAAAGGTCGAAAAGCACACATGACAACAAAGGCTGGAACCTGCGCATGAAGGAGTCAATGAGAAAGGAGATAGAGGAGACTTTTCGCAGGTTGCTAGCCGAAACAGTGCGTCAGATCGCGCCGCAGCCGTCCCAGCCATCATCCAATCCTGTCGACCCTCCAGGTAAGCCAGGCCCAAAACCCCAGCCAGCATGACTAGGCGTGGAACAGGCTTCCCCTTCTAACAGAGTTTATCTGATTAAGGGGGGGGACCAACCGAAAAATCACCAACAACCTTCTAAGATCCCATCAGCAGGTGATCAGAAAGCCCCTTTTCTAAGGTTTCTAGGTGAGCTAAACCATCATGAAAATGCACACCGCTTATACTGCTCGACAGTTATCGGAGGATGTGTAACTGCAAATGCTCTTTTAGACACGGGTTCCGAGATCAGTCTAATGTGCTCAGATTTGTTTGATGAGGTGACCAGAGCTATGGTGTCTCTTGGGAAACCGTTCCAGGTGGAGACCTGTAACGTGGGCATCACTAGCTACACTCAGGATCAGTCATGCATCACCAAACGGGCGTGGTTAGACATCACTTTCCGTGACATGACCCTGGTGCACCCCATCTACATATGTACTTTGGACACAGAACCTTTTCTTGTGGGTCAGGACCTGTTGAACAGGTTAGCCCCACTCATTGACTGCTATCATGGTCATCTTTGGGCCCAAGTGGGGACTCCCAAGCCCCTCACTTCTGGAAGTGGACTGTCCGTCCCTATCAACCAGGTGACATGCTCCGAGGAGCCCAAAGAACTTTTAGCACCATTTCTGCCTTCCACACAGCCGATTTCCAAATCCTCTGACACACCCCTGCTTGAGCTGAACAACCGCTCAGCTTACCTTTTAGTGGAGAATCCAACTCGCATGCCGATCCAAGTGGTGGCGAAGAAACCTCTTGGGGTGCTCATCGAAAGCTCTTTCCACGACTTTGAGCTGAGCATTCCCGTCATCGGAGACCTGCCCTTATCCTTGACCGGCAGACAGGACTCTCCAGACACCGTGTTTACTTTTCCTTCCAACATGATCCAAATCAGGCGACATGAAGCTCGGCCTGCTGGATCCATTTGTGGTGCAACGCTTGAAGCTAAAGGAAATCTGTTGGTGTATGCGATAACAACCAACCCAACAGAACCAGCACCAAATCAACCAGAGAACCGGGACTCACCCACTGAGCCCTGCCCTGGTTTCGAAACAGAAATTATGCAACAGCTGGGAAAAGCTGATGCTCTGACTACTGAAACAGAGGAAACAGCACTTAAGGAGCTGTTTTATGAGTTTCAGACCATTCAGCCCAAAGATTCAAACGAACTTGGGATCACATTGACACACGTCCATGACTCACCAGTAGGAGAACACAAAAGCTGCAAAGCTAATCTGAAAACTCCCCAACGGGTGACGTCCCGGCCTTCAACGGCCCAGGAGTATGTACAAGGCTGCTTAACCTGCAGCCAGTTACAACCCACACGACCACTAAACCGAGCCCTGCTTCAGCAAAGGGGGGTTATATTTCTGTGGTCACATTTGCAGACTGACTGGATCGGTCCAGTCCCCGAATCGTTAAGAGATAACAAATACCTTTTGACAATAACAGGCAGTTTCACAGAATGGGTCGAATGTTTGCCGGCACCGAATGACACCGCTGTCACCACAGCAGCCCTGCTGCTAAATCACGTTTTCAGCCGGTGGGGCCTTCCCCTGTCCATCGACTCGGACAGAGGAACGTCAAACATTATGACCGTGCTTTTCAACATGTTGGGCGTGGAAGTTAAATTCCACATCACCTACCGCCCACAGTCATCCGGACAGGTGGAGCGAATGAACTGCACCGTGGCCAGCATGTCAAAGGAACATGCCAGCAGCCATGACAGGGACCGGGATACAAAGCTTCCCCTGGTCCTAATGCTAGTCCGCTCTATCTCACCATGCTCCACAGGGGCGACACTTTTCCAGATGATGACAGGAAGACTAAGGACACTTCCCCTGAATCTCATCTACCAGCCCGAAGGCGTCAGTGTGACAACCGTCTACACTGCACACCAGTCCGTCACTGACTTAAAAGACTGTCTCCAAACGACTTTCGCGTGGCCTCGAAAGAACCTAGAAGCCCGCATGCAAAGTCCAGAGTACAAATGGGTTCATGCGAACCAAATTAAACCGTCCACCAAACTCTCCTCACAGGGAACGGAGCCTAACTCCGCCCCCGCCGAAGAGAACAATGCATAGCATTAAATAGGACAAGTGCATGTTCAATCAGGACACTTTAAACATGCACTAATAAAGCAAGTGTCCATACATAACTTCACGTCTATAATTTCACACTCAGCCATAACGCCATGCATTGCTTTGGAAACGCTCACGGAAGTGGTAAAGAATGACATGATGTATACTCAGGTTGTTAGAGATTTAATGCAGGACCTCACTCGAGAGGTTAGTTCATCCATAAATAGCCTTGCTGAAGGACGGATTCCTCCGTACCTGGTACCAGTAGATTTGGTTGAAAAGGTTTTCAAATCTGCCTCTAGTGAAACACTGCAACCACCACAAATACACCTGGCGTACAGCCTATGTAGTGCAATTCCGATATTTGTAAATCCTGACAACTTGGAGATAGGATTTATGCTAAACCTTCCCATCATTGAAAGAGCTAATGTGTATAGGTTTAAATCAGTATTGAATGTCGGTTTTTGGCAAGGTGAGACCCACGTACACCTACAAACTCCCTCAATATTGGCCTATCATGATGCTGACCCCAAACTTTATTTAGTCCCTAATTTGGATTTGTGTACCAAAACCAAAGACATCCACTGGGTATGCCCAAGCAACCCATTTATCAGAGACGTTACCAATTACCTGTGTGGTCTAAGGAATGAATCCCCTGAACAGAACTGTCAGGCTAGAATGACCCTTAAAGATGCAGGTGTGGAAACCAAAATTGAGCGGGCAGGTAACCGCTGGCTCGTTAGCACCCCAGAGGCAGAAGCCCTGTTATCCTACGAGCAGCATGACACAGTTACTAGACTAAAACTGCCCAACCAAACCATTTTCTGTTCCCCACCTCAAGGTGCTGTAGTCCACATTGGAAACATGGTTCTGCATCACCTTGACGTTGACAAATTTGACTCAGAGATTGAAATAATAGATGTCTTTAAGGGATACAATTTCAGCATTGATGTCGGCATTGAAAGACAGCTTTTACTTGCAGGCACCCAGCTGATTAAATTCAGTCTCACTCCATCAGCGTTGAGCTCGGTCCCTCTGCTTCGCTTCCCCAGAGCTACAGAGTCGACCGACACTCACATTATGACCATTATTGTGGTTCTCCTTGTATTTGGATGGGCCATCACTACCGCGATGGCGTATGCAGCATACAAGCAGATCAAACAGTTGCAAACCAGGATTGACGCCCTCACCTTTGTCGCTCCCAGGTTCGTAGCACCAGCTCCTTGAAGGCCATAAGCTGATTAGACTACGAACCACTGTCTCTTTCCTTTCCCTTTTTCCCTCTCTCCTTTCTTTGGTTCAAAGTTCAAACCTGATGACCAATGAATGTATTGACAATGGTGATTGTGAAGTTTGCATTTCTTTTTTTATTATTACTTTATTGTTGCCTTATTAGCCAGTAGAAATGACTAGCTATAGCTTAGTCCTGCCCAGGCTAGGTCACTGACCCAGGCACAATGAATGCTTTGTTTTTCCTCCTCTTGGATGATGAACTGAACTGCATGAATCCCAATGGACTACTAGAAAGACTATTAGGTTGTTCCACTCATGCACAACGGATCTTCGTCACGCCAGAATGGACTTGGTTGTAGCTTTAAAGACTGTGACCAGCATCCCACTCTTCAAAGCTAAAGGGGGGTATGTTGTGCCAGTTCAGACGTGACAGAAAGCGGTAACGGACTACGTTACCCATGATGCAATGTGGTCAAAATGGCCACCAACTCATGTGGTCAAAATGGCCACCAACTCCCATCACGCAACACGGCAAAATGGCCGCCGATCAAGGAAACAGCATCAATTCGGGACGTAACGGACTGCGTTACCCATGATGCAATGTGGTCAAAATGGCCACCAACTCCCATCACGCAACACGGCAAAATGGCCGCCGATCAAGATAAGGTTGCTATGGTGATAGCTATAAAAGCCGATCACACACGATGAGCTTCCTTCTTCCCTGGCTTTTAGCCAACCCGAGAAGACACGCACAGCTGATTCCCACGCCACGTGTTCGATTGCTCGCTGGACCGAGATTTTTCGACGCAACGGTTATTCCCTGCTTTATAACAGGAGGTCGACTTAAATAAGTACTTTTAAATTCCCTCTGATCAAAAGACTGAGAGACGCCGCATCTCCCACTGATCGAAGAGGACCCCGCTTTGTCTGGCCAACAAAGCGACCGAACCCGGAGGAAGAAACGAAGCAGCTTCTTCCCCGTCCCGCTGCAGCCTGTGGACAACTGCGCTCGTCGAAGCGCGTCCAGAAAGCCACACTCGGAGCGTTCCGGACCAGCTCCGAGGCAACTCAAAGTAACGGGGTTTTTCCCCTTTCATTTCTGTCTCACCAACAGGGTGTTTAGAAGTGCCTGGGCAGGCGGTAGAACTTTGTAGGTGTTGGTTAATGCTTTTATTCCACGACGAAGTTGGAATTATTTTGCTGAACATTTTCTTTGTATGTGCATGCATTTTACAATTGATTTGCTGTGTTGATTTGTGATCCATCAAGAACCCCGCCGTGGGTTACCGATTTATCTCTTTTCATCTTCTTCCCTGCTTCCCCCCTCTCTCTCTTTTCGCTCCTTATCAGTTTAATTTCTTTGTCCGAGCTCAAGTCGCGGGCTTTGCTTTAAACTCCTAGTTAGCCCCCCCCTCTCGAAACGAGGCATTGTCCCATCAGCGTAAGCGTGGTTACGTTATTAGGACCTCCCCTCATACGTCATCGTAGCAGCCATCTTGGGAGGGTCACGTGTATCTGGACTGTAGGTAGCTTAGCTGAACTAGCTTTGTGTAAGACATCAAAGCGTCCAGTGAGATTCCCGAAGCTGTTCTGTCTATCAATGCTGATACGTGAAATGCCGATGTTTCGAGGGCGGTGTTAAACAACTTTGAGTTAAGTTAAGATCTGCTAACCGCTCATTTTAATCCATTGTTTATTTTTGTTTTGTTCTTTATTTCCACATATATATTTTGCATGTTTTAGTTTAGTAATGAGTAAGAATTCCAAAGTTGTTTGAATCAGAGAATTACTGTAACAGGGAATTGCTTTTGGTTCAATAAAACCAACCACTGCGGAATAGACATTGTTTTGTGTTCAGTCCAATTCACAGTTGCCTGGGTATTCAGAAATCAGAGCTAACCTCCTTTGGAGTTAACATCTGACATTAATACAGAGACAATATCATTGGATGGTGATAAGGAATAAGGATTTAAACTCTAATTGCAGTTACATTGGGGTTCTCACAGCCTGCTGGATAAACCTGGTCGGTTAACAGTCCGACCTGATCATTTATTCCAGCATAAATGAGTTCATAACAGAAAGTTAACTAATGCATTAGTGGTATAAATACTTATAAGCTTATAGCTAACATCACCACCATTTGAACTATATTTGTTATAGCGAAATTTTGAGTTGAATGATTTATTATTTAAATTATAATACCAAATTATAATTAATAATAATAATAAGCATATTCAACCAGCTTATGGCATAGCAACACAATCCCCCAGAGGAGAAGAAGAGCAGAGTAAGACAGTCTTGCGCATGTGCAGTTGTAACTGTGCCGACTCTACCTTCAACTGTATAGGAAAACTTTTCCCAAAAAGGCACACAGGGGTCTCAAAGTTAGCAGTAAAAGCAAATCAGTTCAAATCAAGGTTTCCAAGGTTTTCAGATATTACCCAACAGAAAAAAAATGTTTCCTGGTCAAACACTTGTGTTGTCTTTTGTCCAACAGGTGGTGAAGATGATGATTGTGGTGGTGTGTACATTTGCCATCTGCTGGCTGCCCTACCACGTCTATTTCCTACTCCACCAGTTCTTCCCTGAGTTGTTTGAAGAAACATACATCCAGCAGTGTTATCTGGCCATCATGTGGTTGGCCATGAGCTCCACCATGTACAACCCCATCATCTACTGCTGCTTAAATGACAGGTTTGTCAGCACTTTCACACATGCATATTTTCAAGAATGCAAATCTGTTATTGGTCACTCATTAGCATAAGGCTCCATATATTTACCACATATACATAGATACTGATTTGAAAGAGGTTAAAAGGACTGCAGTTCCCCTTATATTCAAAATATATGGAGCTTTGTAGCTAATATTGGAGGTCATGACTTTGGCCTACAGTCCCCTTGGAGAATTTCTAAAGCCAAAGATGTTCTTCAACTTATTCATAATAAATAGTTTTAATTCATAATGGTGAAATATAGTGCATTTATCTCTTTCTTTTAAGAGAAATGTGTTTTTTTGGAGGATGTCAGAATAGCTCTCTGAAAGCCCCCAGCTAATGTAACATTTTGGAGCAAAATTCTGCTTTCCAAAAGTGTGAACTCAAATCTGTCAATTGCATCCAACTTTTTAGTTACAACTCAGAAACAAGCGGGAATTTCTGTAGGCTGACCTAAGTGACCATGATAACTTAGCTTAGCAGTACAAGCCATCAGCAATATCTTCCTCTACATTTTATACTTTTGAACAGTAAAGAAACATGGTCATAAACAGAGGATGCACAGTTCAATGTGTGTGCAATTTATCCAGTGATATTAATCTGTGTAAGAAGCATAACAAACAATGCATTACTCCTACTATCACTGCTTTATCCTCCCAGCAGGCATACAGTATTTGAAGTTGGAGCGGGATAAAAAGATTCTTTGAGATTGAGATTGAGATTCTTTAGTGCAGATGGCATAACAAAGGTTTTGGTGGGAACCAGAATGAAAGGTATTGTTAAAGCACAAGAACACCAGCAACAGGTCCCATTTAGCAGCAGAAATACCAAAGGAAGGGCAATAATTTTCCTACTGAAACTCTAGTCTCACAGGTTATTTTCAAAGCAGCCGATTTTACCTCCATCAAGTCCTCACAGCAGCTGCTTGCCCCAAAACATTGCAAACCAAGGTAGGCCCATAATAATTTAATACAACATAACTGTGCTTTGTAGATAGCCCATAAAGGAACACTGAGGAAGATTCTGCAATTTACACAAAATAATAAAAAAAATTGGAATAATTAAAAAATTATGTGGTATGAGCTTCACAAACCTGAGACACTATATTTTGCAAACATATGTGCCACTGCTATTTAAGCAAGTGCTACTCCAGTGTTGCAATGACATTACATAATCTCATGTTGCACTATGTAAGTTATCTGTCTGTGCTGATGAAGAATCATTGACCTCAGCATGCTAGGTCCGTGAACGGCTCCAACGGATGGCAACCCAACCTACTTTCTGATTATTTCAGCCAACCAGTGTCTGACCACTTGAGGATCCTGGTAGACTCTGCATGGAACATCTCCATGGGGTCAGATTGTCCTAAAAAACAACAACAACAAAAAACATAGTGACAGAAATGTAGAACATTGTAATTTATCACATTAACTTGTCTGCAGTAGATGTTTAATATGAGTTTTTAGCACCCAACTTCTGAAATGTCAATCTACGGTCTTGATAATCTTGCAAAACAAAGACAGATGGTCACTGCTTGTTGGTGTTAATTGTCTCCCATTGTTCTCTGTTTCAGCCGCTTGTCTTGGTACTACTGGTGAAATGAGATTTCACACTATGTTGTTTTCTCTCAGGAAATTCATTAAGTCCTAAGAAGGCAAACATGTGGGTTGGATCACAGTGAGCTTAGACTGAGTCACTGTTTCATCCAGGTTATCAAATGTTGTTTTGTCTGAGCCCATTTGGCTCATTTCAAAATACATGATTTATCAGCATCCTTCCTTCTCAGTCATCATTATTTTTACCTTTTTTATCCTTCATAGAAAATTTTCTTTTACATATACACAGTTTCTCTCGTCATCTCTGAATATTCTCTGATTATGTGTAGTGTCTAAATTATGTTTGCCTCTTTCACATTACCTTTAAAGGTGTTACCCAACATTAGGATGCTTTAGGACTGTTTGTGCTGTTGATTAGTGGGAAAATTGCTTTTAGTTATTTCTTAATCATTTTACTCTTCTCCTTTTAAACTCTGTATTGCTGTGCTAATTCATCAAGCTGTAGCTAATGAAAACAGTCTAGCCAGATTATGATAATGTTAGAGTTTTCCAGCCTGTGAAAGCTTTCTAGTAAACTCTCTAAAAATCACCCACTGGATCCAGCAAAAAAAAAAAAACACAAAAGCTAAATAAATAAGCTATCTATAAATAAATTATTTAATTTATTTAAAAAAAAAACAATCAAAACCAAATTGGTCCATATAAAAAACTTAAATACCTCTTTTGATAAATCACAAATTTACATTTTACCACATTTACCACATTTTGTTGGAAACATGAATTCATTGTCTCTAGTCACACAAAGTCTGGTTACTGCCAGACTGCAAGAAAACTCTTAAATAGAAGCAGTCTGACAATACGAATTAGGTTTAAGAAATCTAGAAAATCTAAAAAAAAAAAACATTATGCAAAGATTCAGAGAAATTCAACAATAGGTGATAAACCTAGTTGTTGACATCTATCAGTTTTCAGAGAGTTCGGCCTTGTCTGTTTGAGATGAACATGGTAAATTTTCATAAGTGATAAACAAGAAATGTGCACCCACATGAGAGGACACAACACAACTGAAAAGGCTGCAGTAGGTATGCCGGGCCTATAGGTGGCCCTGTGACGTTGCCAAAGAAACAGGCAAAAAACAATGGGCATGTGTAGATAATTCATATGAACTAAACACAGCCCTATGGCGGGGGAGCAGACACAAACATTTACACACGTTCAGCGTGATCTTTATGTGGGCTGGCCGGCTGTGTAGAGTGGGCTCGTTAGAAAGGAAGGGTCCGAGGACGCTACTAGAAACCTGGCTATAACAAACCCACAACACTGGACGGCGCCATCTTTGTTGTTATTTGTGAGAGTGGCAGATGCTAGTTTCAGAGAGAGGCTATGAAACCCCTATGTCATCTTTAAAGAAAAGATGCAGGTCACATGTACACATGGAAAAATTAAACTGCCAATTTGAAATTTAGCCACTCTTGGACCCGGTTTTAAAAATGATCGTTTGTGGTCTGCAAAAATGCAGCATCCATGTGCACACAAACCTAAGGGACAGAGAACCTTTGCGGGTACACCACAGCTCGGTCCGTGTGGATGTGGCCTTAGAAAGCAAATTTTAAAGTGTTTTGACTCCATAAAACCAAAGTCCAGACATGCATCCGGACCGGTCTATGTACCCTAGCTCGTCAAAGAGGTGGTACAGGTGGACCCGCATCCAGTTTTTGCCACCAGAACTAGTTGAGATGGGGTCCAGGGGGGACCTGTAGTTTTTGCGTCAGTGTCCGTCGAGAAAGGGGTCCAAGTGGATAAACCTCCAGCTCAGGTAGGCCTGCCAGCTGTCGCCGAGAGCTCACCCAAAGACCTCAGTATCTAGAGCCTCTCTGAGACGCCAAGCTTTTTTTGTTGATGGTGCTTTTTATTGCTTTACTTATGAGTTCATTTTTTTCCCATGAACCAAGCAAATAATTAGCATTAAAACCTGGGTGTGATTTGCCGGGTGGGATGGGGGGGATTTACCCCCCCTCTGCTTGTGACGTCCCCCCCTCTGGTCATTCATGTTTTATCCCTGGGGGGATACATTCCTCCCCCCGTCTGGTCTGAATTTAAAAATGTATATAAATCAGGGCTGTCAGTTTTAACGCGTAAGACCACAACGCCGACATTTTTTTTTGTCGCCGTTAATCGCGCGTCAAAACACACACACCGTACCCTAATGTTTTTCCCCACCGCGCTCCCGGACTGTGTTTCTTTTACCCTCGGCGCTTTCCGTAGTTTCAAGAGAGCTAGAGGCTGTAGCAAAACACACACGCGCTCACAGTTCACTGAAATGAACACAGACTGTTCATTTCATGCGACTTTGGGCTTCTTTTATTCTAAAGGCGCTTGTAAATTTTATAAGGCACGGGTAGCGTTTTTTTGGGGCACATTTCTGAAAGTGAAATCGCTTATTTGGGCTCTAAAATAAGTGACGAAACAGCAGTTATTAAGAGACCTGCCTTCACTAGACACTTTGTATCCAGCTGAACTATCCCTCCGCCATAGGAACCGACGGTAGTAAAGGCAGACAGAGCAACTCTGCAGTTTACGGTGCAATAACCGGTGATAACTGCTGAAAGTAGATTACTTGGTGCCGATCACCATTTTAAGCAGACATTGGTTCTGAAGATGAATTTTTAACATGCTGATAACATTGTAGAATCCCAACCCATTAACCGTACTTTAATGCTTATTAATTTGTTTTCTCTGTATTTGACAAACTAAGGCTGAATTACGTTGCCAAACGAAGGACCTGTAGTTACTAAACAGTTCCTAAACAGCCTCTTTCAGGGTATTAAGCTCCTGCCCAGTTTCAAGCAAAGTGTAAGACTGGAATGACCTGGAGATTTAAAACCTTTTTCCAGGCTTAAACTGTATGAATATGGATATAAACAGCAAGCAAAAATATTCAAAGAAGTTATTGTTGGTGTGAAAGCTCAGAATTAGATGTGTGTGTGAGAGAGAGTGAAAAAACGAACAATAAAACTTATGACTTTATTGAAATGTAAAATTTTTATTAATGCCTAATACCATGTCTATCTTTGTTTAAGAGGCAAAAAAATATATCGGCATGGTATTTATTTACACAGTTATTTACACATTGTGTAAACATCAGGGCGTCATGATTAGTCATTTAGCCATTGTAGTCCAAGATTAAAGTGCTTGAAAAATAACAAAAAAAAAATATTTTTTGTACAAGCTTGTATTTTATTAGTGTCATTTATTGCAAAATTGCATATTAAAATGCCCAAACAGGCTATTACACTTTCAGAAATAAAAGGATAAAACATACAATTAATTTGCAAATAATCTCGAGTTACCTATTGACATTATGTGATTAATCGAGGAAATGATCCCCCCCCTCTGGTTTTTTTGCAAATCGCACACTGATTAAAACCTTCCATAGAAGGCAGTCCAAGTACCACCAGAGATATTTATACTACTGTTTGAGAACCAAAGTTGCAGGAAATACAGTTTTCTTTTAAATAGCTTATTTTGATACACCCCACTCACCGAAAATAGCTAACTTGGAGTTTTCACTCGGTCAGTCAGTAGCCGCTTTTACAGCAAAGCATGTTATCATCATGGCCTTGTGGCACTTATACAGTATATGGTGGATTTCAGCTAATTACCTGTATCTACTTTCTGTGTTTTTCGTCTACAGGTTTCGTGCTGGTTTCAAACAAGCATTCCGTTGCTGCCCCTGTGTCCCTCGAGGCTCTTATGAAGGCCTGGAACTCAAGTCTACTCGGTACCTGCAGACCCAGACCAGCGTTTACAAGGGAAGCCGAATGGAGACCACTGTTTCTACTGTTCTTCATGCTGCGGAGGAAGCAGAGCAGCCCAAGGTCAAAGTTAAAGGAGGTATTGGGCCTGGAGGGAATGCTGTTGGGCTGCAACCACATAGTTCCTCCCTGGACCTCACTTCAAATGGGTCGTCATCACGGAGCGTTTCCAAAACTGTATCTGAGACGTCAAGTTTCTTCTCCAGTAACAACCTGCAATAGATGTGGCTTTTGCCAGAAAGCAGTAAGCGTGCGTGGTTTGACTGTTCACACCGCTGCCTTTGCCTTCAAGGGATTCAGGCGCAGTACAGAGAGAATGTGTGCCTTTATCTGCTGGTGGCAGTCAGATTCTAAGGAATATATTTTCAGTGCATTTTACTGGAACATCATCCTAGAAAATGTGGTCCTTCTTCTCTGAGTGCCACATTCACCTACAGCGCTGTTGTAGAAAATGAATATAAGGGTAAATGTTTACCGTACATTAGAGCCAAACAGCAGCAAAGAGCACTTCATCGAGATAAGCACATTCCAGCTTGAAGGCCAAACTGAAACAGATGCTGTCAGCTCATATCTTCACAGCTTCTGTTCGTCAACGCAGCTTTCTCTCAGTGCAGAAAGGGGGCTCACACATTCTCATTGACACAAACTGTGTGACTTCACACAGTCTATTTTGGACTGGAGCCACCATAAAGCATGAGACAAGTATGATGCGAACATAACAGGGCCCAGATTTAACAGAGGGGCTTCTCTGAAAGAGAAGACATTCTTTACACCTCTAGCTGAGGGAAGCTGGTGTCGACAGGAGCAGTCAGAAGTTTCCACCATTGGCATCAAAGTATTAATTCTGAACTTGAATTTTGAGAATTTCAGCATGTATGTGTGCCACTTGATCCAAATGCCAATTCTTATCACTCTGAGCAGGACCACATCGAGAATTCACCCTGCAGAATGTGTGTATCTTCCTGAAAGATGGTTCTAAAGATCCCCCGTGGGCTTTTCTGCAAAGTTCTGGCAATCAGTGAAAACACCAGCAGCGATTGTCTCATCTTTCATCTGTCAAAACATTACCATTGACAGTTGGCAGCCCCATTTCTGAAAACACAAAGGTTTCTTTAATGCTGGAAAAGTAACAGCTGATGGCATTAACCTAAATCTAAACTGCACATCAAAGAAAAATGTTCGAGAATGCCACCAGATCTAAATAACGTGTAGCTGGTGAATAACTTAGCTTAGGGTTGTTGGGGCAGTGTTTATCAAAATGTAATTATGGCATTAGAGTAGACCTCACTTTCAAACTGTGAAGGATTTACAGTAGGTAGCTGCTGTGTTTTTCTGTGATTTGGCTGGCTTACATTTACACCCTATATGCTGTCTGGACTAAATGATTCTATGCTACATAAATGATCAAACGCAATTCTGACATCCAGTGTTTGAGTAGGAAATAATCATGTAGTTAGGTTTTGAAAGTGCCGCTGTGTCAAAGTGTAATCCAGCTACGTAGGTGGAAATATCAGTTTTGAAGGTTTTTGAGGATGTTCTGGCCTGGAAAGTTGAAAGTCACTGATCTGTAGCTCTTTAACATGCAGCTATGTGCCTTGCTGCTTAGCGTAATGTCTGTGAAAGGCCGGGATGATCACAGCAGCAGCTCAGACTGCTGTTGTCCAGAGAAGAGGGGGGGGGGGGTATTGAGGGGTTGCAGACACCCACTGGGACAATCTGTTACATCCTACAGTATTAACAACCCCTTATAAGCTGATATACAGTATATGTAACCTGTGGTTGTAGAATTTATGTTTGGTTGCAGTATTCTCACTCAAACTCTTAAAAAAATGACTTTATGGTCTAATGTAATATGGTATTACTTGTTCACAAATGTGATATCTGTGGAAAAGGTTTCTATGTTGTGTTTTCTGATTGTTTATTTTCTCAAATGATCAGTTGGATCAATCGATGACTGAATGTTGTACAAATTTCCTGCGGGGGGCTTAGCAGCTAAATCCACAAGAGTTACGTATTTGCTCGGTAAAGAACAAACAGAGGCTCAATTAGTTTTTTTTTTTTTTCTAAACAGCAGAGCTGGTCATTAGATAGGCATTAGCTCACATAATGCAAAAAGGACCGTGCATGTAAGAAGTCTCAGTGAGGTATTAACGTTTGAAAATCTGTTTTCATTCACATAAGGGAAATGGCTTTATTTTAAGTGACAAATACTAATGGCTTACGTTCTGTTTTGAAATGAGTGCTGCTGGCAAAATAGCAACAAACAGCAAAAGTCACAAATGAACAGCTGCACATAAACAGAAATCACAACAGATTATACTTGGCACACAGTTATTTTTAAGAAGAATATCATGATCAGGATTTTATGAGATGATTTGGGAATAAGCATCTGCCGATACCAACTTCAATTCTTCTTTAAAGTTAATATAATCCAGTTAATGTATTCATGAGTAAGTTGAGTAATGCTGTTACATGCAGATGTTAGCTAAATGATATATCATGTTAAGCTGGTAAACAAAAATACTAATATTGTTGTTACCTATGTTACATCCCTTGCTTGTTAGTTCATGCAAGAAATAAAACCAATCCTCTCAGATTTCTGTGAGGAACTTGTGCTCACTGTGGCTTTCCACATGTATAAAAAAAAGTCACAGAGGAGACATTTCATTTGGCACTTAATGATTTGTGTACTTACCCCATGTTCAAGGGTCATTGTGTCACCTCACCCTGAGTTTGCCAGCTAAAGCTGTATGTTTTGTTAGCATATAGTTTAAAGGACTAAAGTCGCCCCCCCCCCCAGTGTTGTACGGGGGCTGTTGGTGATTATGTGGTTCCTTAACCACTAAGGAGAGGTGCGATAGGATGATAAATCACTTAGTAGACTTCTGAAAAATTGGTTCCCCTCACTTCTGAGAAGATGGATACACCCCTGCATGTAGTGGACTGTAAAAAATACACATATTTAATCAGTGCGATAGTGTGCAAATTAAAGGTGCCACAAAATGCTCTTTAATTGGATAGACATACCCTGTAGCTTTCTCATCTGCAGTCTACGATAAATTCATAAGTAAAAGTCGCTAGTTTCATGCTGCACAGCTTGCTGTAGTGCTAAGATAAGGACTTGATGATCATTCTGCTCCAAAAATATGTCACTGCCATTCTGGTTAGGCATGTGTATATAAAACCTACAGAAAAATTTTTTTCCCCTTTTTCCAAAATGCAGTCATCATATAAATGAATGATAATTGTCATGAAACAGTTATAAGCCAGTACAACTTTATTGAAATCACAGTAAGCTTAGCTTGTCTTTGGGTATCTTCAACTACATGAAGGTGACTTGAGGACATGTGGAAGCACTGGATGGTAAATTACTTTCATTAGTCAGTTTCCACTCTGGGGTTTTGCTAATCATTAAAAGTACACAGATTTCATGAATTTTCAAAATACAGTGGAACTCTATTTGAAGTGGTGTGCATAAGACATTACACAGAAAAATGACATAACCCGTGTCATGAACACGAAGGAGTCTTTATGAATGTTTATGTCCGAGCTCAAGTGTCATTCAATAAAATATGACACTTTTGTTGCAAAGTTGCCGTTGTTTGAAATGTCTTCGTTATGACAGCTTGACATTAACAGAAGCAAAACTGTATTGACATCTTGGCATTAAGCAAGAAATCATAACCCATAATAAATATGCCATCACAGGTCAAATTATAAACCTTTAAAAGGATATTTAGATGTATGTGTTAACATCATATTGCACTCTCATTTGTGATTGGTCTTGACTTTAGCTGTCATGAGAACATTTTAACTGTGTCATTAATATTTCCCCTTACCTCAAGTAAAGTGGAACATCTAGGACTAGTTGTAAAGATGTCATTAAGAGTTGTTATACTGGGGGATTGCTTTAATAACAGAGTCATTAATGTTTACCTTTACCTCAAGTAAAGTTATACACGTAGGACTAGTTGCAAAGATGAAGTGTTATTATACTGACAAATGCTTTAATAACAATTATTCTTAGTGCAATATCTTCCTTGCCTTAGTTACAATACCACAATTTAGACTTGTCTCAAGGATGTCATTAAGTGTTATTATACTGATAAATGCTTATGAACACCCTAACAAAACCAGTCGACAAGTAAAGAGATACACTTTCTGTTAGTTGTTTTGCACAGTACTTGCATTCTTCCTCAAACCCACCTGTTGAATTATTTGACGAGATGTAAATCACAAAAGGATGGTAAAACAACATTTTCTTGTGCAATGATATTCTAAAAATATCTTATTTCTATGCCTTGTAATGAGTCCCTATCATAACAATTCTGTCTAATTCACTGGTAAACGCATGGCTGTCTTGCCAGAAATATTAGCTGATTAAAGACCACAAGGGAACAGTATGTTGTATTTGCAGAAACTCCACCAAGACGCCCACTTGTTTCCACAGAAGGGGGTAAAGCCCTTGATAGAATCTATAATATATGACAGACGAGGTGGTATGGTATTATCAAGCGTTCTAATGCACTACAGCTCAGCATGAAAAGAAAGTTATACTAAAATATAATCTCGCTGAATTTGCTTTGTTCAGAAGAAACATAGCATTTGAAAACATCCGTCACCTGCTTCTATGCAGTTGCGTTGATTTGCTTCACCTGTTTCCATCCTTGACGTCAGAAAGTGCTTCACAGTTAAGTTTTTTCACCTGCGACCAGCCGACTTCAAACATTAAATAATGAAAATTAAAGAAATATAGACATGCTCTGTTCAACAGAAACAATAATATTGGAACTTTTTCTTAAATAAAAGTTATTGTGCATTGGTGGGATTCAAAACATCTACAGGACTTGAAGCTCAACATTATTACAATTTAAGCACCTAGACTTGTAATAGTAATATCATCTTTATTGTCATTGAAACATACATTACAACGAAATTTGTTCTCTGCTTTTAACCCATCCCCTAGGGGCGCAGTGGGCTGCCATGTGCGGCGCCCGGGAAGCATTCTGGGGTTAAGGGTCTTGCTCAGGGACCCAGAGTGCCGGCGCTGGGGATCAAACCGGGTACTTGCCTCCATCTCTGAGTGCAAACGCGCTGCTCTAACCACTAGGCCAACACCCATACACCGAGACGCAGCTCGCAAGGCAATTTGGGGTTAAGTGCCTTGCCCAGGGGCACATTGTCTGTGCCAGGAAAGAGAGCAAGCATCGTAAGCTATTTATTCTCAAAACCAATCTGTTTCCCCAGCCCATTAGGATAATCTGCAGTCAGGGAACTGCAAGGGAAAATACATAATCTTTTAATGTAATTATTTCAGTAGGTAAACTACAATGGTTGTGCAGAATGCATCTTATTAACATTTGCTGAGGCAAGAAATCAATATACAGTAGATGAAACTTAAAATAATCATAAAATGGAGCTTCTAATTTTAAATCTGTTTGTTATATTTATTAGCTTTACATATGAGATTGTGCTATTTAAAATATTTTGTACCTATATTATAATATCGATATAATACCTAATAAACCACAACTGACAAACACTGACTCAAATCTAATTAGACTAAAATGTAAAATTCACTTTTTTAGACCTTAAATACATTTTGTGAGTGCAGAGATTTTATTTTCCAAGTGGTTCAGTTTTCTCTATTCTCCATTATTGCAATGACATCACAGTATTTGCTGCAGAGCTGCTAAAAAAGGTCATGGACTTCCAGTTTACCAATTACGTGAATCCCCACTTTTTATTTCTTGTAGGGATTTTGTAGTCCAAGCTGAAGGATGTCAAAGCTACAAATGGATAAGTGAAAATGTTCAGTTGTTGTTTGTCTGATGGTGTTTGCATCTCATCCACATATGGAATAAAATAAAACAATCCATGCTGCTAAACAGTATTCAAATAGAATAAAATGCCCAACCTACATTTGGGTCTTAATATTACTGTTACAGTATTATATCAACTCTTCCCTTAAGCACTTTGAATCGTCTTGTTACTGAAAAGTGTTATATAAATAAATTGTACAGTAAGATGTACAATAACTATCTTCCATTATTTTTCATACAGAAGAATTAATTTACAGTCGATCACTGTTCCGCTCATGAAATCTGCAGCATATCCATCTTTTACACTTTTCAAAACTCATTTTAGGTTTTGGGTAAGGAGTAAACACCCTCTAAACATTTGTGATAACGTGTGTCTGAATTGTAGTATTTTCCCCACTGAAGTGAACCATTTAAACCAATGTTTTTTAACAGAATCCCTCTGATCACAATATAACATTCCGGCAATGTTGTCAGAGCTAAAGGGTCTGCAGCTCCCGCAGGTAAGAGACGTTTTGGGACAAATTGCTATCAGTGATTGGTCGGTTACTAGATTGTTTGACAGGCAGCTCCATGTCAAATGGCTTAAATGTATCCAAGCATTAAACCTTCTTAGCACTTTCTCCCCTACTTAAGATTCTTCACTCTCCTGTTTCAGTCTCAAATGCAAATGGCTTCAGATAAGGAGTTAAATCTTCCCTAGCTTCAGTGGCAAGCCACTGATCTGATACTGAAATACCATATCTGACTCTCTTGTTAGTTTATTCTAATGCATATATTCACTAAGATAAACGTCTATTGAGACACCAGGTAATTTAAAGGCGCATTGACCTTTGGAATGAAAAGGACAATTCGTTATTCCTGAGTATCTTACTGCAGAGGTCGCTTAGGGGAACAAAACTTCAGAAAAAAAACTCAACCAGCCACCTCCCACCCCTAATAATAACCAGTTTTTAGAGCCCATTGTAGCTGTTCTTGCTTCTAAACTATAAGCCTTGTGTTACGGTTAATTTCATTACAAGCCCACAAGCTGTGGGAAACTTATCCACACAGTAATTTTTCTGAGACAGATATATGACTTAGACAACCAGAAAAAGACCACCAAATGTGGGAGTCAGTGATAGGCCTGCTATGAGATAACCCACTCACAGTATCATTTACAGCTGGGTGAGCCAGAGAGGAATGTAGGAGTGGAGTGAACACTGCAAACGTGCACTGCAGAAAGTAACCTCATCACCTTACTATAACCTTATCATAACCAGAAAGCCAGGAATGATTCTCAGTCTGCCTCCTTACTGCAGACTGTGCTCCTACACCATGGACAGGTCGAGTGGAGTGGGTGAAAGAGGGACTGGAGCTTTAATGAATGTGTAATCAACTTTGTTCCAATGAGTGCTTCTTACATGAGGGTCCTTTTCTGCCTCTCGAGCACACAAACACGCACTCTCACCCAGTCGTCGCTGATGAGAGAAGTAGCGATGAAGACAAAATATGGCAGATTGTTGCTGAGGAGCGGCGCCAGCCAGGCTACGCAGCGGGGTGAATAGCCTCATCAGCACCATCTCTTCCTGGGTTGCTACCCATCCCTCGCTCCCCAATCACACTAATTACAGCTGAGAAGTGAAGAAGGCAACTAGCCAGGCATAACCGAGGACGCCACACACAGAGGCACACTGATACTGTATGATGCATGTGCTGGCAGATCTCATCACTAAGACATAGATATCAGTGACACAGGAGCACACTTAAGGTCTGCCAGTTATAAGAAGCTTTCAGTGTCACAAGTCCCCCCCCCCCCCCATTACTTCATCACTCAATGCAACGAGGAAATTGCTGCTTATAAAAACAGGATTTGATAAAGATTTTAAGATGAGGAAAACGCACTGGTAGTGCAGATATGTGCCCGAATCAGACAGTTTTCAGGGCTCTGGTCCATAACTAGCTAATCAAATCTGATCAGTGGACTCTTTAACCCTTCTCAGGATCAACAAGATGTTTAAAAATTAAAAACAGGAGAAAGCTATTTAAAATGCAATGTATTTTCTACAGATGCATATAGTTTGATCATTAAACCTGGTAGTTTTAACCAGGAAGTGACAGCCGACAAAGAGAAGTCTGAAAGTTGCTGTATTGTGGCCGAGTGTAAGCGCGCTGCTCTAAGGAAGGATGCAAGTAACCGGTTCGATCCCCAGTCACGGCACTCTGGGTCCCTGAGCAAGACCCTTAACCCCTGATTGCTCCCCTGGTGGCGCACAGTGGCAGCCCACTGCTCCCCTAGGGGATGGGTTAAGATGCAGAAGTGAATTTCTCCATTGTGAGATCAATAAAGTTTCATTATTTTATTTTATTTAACCTCCAGCAGTTATATCACACACTGGATTTGGAAATACTAGTAGGCTTTTGAAATTATCACAGTAAAAGAAAAGATCCATATTCGCAAAGTAATATATAATCAGAAACTGATGTTTACAGTTAGAAATGCTAACCCAAATCAACATGCTAATCACAAAGATGCTAAAGCATATAAAACAGACCTGTGCATCTTACTGCCCACATGCCACCTCCAGCCCTTTAGATGTGACTACCCACTTCAAATAGACATAAAGAGGATGGTCTATGCACAGATCCAAATGTTTTTATTTTGAAAAAATAAAAGGTGTATTTTGGAGCCAGTGCCTTACATTTGGTATGTAAGTTGGGACTCTTGGCAAAGCAAACAAGTTCAGCACCAGAGAGATTCATTTTAAGAAATGTCATGCAGAAAGATATGACTGAGACAGAATGAGGCTATCTACAAAAGCTGAAGAGCAGTCAGTTTTTGTAAAAACAGCCAAACCTCACAAATTCCAAGTTGAATTTGAATTTTCAGGTTAAACATTGTGAGACAGGGGACCTTTCTCCAGCCCTGTGCACACAATGATTTTTGGTGAAAACTGAAATATTTCTACCGTTTCTACTGTTCGTGTACGCCACAATACACCAGAGTGTGATATTTTGTAAACATCCTTGTCTGTGTTGTTGTATACACAGGAAGTCCTGGCACATGCGCAGTGTGGTGCATCCGAAAAAGCTCTAATTGACTCTTTAGTGGTCACCATAATAAGTGCTATTCGCATCAGTGAAGAAGGAGGTAAGAAAAGGAGCATGTATGCTTCCTAACATTGTTCCTTTAGCATAGGGATCTTGTGATGTCCCTTACAGTGAAATTCCACAATCCCTTGTGTGACATGACGTATAAGCACACCCGACCTCACGCATATTAATGAAAACGTCCGGACAGAAGAGATCTCATAGATAGCGTAAAAGTGTAACCGCAAAGTTTTAAATAAAAGGAAGCAATGAAATCACCAGCAGTGATGTGATGAAATATAATGTATATAGACATGTGTTAATCTTGACAATTAAACAGATTATTTGTTTATGTTGTTTATTTTGCATTTACATTTGTCTGACTTGTGTTTTTTGAAGTTCTTTTTCAGAAAGCTGCAGTCCTGGGTTTGACTAGAATTATCCATGTGTGTTTCCGTTGTGTAATGACGCGTGAGTTAAAGGCTGTCCAAAATCAGCACAACAGTCTGCAGCTCCTTTCCTATCCATTATAGAGTTCCTACCGTTGACCTCATGAAAGGAACAGGAGCTAGGAGCTATAATTAGAACATTTCAGAAGCAGCCTATGACCTGGGCTCCATCCGTATTCCCTTAATTACGGCTTCTGGCTCTGTTCTTTGACCTGTCATGGGGTCAACAGTAGGAACTCTTTTGTGGGGAGGAAAGAAGCCTCGGGTTGCTGTGCTGAACTGGGACAGCGTTTAACTCCGTGTCATTACGTCACGGAAATGCACATGGATGCTGCAAGTCAAATCTGGGCCTACAACCTTCCAAAAATGAACAACAAAGTGCACGCTCTCTTCTCTCCGGATATTTTCTCTCCGGATATTTTCTCTCTGGATATTTTCGTTGCTTTCCGTGAGCAGGCTGAGCTGATATGTCATGTCAAAGAATTGTGGGATACCTAAAGGGTTCTTAGCGCCGGTAAGGGATGTTGTGGGGTTCCTAGATAAAACTAGCCACTGGAGGGAGCATACAGGCTATTTTCCTACTTCCTTATTGCCTGCACTATTCAGACAGCCCTGATGATGGCGACTGCTGACACACTTCCACTTTGGCTAAAGAGTCCTTGTTGTATAAGGGTATTCAGATTGAGCTTCAGTATTGGTGAATTTTGAAGCAGGAAATGTGTGTAAGCATGCACCTGTTGTTGAGCTTTAAAAAACACCTACTAGTTGAGTGGCAGGGAAATTACACCATTTTAAATGATTCCACTAATGTCATGTCCACAAAGATTAAAATTAAAATGTTTCTATGTAGATGTGCTGACAGAAATGGAACAATCCCATTTTTAATGGATCATTTCCATGTAAACAGATTGTGTAAAACAAAATTATCTTAAAAATATAAAGGTTCCATTGTCAGAGTGATGAGTCACATTTTATAGTTCAGTTGTTGCTAGAAGAAAGAGATCATATTCACAGTTTATCATCAATTTCACACTTGGAAAAATTGTGTTCAGCCATTGGTCCCTCAGAAGTAGATAAAGCTGCTTTGCTTGTACTTTATTGACAATAATATGAATAGACAAAGTATCACAAAACAGGAATCAACTTTATAGTTGCTTATGCTTTTTTGTTGTTGTTTGTTTGTTGTTGTTTTTTGGGTTTTTTTTGGGGGGGGGCTTAGTTTAAAACATTAATTCCAATTTTTTTTTTTTTTTTTGCTTTAAATTAGTAAAATCAGCTACCTCTCATACATTGTGACATTATCCTCTGATATAAACAGTAAATTCTATTTGACACGAGCAAGGCTACACAATAATTTCTGATTGTTACCAATCATAGTTCTTAAACAGCAACTGGACGTGGCAGAAACTGGTATCGGCAGGAGAAAATTGTTTGAAAAACCGTAGATCAGAAATCGAGTATAGATCCCTACAAAGTGCATATCAAAGATAAACTTGTGTTCCAAGAAAACAATGACTTGACATGTGCAGTGCAGTAAATAATTTGTGCTGTGTTGTTGCAGCCAGCCTCAGTTTTTTTTTGTTTCTGTAAAGAGACTTTCACAGGCTTTAACCATATTCCTATTTTATTTTTTGTTTTTTATTTTATTTTTATTTTACAAAAGTAAACCTCTCTTTGGGTCTCTTTTTATGAATCTACTGAATGTAACATTTTGAATCCTGGTGAAGAACTCACCCAGACCTGTGACTCAGACATGCGGGATGTGTTGTAGAACTATTCAGCACACGATCATCTGTATCATGCAGCTAAACAACAGCTGGGGTTGGACTGTATCGTTGAAGTAAAAGTGTTTATATTCTAGAGACATCTTCTCAGTGCATTAGTGCCTCTTTCTACACCATTGCTCATGCACCTCTCTCCCGGCATGCTGTGTCTGAGATGTAAAGATCACTGCTTCTGATGAGCATTGCAGAGCGCCTTTAATCACATCCACCGGCTCATTGTTTCAGCTTTTGTGCTTTCACCTTTTAAAGAGGACATATGCAAAATCCACTTTATTAGCCCTTAAATACTACATTTTGTTGTGAACTTGGAGTGCAGAACATTTTTATTTAGTCTGTCCAGGTGCTGCACAGATATCTTTGTATTCTTTTTGCATCAAATTTTTCAAGCGGTTCAGTTTTCTCTGTATACTATTATTTTTTTTGAACAATTATATCACGGTATTTCCTGCAGAACAACTAAACAAGGTCTTACACAGCCAACTTCCCAGTCCGCAAATCTACCATTTTTATTTCTTGGAGCGATTTCGTAGTCCAAGCTGAAAGATGCCATTGGTTATTCATTACACCGCCCTGCAGCATACTACAAAAATGGACAAACGGGGTGAAGTGAAGTGCTCAGTGACCTGGAGGGGGCAGGAGGTGAAGTCCTTCCTTTGGATTTAAAGCGACCAAACCAAAACGACTTTCTCTCAGAGGCAAAAATTTAACGTGGGGTAGATTAATGAGGAATTCAGACCAATTCAGTTCCAGTATTCCAGTTCCACTTCATATAGACCACGACTGAATGATTTCAATGTGAAACAGAAAAACTGAAAATCATCATATGTCCCCTTTAAAGCTTTTCTTAGTTCAAGGCTCAAATTAGGGTTTTTTTAGTTTTTTTTATGTAATCCATTCAGGATTAAACATATTCATACAGGCCCTATTAATAACTATTTATTATTTATCCATCTCCACTAATATCTGGATAAATCCTATAAACCTATAGCAAGTTGTTGAGAAGCCTAAACCTTTTGGAACCAATAGCCAGGTTTCTAATATGTATCTTTCCCAGCTCAAACCTCACTAGTTGAAGCATTTCTAATAGATTTGAAGCCAGAACCCTTGCAGAAGCTTAATGTAAGCCTGCCTTATCACTAGCAAAACCAGTTTTCATGTGTGTTTGGGAGGACCACTGTCCTGTTGGGACATCCAGCTGTTTCCATGTTTCATCTAATGGTTAACATTAGATGAAGTTTAAGATTTGCATACAGTCTTCCCTCCCGTTTTTCCATCCCCTTCATGCAGTGCTTACGCAGCGTGAAACAGGCCCTCACCATGCGTGACATTTGGTATCATGTTTTCTGGCTTCACATTGACTCCTCCAAACATCCTTTTTTGTCATTATAACCAAATAACCCAATCTATACCTTGTCTGACCTTTAAATTTATTCCAGAAGCCTGCTTTAGAGCAGGTGCTTCTTTCTTGACAAGCACCCTCTCAGTTCCCTATGGTACACTGGCTTTCCCTCATTTTCTGCTTCACAATTGGCTGGAAGCGGGGTTGTTTCTGAACATCCTAACTAATTTCTGTTAATCTGAGGATGACAGTTTGGGTAAAATGGTTGATATTCGCGCATCAGTACGATGATTCTCAACATAGATAAAAACTGGATTTGGAAAAGATTACACAGACTTATATTTGGATTCAGGAATGGCTTCCCCAAAATCCAGCCCTCAGGCCAATTGATAGTTTGTGGATTAATTGTAAAAGCTATGTCAGAGCCAGGGAACCAACTAATTTAAATAAATTCACTCTACCAAATCTCCTAGGACATGGGGTTGATGACTAAAACAGGGACTTTTTACCACATGTTAGTCAGACTGGGTAATTTTGAACCTAGATGGATAAAATAAAATCCACACTACACTTTAACTTATCCCACCAATGTTTTTAATAAAAAATATTGCTTGTGATGTTTTCATTCCATCCTGGAAAAAACTGTTCAAACAAATCCTTAAAAGTCCCAAATTAAACTGATGTTGGGTTCGAAGATGAGTGGGTTTACACTTCTGACTAGAACCAAACAGGTCATCTTGTGAGACTTAGATGCATTATGAATGACCGCCAATCATTTGCCGTTTGTTATTGGTAGAACATTTACAAACAAGAAAAAAAAAAACTATACTAGTTATTTTGTATGTCCAGATGTAATAATCGTTCCATGATTGGTCTGTTAACTAAAAATCTTTAAATCAATTTATTAGGGGAAAAAAATGACAATGTGTTTCCTTTTTATAGAGATTAATGTGTCTAGACCGTGTGCCAGACAAATTGTTCTCCTTTTCTGGGAAACAGCACATCATTTCAGATATTTACCAGCTGGAACAAATAGGTTTAATGATTCTGTGAGTTTCCAAAACAGGCTATTTAGGAGCCTAAAAATGTGACAAAGAGGATTAACATGTTGTGATTTATAAGCATATGCTGCCATTGTTTTTTCACCCTTTTAAAAATTCATTCTAACCATAAAACCAAGGATGAACACATTCACATTCTTGTGGAACTTGGTGCTCTTAACTAAACGCATTCAACATGTGTGCTCACTAACATTACATACCGTTGCTGGAGGTCAAATTTCAATCCTTCATTGCTGTGTGATGTAAGATTCAGCACATTGACTTTGACACTGCTGCATTTATAAGTAAGAGAGCAGGAATGCTGAACAACTTGTTACCATGCAGCAGGCAAACGGATCCTCTCACGTGCTCTATTTGATCAAATATTTGAAAACCTGAAATCAACCTTAAGAGTTCTCAGAGTCGTGATCTGCCACTGTTCAGACACAGTAATGCATGCCTGGTTTCAGTT